>NC_080067.1:34737932-35046387 GCF_949987535.1 Balaenoptera acutorostrata | reverse complement strand
GTGGTTTTTTATATTAAAAAGTACTTCCTTGGGGCTTCCCTGGTGGCGCAGTGGTTGGGAGTCTGCCTGCTGATGCAGGGAACGCGGGTTCGGGCTCTGGTCTGGGAGGATCCCGCATGCCGCGGAGCGGCTGGGCCCGTGGGCCACAATTGCTGAGCCTGCGCGTCTGGAGCTGTGCTCCGCAACAGGGGGGGCCGCGATGGTGGGAGGCCCGCGCACCGTGATGAGGAGTGGCCCCCGCTTGCCACAACTAGGGAGGGCCCTGGCGCAGAGGCGAAGACCCAACATAGCAATCAATCAATCAATCAATTAATCAATAAAAAAATAAATCTTTAAAAAAAAAAAGTACTTCCTTGAATATGCAGGGCCTCATTAAAATCCTTTTGTGTCACAGAGGAACTAAAGGACCATGGTGGGCCCCAAATAGAGGAAACAGGTAAGTTTATGGCTTTTTCTAAGCTTAAGGAAAGGGGATAAAGAGGCATTTAAGCGGGTTTTTTTTTTGGTTTGTTTTATTCTAGGTATTAGTCATCAGTTCAGTTTCAAGTAACAGAAATGGACTCAAATCAGTTCATACAATAATAGGAATTTACTGGTCCTATAACTGATAGTTGTGGATTTCAGGAATGGTTATATCCAGGAGCTCAAACAATATCTTTGGAGATCTATCTCTTGTCCTGTCCTTGATGTTCACTTGGCTCTAATTGACTTTATTCTACACTGGCTTCTTGCATGTGGAGTACATGATTTATGCTACAGTGGCCAGACTTGTACCTTCCTTGCTTGTGGCTTCAGTGTAAAGAAGCTAAGTCTCTAGACATTGCAGGTAAAAAAGACCTAGGCAGAACTCTGATTGGCCAGGCCTAAGTCATAGTCCTACTCCTAAGGCTAGAGGGCTAGGGTGGGGGTCAGTCTCACCTAATCTCCTTGGAATGGGTCCTCCTTAGGAACAGAAGTGCTCTATTTTCAGAAGGAAGGGGGAAATGCAAGACAGATGAAAACATCAGATGTCCATTAGAACTGTCCAGCTACTTTGATCAGGATTGGAAAGGGACTGAGACTAGGGTCAGATACTGTCCCCAGGAGTAAAGGCCAAGCAGTTGGCTAGAACTTTCATATGCTGTATAATTTAGGAAGCACTCTGAAGTGGCCAGAGTGTAGGAGGCTAAGAAACCCAGGAATGCTTCTTTGACCATATTCTGCTATGGATCGTGAAAACCCACCTAGTCAGCCTCACCCTGCTCCTAACACGCTTGAATTACTGTTCTCTACCCCAGCGGTTCTGTAGGTTGGGGAAAGGGTGACTGTGATGCTTCTCAACGTTTGGGAACTACTGATTTACATTGAGAAATCCAAAAAGTTGTATTCTGAAGTTCTCCTTCGGTATCTTGTGGCTTTAAATATACATTTTGAACTTTTTGTTGAAACATGATATACTACATACAAAAAGTGCACATATCATGAGTGTACAGTTTGATTAACTTTCACAGGCTGAACATAACCATGGAACCAGTACCCAGATCAAGAAGCAAAACATTTCCAGTACCCAGAAGCACCCCACTCCCTGTAATCCCTTCCGGTCACTCCTCTCCTGCCAAGGGTGATCACTATCTTGACTTCAAACAGCACAGATTTGCTTTTCCTGTTTTTATAATTTATATGAATGTAATTCTACAGTATATATTCTTGAATGTTTACCTTCTTTTGTTCAATATTATATATGTAAGATTTATCTGTGTTATGTTTGTAGTTGTAGTTGTTCAGTCTAAGATATTCTACATTCTGTTGCTGCATAGTGCCTCATTGTTTATTTATTCAATCCACTCTTTAAGGATTTCTGGGTGTTTCCTAGTTGAAGTTTTCACTGCTGTGAACAATGAATATTCTAGTTCATGTCTCTGAGTGAACATACATAAACATTTCTGTTTGGGTTGTATGTAAAAGTGGAAGTTCATGGCTTTAAATATTTTGGACTATTAAGTAAGATTGCCTTTTAAATAAGTCACCTTTGACATTTAATGATAGCATTTAAGGTATTTCATAGCCTTCTTCACATTCTAGGTGTTGTCCATAACCTGAAGGGTACTGCTTAATATCTATAATCAGAATAAGACAAGAATGAAGGAGCAGGGGGCTGAGACTGTTGGCCCCCATAAAAAGTCACGATCTCTCACTCAGTTCCTGGGTCTGAGCCAATTATTAATCAGTAATCCGTTGACTGAAGAGGTAGCCACGTCTTCAGGAACCCTGGAACAAACACCATGGCAAGTAATGCTGTGAGGATTCTCAATCATTTCCAAGGGAATCTATGGCTATTTTCTTGGAGAAAGGAGAATACTCAAACACTTCAAGGATAATTGGATACAGGTTCTGAGTTGGTATTGACATTTGGAGACCTGAAGCATTGTCATGCCCCTTTTCCCACAGTTAGAATAAATAAATAAAATGGAGTTCTGGCAGTCTGACTTACAGTGGATTCCCTGGGTCTTCAGACCCATCCAATGGCCATTTCCTCTGTCTTTGAGTATATAATTGGGATTGATCCTCTTGGCAGTTGGACTAATCTTCCCATTGGCTGTTGGCCTGTGGGGTAAGAGTTATCACAGTGGGGAAGGTCAAGTACAATCCTCTGAAATGGCATCCTGAGAAACTGTCCACTCCCAGCAAGACAGCAAATCAAAACCAATATTGCATCCTGAAGGTAAGGGTGGGAGTGGAGGGTGGTAAAGATAAGTTCTGTCATTAGAGATCTAAAGGTTGCAGGGGAGTGGGTGGTCCTGATTATACTGCTGTTTAATTCACCATCTGGATCACAGAAAATGACTATTGACTACTATGTGCTCAACCAAGTTGTAGCCATGTTTGCAGTTGTGGTGCCAGCCACGTTATCCTTGCTACAACAAATGAATAAGGACTCAGATACATGGTGTGAGGTGTTTGATTTGGCAAATGAGTTGTTTTGCATTCCAATCAGAAAAGAGGATCAGCAAGTGGGGTTTATCCCAGGAATGCAAGGATTCTTCAATATACACAAATCAATCAATGTGATAAACTATATTAACAAATTGATGGAGAAAAACCATATGATCATCTCAATAGATGCAGAAAAAGCTTTTGACAAAACTGAACACCATTTATGATAAAAACCCTCCAGAAAGTAGGCATAGAGGGAACGTACCTCAACATAATAAAGGCCATATATAATAAACCCACAGCCAACGTTGTTCTCAGTGGTGAAAAACTGAAACCATTTCCTCTAATATCAGGGATAAGACAAAGTTGTCCACTCTCACCACTATTATTCAACATAGTTCTGGAAGTTTTAGCCCCAGCAATCAGAGAAGGAAAAGAAATAAAAGGAACCCAAATCGGAAGAGAAGAAGTAAAGCTGTCACTGTTTGCAAATGACATGATACTATACATAGAGAATCCTAAAGATGCTACCAGAAAACTACTAGAGCTAATCAATGAATTTGGTAAAGTAGCAGGATAAAAAATTAATGCACAGAAATCTCTTGCATTCCTATACACTAATGATGAAAAATCTGAAACAGAAATTAAGGAAACACTCCCATTTACCATTGACACAAAAAGAAGAAAATACCTAGGAATAAACCTACCTAAGGAGACAAAAGACCTGTATGCAGAAAACTATAAGACACTGATGAAAGAAATTAAAGATGATACCAACAGATGGAGAGATATACCATGTTCTTGGATTGGAAGAATCAACATTGTGAAAATGACTATACTACCCAAAACAATTACAGATTCAGTGCAAGCCCTATCAAACTACCAATGGCATTTTTCACAGAATTAGAATAAAAAAATTTCACAATTTGTATAGAAACACAAAAGACCCCGAAGAGCCAAAGCAATCTTGAGAAAGAAAAACGGAGCTGGAGGAATCAGGCTCCCTGACTTCAGACTATACTACAAAGCTACAGTAATCAAGACAGTATGGTACTGGCACAAAAACAGCAATATAGATCAATGGAACAGGATAGAAAGCCCAGAGATAAACCCATGCACATATGGTCACCTTATTTTTGATAAAGGAGGCAAGAATATACAATGGAAACAAGACAGCCTCTTCAATAAGTGGTGCTGGGAAAACTGGACAGCTACATGTAAAAGAATGAAATTAGAACACTCCCTAACTCCGTACACAAAAATAAACTAAAAATGGATTAAAGACCTAAATGTAAGGCCAGACACTATAAAACTCTTAGAGGAAAACATAGGCAGAACACTCTTTGACATAAATCACAGCAGGATCCTTTTAGACCCACCTCCTAGAGAAATGGAAATAAAAATAAACAAATGGGACCTAATGAAACTTCAAAGCTTTTGCACAGCAAAGGAAACCATAAACAAGACCAAAAGACAACCCTCAGAATGGGAGAAAATATTTGCAAATGAAGCAACTGACAAAGGATTAATCTCCAAAATTTACAAGTAGCTCATGCAGCTCAATATCAACAAAACAAACAACCCAATCCAAAAATGGGCAGAAGACCTAAATAGACATTTCTCCAAAGAAGATATACAGATTGCCAACAAACACATGCAAGGTTGCTCAACATCACTAATCATTAGAGAAATGCAAATCCAAACTACAATGAGGTATCACCTCACACCAGTCAGAATGGCCATCATCAAAAAATCTACAAACAACAAGTGCTGGAGAGGGTGTGGAGAAAAGGGAACCCTCTTGCACTGTTGGTGGGAATGTAAATTGATACAGCCACTATGGAGAACAGTATGGAGGTTCCTTAAAATCTAAACATAGAACTACCATACGACCCAGCAATCCCACTACTGGGCATATACCCTGAGAAAACCATAATTCAAAAAGAGTCATGTACCACAATGTTCATTGCAGCTCTATTTACAATAGCCAGGACATGGAAGCAACCTAAGTGTCCATCGACAGATGAATGGATGTAGACAATATGGCACATATATAGAATGGAATATTACTCAGCTATAAATAGAAATGAAATTGAGTTATTTGTAATGAGGTGGATGGACCTAGAGACTGTCATACAGAGTGAAGTAAGTCAGAAAGAGAAAAATAAATACTGTATGCTAACACATATATATGGAATCTAAAAAAAAAAAAAAAGGTTCTGAAGAACCTAGGGGCAGGACAGGAATAAAGATGCAGATGTAGAGAATGGACTTGAGGACACGGGGAGGGGGAAGGATAAGCTGGGACGAAGTGAGAGAGTGGCATGGACTTATACATACTACCAAATGTAAAATAGATAGCTAGTGGGAAACAGCCACATAGCACAGGGAGATCAGCTCTGTGCTTTGTGACCACCTAGAGGGGTGGGATAGGGAGGGTGGGAGGGAGACACAAGAGGGAGGAGATATGGGGATATATGTATATGTATAGCTGATTCACTTTGTTATACAGCAGAAACTAACACACCATTGTAAAGCAATTATACTCCAATAAAGATGTTTAAAAAGCAAAACAAAACAAACTTATATGTAAATAAATAAATAAATAAAATAAACTCTAACCAGAATAAAATGTTAGGTGCATATATAGGAATAAAATCATTCAAAAAAAAAAAAGAAAGAAGGAAAAGAGGATCAGGGCTTCCCTGGTGGTGCAGTGGTTAAGAATCCACCTGCCAATACAGGGGACACAGGTTCGAGCCCTGGTCCTGGAAGATCCCACATGCCATGAAGCAACTAAGCCCGTGCGCCACAACTACTAGCCCGTGCCCTACAGCCTGCAAGTCACAACTACTGAGCCCTCGAGACTAGAGCCTGTGCTCCGCAACAAGAGAAGCCACCGCAATGAGAAGCCCGTGCGCCGCAATGAAGAGTAGCCCCCACTCGCCACAACTAGAGAAAGCCCACGCACAGCAATGAAGACCCAACACAGCCAAAAATAAATAAATTAAATAAATAAATTAAAAAAAAAAAAAAAAAGAAAAGAGGATCCGAACCAGTTTGCATTCATGTGGAATAGACAACATTTATTTATAGTTTTGCCCCAGGGATATGTTAATTCTCTGCCCTCTGTTATGTGTGGTTCAGATACAGAGCTGGACCATCTAAACGTCCCAGAGAACATCACACTGATCCATTACTTCAGTGACAGTGTGCTGACCAGGCAAACGAGCACGATGTGGCTAGGATGCTGACAGCCTTGGTAGGAGACATGTACACCTGAGGATGGGAGACAAACCTATGAAGATTCAGGGATCTGAACCTCAGTGAGGTTTTTAAGCGTTCAGTAGTCAAGGGTATTCTGGGACAACGTCTCCAAAGTAAAATACAAAATACTGCATCTTGCATCTCTTACTCTAAAGAAGGAACCACGATGCCTGGTGGGCTTCTTCATGTACTGGGGGCAACATATTCCATACCTAAGAATGCTATTGTAGCCCAAATCCCAGGTGACATGGAAGGCGCTATCTTTGAGTGAGGCCTAGAGCCAGAAAGGGCTCTATAGCAAGTACAGGGTGCAAGCAGCCCTGTTACTTGACCGTACTCCGTGGTAGAGCGTATAATGTTGGAAGTGGGAAATGATACAGTGTGGAATTTATAGCAAGCCTCAGTAAGAGAATCACAACACAGATGCTAAGATCTCTAGAGCTGGGCCATGCCATCTGCAGCAGAGAGTTTTACATCTTTTCAGAAATAGCTCACTGGTGTGTTACCAGGCCCTGGTAGAGATGGAGCAGCTGGCCATGGGGTAACATGTGAGCATACATTTAGAATTGTCTATTATAAACTGGGTTCTATTTGGTCTACCGAGTTATAAAGTTGGACAGACCCAAGAGCAATCCATCATAAAATGGAAATGGTACATCCAGGTCTGAGCCTGAGCAGAACCAGAGGGTGTGAGCAAACTGCATTAGCAGGTATCCCAGACACCCATGTCATCCGCTATGGATGCACCAGCTGCCTTCACTCTCTGTAGGTTCCCAACCAGCTGAAGGGGGATGAAAAATTCAAAGCTAGGGTTAGCTTTTGGATAGGTTGGCTCTGTATGTGGGTGCAAGACAGAAATGGACAGTGGATCTTAAACTTCCCCGTGGGTAGAGCTTCAAGCACTGCAAGGTCGTTCACTTTGTATGGAAGGAGAGGTAACTGCTTGAGATGTGAATACATATACTTTCCTGTGCAGTGACTCTGAAAGGGAAAGCACTGGAAGATTTTGACAAAGGTCAGAAGCAGAGGCATGTAGATGGATATATGAGAATGGGCATGAAGCATGAAGATTCTGTGTTACATATTAATGCCCACCGGAAAGTATTAACCATTGAAGAGGCACTAAAAAACCAAGTAGACGAAATGGACTTGGCCAGTTGACATTAGCCATTCTTTGCCCTCAACCACCCCAGAATGGACACGATGGACAAGTGAAAGGTGTTGGAGATAGAGGCTATGGGCCCAACAGTATGGACTCCCACTTACCAAAGCTGATCTAGTTCCTGCTGCTTCTAAATGTCCAGTGTACCAACAACAGAGACTGAGCCTCCAATGTGGCACTATTCCTGGAAGAGTCCGACCAGCCACTCGGGAAGTTGACTGCAGTGGGCCCCCTCCATCCAGCCTGCACAGGAATGTATACCTATTCGGGGTATGAATTTGCCTTCCCTGCCCACAGAGCCTCAGTCAGCACTGCTATCTGGAAACTTACAGAATGCCTGATTCATTGGCATAAAATCCCACACAATATAGCATCCGATCACGAAACCCACTTTGCAGCAGAGGAGGTGCAGAAATTACCCCTTAGCTATAGAATCCACTGGTTATATTACATACTTCAATATATAGAATTAGCTAAACTGGTAGACAGAAGGCACCCCTAAAGCACCAGCTTGTAAGCAAGACTCTGCAGGGATAAGGTGCCATCCTACAGAGTGCAATGTATACACCAAACCAGAGACGTTTATTTGATATTATGTCACTTATAGGAAGAATGCACGGGTACAAGAACGAAGGGGTGGAAACAAGAGGAGGCCCGTTTAACATCACTCCTAGTGACCCATTGGGGAATTTTGTGCTTCCCATCCTCACAACTTTGGGCTCTGTAGGGTTAGAGGTCCAGGTCCCCAAAGGGTATGCGCTAGGTGACATAATGGTATGATTGAACTATCATCTATGAATGCCACACAGGCATTTAGACACCTGTGTCCAGGACCAACAGGAGAGAAGACTTGCCAGCATTCCGGGCCAGAACCAATGACCCTGAGCAGTGGGAGGAGCTAAGGCTGATATTGCACTGGGAGGGCAAGGGGGAGGGAGAAATGTGCACAACAGGTGATTTACTTGGTACCTCTGTGCATTCGTTTTCTCAGTTATAACTGCGGATGGACTTACACAACATCCTCACTCTGAGAAGGGTCCGATTCCAAGGGCTTGGGCCCTCTAGGAATGAAGGTCTGAGTTGCACTACCAGGTAAGGGAGCCATCAACTCCTGCAAAGGTGATAGTGTAGGATGTGGAGTCTTCAGAGTGGATAGTTGAGGAGAGAGAAGATAAATGCCAGTTATGGCCTCAAGACCAACTGCAGCATAGGGGCTGTGGTTTGTGTCACTAAACTCCCTCTTCTAAGTTTCCCCTCAAGAGGAGAGGTCCACAGGAACTTGGGAAGAACTGTACCCTGAAAATGGATAGAGAAGTCTGTCCATGTGATGCAGTCTGTGTAGACCAGGGTGAAAACCATGCGGGTTCACTGCTTAGGGCTCCCTTCAACAGAGAATCTCCTGTGAGGAGGGCGGGGAGCTGACAGCCCCAGCTGCTGCATCTGTGAAATTCACTGCTGAAGGCCATGCTCTCCTCAGCCCGCCAGTGATTGGGCTCAGCGGGGTGCTAAAGCTGGGCCCTTCCTGCCCATGTGGGCCACCTGTCAGTCAAGCATTGCCTTGAAGTTCCCCATCAGCTGGGTCAGGACCTTCTCAGGGTTGCACTACAGTCTGAAGCTCTTCACACCCAATCCTCCTTCCTTCTTTCCTCCATTCACAGGTGTCATATCTGCATTGCAATCCTGCCTGCTTTTCTTCCTTCTCCCCTCCATTCTTTAGAGGCCTTTCCTGCAATACATCTCTTGCTCATCTAATTCCATCTTGGCATCTGCTCCCTGGTGGATCTGAACTGACCCACAAAACACACTTCTAAATAGTTCTTTTCCAAGTAACCAACTGTTTTTCTGGGGTTTTTTTCCTTGATGAAGAGTTTAAACCTGAAGGTTAAACAGACACCTACCCTATAAATACAGGTATCTCTGTTGGACAATTTACTGTCATTTAACTCTGCAGAGGAGTTACAGGTTACGTCAGTGTCTTCTAGAACTTGTACTAGGGAAACAGAGGTCTATTTTGTCTATTTACAGGAGGGCAAGTTCACCTCCAAACTTTCCCTGGATTACTTTTATGGTTGCTTCCCTTTTCCCTGCCATTGGACTCTAGTGGTAGGATTCCTGTTTGTCTCCTTTAAACCACAGAACTGCTAATTCAGATGAAATGACATTTCCAGAAGAATAGAAATTCCTGATTTAAGTGAGGCCCTTTTGAGTTCAGATGGATTTGTGATAAATAAAAGAAAGAGCACTCTTGTTCCCAGACCAGCTACACTCTGCTGCCCCAAGCTGCAGATTAATGGAACTGGCCCAGTAATAAACTTGGTTGGGATTTTCCTTGGTGAGATTTTGTGGCCACCAAAGAGGTTCCCTTGCAAGTAAATGAGTCTGGGTAGGAAAATACCTATATGTGGAGTTCTTATTGCCTCTCCTACAAAAACAAATCCCCTGGCAGTGATGAAACAGAAAAGACTGACTAAAGATAAAAACTTGGACTCTGCACAAAAGGCTTTTGGTAATTTTAGGGAAAATGGGCTGGGTCTCTCCCATACCAGCAAATTGCTTTGGCGGCTGTAAAGTTTGGTCTCCAAACTCATTTGGCCAAGCTGCGCAGAAAGTCAAAGGAAGATTCATTAGCAAGGATGAAATTTACCACCAGGTTGTGTCTGTCTTTTCAACCAAACAGACTGAGACTTATTTCTTGTGATGTTCAAACATTAACACAAAATGTTTTGAAACCCCTGTGACGTTTTTTGGTGAGTAGAGTGTCTAAGGGAGTTTATGTGGAAGAATCAATATAACTATTGCTCCAGAGTTGTCAGGGAATTCACCAAAAGGGCCCCTCTCTATTAGTGACTAATTTTATTCTAAGAATGGGATCCATCACTTCTAATTTAAGACCTTAGCTTGTGATGTAAAGTAATGAAGCATCAGCTCTTGGACACTTCAATATAACCTATCTCCAGGGCAGATAGAAGAGATAGATTTCTCACCTGAGACGTATTTGAATCAGAATCAGACAAAGAACTTTGTCATTCCTCATTGAAAGGTACAAGTTGCCATACTTAATTGAATAAGGCAGTCTTTTTTAATATTTATTTATTTGGCTGAGCAGGGTCTTAGTTGCCCCGTGCAGGATCTTCATTGAGGCATGAGGGCCTTTTAATTGCGGCACCTGGACTCTGTAGTTGCGGCATGCTAACTCTTAGTTGTGGCATGTGGAATCTAGTTCCCTGACCAGGGATTGAACCCGGGACCCCTGCATTGGGAACTCGGAGTCTTAGCTACTGGACCACCAGGGAAGTCCCAAGTCTTTTAACAATTGCGAGAGAAAACTAAAAATCGAGGAGTTTTTTCCCTTGAAAACCATAACCAGTTTTATTTTTACAGATATTGATACAATGTCTACTAGCCAGGCTGAATTATATTATCCTCTCTAACCTGGAGCTCCTGGCTGTACAATCAATACCAGAAAGAGCCTTGATTGGCAGTTTTTTTGTTTTTTTTAAATTTATTTATTTTATTTATTTATTTTTGGCTGCGTTGGGTCTTCATTGCTGCACGCGGGCTTTCTCTTGTTTCGGTACACAGGCTTCTCATTGTGGCGGCTTCCCTTGTTGCGGAGCACAGGCTCTAGGCACGTGGGCTTCAGTAGTTGTGGCACACGGGCTTAGTTGCTCCGCAGCATGTGGGATCTTCCTGGACCAAGGCTTGAACCCGTGTCTTCTGCAGGCGGATTCTTAACCACTGTGCCACCAGGGAAGCCCCTGATTGGCCGTTTGATAGGCAGTAGTTACAGAATTTTTTAGTAAGGTGGTGGCTACTTCTCAGGGATCTTCTCCTTCAGTTTTTTTTTTTCTTTTTTTTCTTTTTGGCATTTCATCAAGGTGTTCTAAGTCCCTTTTCAAATATTTTCAGATTATTTTCTCTCCTGTGAAACACAAAAACAATGGCAGGTGGGAGGAAATTCACAGAATGAACAACAAAATGTCTCTTGCCTGAAATCTTTGCCTCCAAAATGGGAGATGATGATTCAGTAGAACTACAATGTGCAGCCACTAGGTTGGTGCCCATGTAGTCCTAAAATTGTTTGGCTGTAAGGGCATCATGTGATACCTCTAAGTACTTTGTTGGTGATTTGTTTCTAAAAGGTAAAGAGCTAAAAGATTTTTGTTCCTGCTAAGAAATGCCAAGCATATGAACACAGGCAGCTATTCCATCTCTGAGTTTCTCTGCCTGGGCCTTCTTTCTGAGAGCTCCCTGCCTTCCCTTTAGAATCATGCTCATTGTACTTTTTCTTGACCTTGCTTTCCCTCCTCCCCACCATTAAAGGTGATCAGTCCAAATGGAAACCAATCAGACACCTTTCCCTGGGAATTTGGACTTGAGGCAAAAGTCCATTTCTCTTTCAAGAGAAACTGTATAATATGTGAAATTGTGAGGTGTAGACAACCATGTGCCATGTGGATTGAAGAGCAGAAAAAGCTGGGTGCAGAAAGAAGAATGAAGTAGATATGCAGAGAGAAGTGGGGTAGGGGAGACAGAAAGAGAGAGAGAGAGGGATGTGGACTTTTTCAGGTTCTATGCAGTATCCTTGTAATTGCTCACTTTTGCTTAAGTCAACATAACTTTTTACCTGCAGCCAAGAGGAGTCTTAACTTTTCCTCCCACTCCTGGCAAGTGTATGATATAGAAAATATGAATTTGCCCAACAAGGTAATCCTGGACTCACAGGAAACACTTTGATCCTGTAGGAGCCTCTCCTTGCTGCAGGAAGAAATCTGCCTGTTTTCTGAGCTCTTTCCCCACACCAGCCCTCGAAGGGTCTAGAAAGACTCAATCTGAGGATCAGGACAGACTGAGGTTTGGGGGCTCCCAAGGATTTGAGGCTGTTAGAGCCCCTAGTTAAATGGCTAGTCTATAGTGCCTAGTCATCATTTGTGATGTATTTTTTCTGTAACAAAATGCATTCTGAGTTCCAAATGACCAATTTACAAAACGACTTTAGGACTACAATCCTTTAAAAAAAAAAAAAAAAGCAGGGACTGCCTGTTTCATATTAATTAGTAGTGATGATTCACAACACAGAAGGGGTCCTTTAATACACACAAGCACTCTATTAATCAGGGCTTGATTGCATTTTAAGTTCCCTCCAACACATTTGACTTTTCATTTATTTAATGAGCGGGAAGAGACAACTAAACTTCAATTTTCTGTGCATTGAATGGCCATTAGATGACAAGGCATTTGTGAAATGATACTGTAAGTCAGTGGAGGAAAAATAACTTTAAAAATATCCTCTCTCTCTCTCTCTCTTTTTTTTTTTTTTTTTAGGAACAGATACAATTCTGTAATGCTCACAAAGGAAGAAGCAATTAAGACTCTGATTCAGTTAAGAAGTTATAAGATAAGTATAATTTGAAAGCCTGGAGGCACTAGACAGTTTGAGTTCTGGCTCTTTTTTTTTTTTTTCAATTTGAAAGCAGTCACTGTTTATTAACTGACCAGATTACAGAAATAATCATGGTAGATACCTTAGTTCATCCTTCTAATAAGCCTGTTGATCTGGTCTTCCCTGTTGCCAGCATCTCCACCTTCAACAAAATGGGTGGTCTTTTACTTCATTCCACCTCATGGAGAAGACAAGAAGGGCCACAGGAAGTTGTTTGCTTCTTTGAATGCAAACGTTTTCCAACAGTATAGATCTCACGAATCAGATCCTCCATGCAGATAATACCGTATTTGCCAAGAGATGGAGCAATCAACACGTTATCTGTCAGGGCAATTCGCTTCTTGTTGATTTTGCCGTAACCACGTTTGTAGATCAATTCATTTATTGACTTCAGGTCTGGGTACCTCCAGGCAATGTACGGTTCCACAATTCTCAGCATGTTAATTGAAGCCTTGTTGAGCTTCACAAAGGTGCCATTGAAAATCTGAGGGAGACGGAGAAGCTGCAACACCTTTCCAACCTTTGGGTTCACACCATTGATACCTCTGATCCTGATGACAAACGCCAATTTGGGTTCCGTGGGTACGTAGAAGTTGCCAGCTTTTCCTGCCATCCCAGCCATGCGAATTTCAGTTCTGTACACCTGCCTGTATTCCCTGTGATAGTGCTTAGCTTTTTCATAGATAAGCTTCCTCCTCGCCTTTCGAAGCATCTTTTGGGCAAATTTCTTTCTCAGGCGCTTGATCTGAAGCTCTGCGAAATTCTTTTGCTTTTTCTTAAGGGTTTCTGGCACAGCAGGAACCTTCTTTTTCTTCTCTTCCGCATCCTCCATGGTTCCAGCCGGAAAGAGCTGAGTTCTGGCTCTTTTGTTACAACTCAATGACCTTCGGCAAGACACAAATTTATCTGAACCTTTGTTTTCTTATCTGTAAAATAGGAGTTCCAGTAAGGCTTGCCTGCCAATTCTTACAGAGTTACTGTGAGATTCATGTGTGACTGTACATGTGAAATTGTTTTGTAGTCTGTAAAATATTATATAAATATTATTCACTCTTATTGTGACGATTGAAATACTAATAACTTTTAATTATTTTGACTAGGGGGAAATGTCTACAGTCATATGGTCAAATTAGGAGTTACTGTATGGCAGACACTACATGAGAATAAATTCACCCTCTGATCCAAGATTATATGCAAATATATATTTTTATTTTTACTTATTTATTTATTTATTTTTATAAGCCAATCTTTTTATTTATTTATTTATTTACTTTTTGCTGAGTTGGGTCTTTGTTGCTGCGTGTGGGATTGCGACGAGGGGGGCTACTCTTCGTTGTGGTGTGCAGGCTTCTCATTGCGGTGGCTTCTCTTGTTGTGGAGCATGGGCTCTAGGCGTGCGGGCTCAGTAGTTGTGGCGCACGGGCTTAGTTGCTCCGCGGCATGTGGGATCTTCCCAGACCAGGGCTCGAACCCACGACCCCTGCATTAGCAGGCGGATTCTTAACCACTGCACCACCAGGGAAGCCCTCAAATATATATTTTTAAAGGAAACTTTTGTTGTTTTTAAGCATGTGTGAGTTGAACTCATGCCTATAGGGTTAGCTCTCTTGTGGAGCAGCATTTGCCTCCTGGGCCCTCCCTCCACCCTGTCTCCGTTTGGCTGGTCCTCTCCTCGTCTCCTTGGCTCCAAACCACGGTTGACTTTTCTTTACCAGGCACGAAAAGTAACCTCACTTGAGTCTGGACAGTTCTGAGAGAGGTAACAGTAGAGCTTGTATATGCTTGGCTCTTGTCAACATGACAAATAAGACAGGGGAAGAAAGGTGGCTTGAACAGCTGGTGTAACCAGATCTGGGACTTATTTGGGTAGAGGGAGGAGTTGAATGACATCGTCAACCAATGAATGTCCTATCAGGTGGTAAACTCTTCCAAGCTCGGCTTGAAAGACCACTTCTGGTCATGCACATAGTGGGCACCCCAATTTTTTTTCTTTAAAACAAATAAAAAAAATTTTTTTTTCCAAATTTATATGCATATATATAAAACGTATATATATAACACACATATATATATTTCTTGAATATATGAATAATACCGAACACCTTGAAATTTCCCCCCAAACACTGCTAATTAGTTCTTTCATCACACCCAAAATAATATTAATAATATGGTTTGGGCTTCTGAGGGTGATGATTCAATTTCTCTATCATGTGACACATTTATAGGTCTACACAGATCTAAGTACATAAAGAGAGACATTTATCTATGTATTTTATTTTTACATAGACATTTTATTTTTTGGTATTACTTTAGCATCTTATTTTTTATTCATTTCCCACCCGCCTCCATGTTTTTGAACAAAGTTGTAATTATGGTATTCATTAATACTTGCTTCTGGATTTTTTTTCATCAAAAATTATTAAAAAAAACATTTTCACATTGATATATTGTCTTCATAAGTACTACTTCAGATAGCTACCCAAAATTCACTGGATATATTGAGCCGTCACATATACTTAACCAATCTCATGTTAAGTGTTTAAGAAACTTCCAATTTTCCCCTACTATAGATTATGCTGCAACTGGCAACTTTCCAATACAGCTTCTAGTTAACCTCCAAACCACGCTTTATGTTGTTAAGCATTTTCTTTTTCTTTCCTTTTTTTTCTGTGGGGAGGGCGTGCTATGTGGCTTGCAGGATCTTAGTTCCCCAACCAGAGACTGAACCCACATGTTGGCAGTGAAAGCGTGGAGCCCTAACCACTGGATCTCCAGGGAATTCCCATGTTAAGCATTTCCAAAAGTATATTTTTCTTTTCTAAAAATATATTAATTAATTAATTAATTTTTCCATTTAAAATTATTTTCTCCAGTCCCCCCAAAAAATACATATGTATAGTAAAAATACTAAAGGATAAACAACTCGTGCACAGTTACCCAAGTAAAGACTAAATCTCAGAAATTCCTTCTTCCTCTTGTGCAACTGCATTGCTGAAGTAACAGATAACATTAGGCAGACCACAGTCCTATCCATCATCACCGTCATCATCACCTTGATCAAAATTATCTTCCTTATGATCACACCAGAGATGCATTTTTGAGGAACACCAAAGTGAAGCCTGACAGTGAGACCCGCATCTGGGGAGAGTAAATGCAAAACTGGGTGGCAGCACCAATCATTGTAAGTATTTGTAAACTTGCCATATGCTGGACACTGTGGTAGGCACTTGAGATGCGGTAAATTATGAATACACAAGTACCATGTCAAGGAACTGGTCAACTCTTGGCCTCCTGTTGAACTAATCTTCTTCAACAGTTTTCTGGACTCTTTATTATTCAAACCCTTATCTATTCAAAGTCCTTGTCTGTTTTGCTCCTCTTCAGTTGCTAATGGTGATTCTGCTCTGGGAATTTTCTCCATACTGGTTCAGCAAGTCCAGGCAGGTTCTGCCCCAAGGGCTTCTGGGCTAGAGTCCTTTAACAACTCACTCACCCCACCAAGTTTCTGACCATTCACCTGAGCTGGAATCATTCACTCAGACCAAGTCAGTGACTCAGAGCTGAGAAAAGCAGCCTGTGGCTTTCCTCAGGCAAAATGGCAGGCAACAGCCACTGGGCTAGGCTAGTGTACTGGACACTCCTGTGTGGAGAACACCTTGTTAGGCATGGGGAAGAGAAAAAAGAAAATGAAGTCCTCTTAGACTTGTCCTCAAAGAGCTTGCAATCCTTTTCAGGAGCTGAGTCCATAGGCAGTGCCAAAATTACAGTGAATGGCGAGAGGGTACCTTACAAACTGTTAAGAGTACACCAGTGGGTGCTGGAAGAGGAACAGGCAAAATCACGTGAGGATCATCGTTCCCTCAACAAGGAATTATGGCCTTCAGAGAAGCAATTCCATAAGGGAATGCAAGATGTGTCTAGCCCTGCAGCTATTTACAATCCAGTTGGCGAGGCAAGAGATAGTGAGGTAAAAGTTAAAATATAATATAAAGCAGTGTTACGTTTGATTATGTGTCAAGGGAGTGAAAAAGACAAGAACAACCTGATTTTAAGGGAAAGGAGGGATGGATGAAGGTTTGACGATGGAGTATGGAGGGCAGTTTTGAGCAGGGTTCAAACAAAGAGATAGGTGTAGTGAAGGACTAGGCCAAATGTGCTTGGGTCAGAGCCTAGCTGGAGTGGATGAGGGACACATCTGTGTAAAAACTAAGGTCAGAAAGCTGTGAAGATGGCAGTTTGTTGGGAGTCCTTGGGTGCTGGATTGATAGCTCTGACTTTTATTCTTGTGGGTAGTTGTTCAAAGCTTGTGAGCCAGGGAATGACATGAAAACGGGAGGCCAGAAATGAGGGACTGGAGGGAGAGAAACCAATTAGGAGGCCACTGCAAGGCTTTGAAGATAAGGTCCTGTTGTGGGAGTGGGAAAGGAAGGATGGGCTTGAGGGACGTCAGAAGGAAGAATTGACAGTCCTTGCCGTTGATTGGATATGGACAGATAGGGTGGAGAGATGGATGACTCAGGGAAGCTTTCAGTAGGAAGAGTGTTGAGGGGAGGCTTTGGAGGCTGGAGATCAGCTTCCGGTGCAAAGTCTTTGCAAGTACAAAGATTTACATATCGGCAGGAGTGTAGTCTCAATTGATTATCTTATAAAAATTGTGGAGTTTCTTCTCTATGAGATAGGTAGGCAGTAAGTATCTCACTGATTAAAAATGACAAAACCAGGGAGCAACTCCTGGCTCAAAGGAGGGGAGAGTAGAAAAAAGCACTCCGATCTAGGATTACAAACCCTGGGCTAAGTCCCAGCTTTTTTTTCCCCCCAAGAATTCATTTCACGTATTTGGACAAAATACAGGCATACCTCGGAGATATTGCCAGTTTAGTTCCAGACCACTGCAATAAAGCGAATATTGCAATAAAGTGAGTCACTCGAATTTTTTTGGTTTCCCCGTGCATATAAAAGTTATGTTTACACTGTACTGTAGTTTGTTAAATGTGCAATCGCATTATGTTTAAAAAAAAGACAATGTATATACCTTAATTAAAAAATACTTTATTGCTAAAAAATGCTAACCATCACCTGAGCCTTCAGTGAGTTGTAAACTTTTTGCAGTAGTAACATCAAAGATCCCTAATCACAGATCACCATTAGCAAATACAATAAGAAAAAAGTTTGAAATATTGTGAGAATTACCAAACTATGAGGGAGACACGATCTGAGCAAATGCTGTTGGGAAAATGGAGCTGGTAGTGTTGCATGATGCAGGGTTGCCACAAACCTTCAATTTGTAAAAAAAAAAAAAACGCAGTATCTGTGAAGTGCTACAAAGTGAGATAGTCCTGTACTTTAAAACTCACTGGGCCAGTCTCCTTACCTGTAAAATATTTGTCTATTATCTATTTTATGGGTCTCAGCCCAAATCACAGCCATTATTTATTAAATACTTTAGCATGTAACAGAATTTGTGTTAAGAACTTTATTTGTAATTTCTTATTTCATCTTTAGAATGCCCATTCTGCATTTAAAAAAAAAATTTCAAAATTTAGTAGCTTAAAACAATATTCATTTTATTTGTTCTACAATCTGGGCTGGGCTGGGCTGGGCTCTGGTTCTATTGGTCTTGATGCTGGTTACTGATGCCCTTGCAGTCGGCTGTTGGGCCGGCTGTGGGCTGGGCTCAGCTCCGGTGCTGGAAGGCTGGAGTTCTCCCTGTCTCCACCTATCTCAGGGCCTCTTCCTCTGCACGTGGTTTCCCCAGCAAAGTAGTTGCACTTCTTCCCTAGGGGCTCAGATCTCCCAAAAGTACAGAAGCAGAAACTTCCACACCTCCCTTGGGGTTAAAAGAGGGAACAAGCACAGATGCAGGGCTGCATTTTCCAGGCGAAGGCAAGTCACTGGTCCAGTCCAGATTTAAGTGGGAGGGACTCCATAAGGGTGTGACCAAAAGAAAGGTGGTCCATTGAAGGCCAGCAGTGTCACAGCCTACCACACTGTTATCTCCAATTTGTAAATGAATAATCTGTGATTTAAGGGAGGTTAAATTACTTGCCCAGTGTAGAGAGTAGAGCTAGGCATTTCAAAGCTTGTGTTCTAAATCAGTGGGAACAGATAAAATTTGTATATAGTCGTTCCTCAGTGTCAGCAGGGGGTTGGTTCTAGGACACCCCGCCCCCCCAACCAAAATCTGAGGATGTTCAAGTCCCTTATATAAAACGGCGTAGTATTTAAATATAACCTACACACATCCTCCCATATACTTTAAATCAGCTCTACATTTCTTATAATAACTAATACAATTAAATGCTATGTAAACAGTTGTCAGTGTGCCACAAATTCAAGTTTTGCTTTTTGGAACTTTCTGGAATATTTTTTTTTTTTTTTTAAATCCACAGTGGATGTGGAACCCAAGGATACAAAGGGCCGACTGTAATTTGTTTTAATCTAAAATCCTGTGAGGTGGGTACTGTTATTGTTTCTAATTTACAAAGGAGAAAACTCAGGAATAGAGAGTTTCAGTATCTTGCCTCAGGTATTTTCCTCCAGAGATTCATTATACACTTACCTGTTACACCATACTGCCTCTTATGGGCAGTACCTGATAGACACAAGGCACCTGTAAATGTTATTTAATCTGAAACTATTGTTTGAAGCACTGAAGCAAATCTCCTTGGCCATCCTCATCCACTATCATATCTTATAGACTGTTTGGGAACTGGGAGTTTTCCCTTAGAGCTATCACGTGATCAGAGCAATTTCCATTTCAGGCATCTCCTTTGTCCTCCACTATCTATGTCTTGAAGTTTGGCAAGGAATGATGGCATCCTTGCCCACCCAACCTCAATCCTGATTCTCCCTAACTGATTAATCTCATGGCTCCCTCAGCATCTTCCCCTGTGCAGCAGCCGGGAACTCTTTACAAAGCAAGACCCTCCTTCCTGGGTGAGGACCTTCCTGGAGTTGGGCTGGCCTCAAGGTTCCATCTGTTCATCG
The DNA here is from genome assembly GCF_949987535.1 of Balaenoptera acutorostrata. Taxonomy (NCBI): domain Eukaryota; kingdom Metazoa; phylum Chordata; class Mammalia; order Artiodactyla; family Balaenopteridae; genus Balaenoptera; species Balaenoptera acutorostrata. The sequence goes on along the minus strand of NC_080067.1, from coordinate 35,026,615 downwards.
TCAAGTGGCTTCTGAATTAGTAACCTTTCGGTCCCAGTCACTTCCTCTAGTTCCAGAGCTAATTTCCCCATTGTTGCAACTGTGGTGGCTTCTGACGATAGCTTGTAAAGATGCTATTTCCCATGGGGTGACCTGTAGCAGCTTCCCCTTCCCTCTGCTGGTCCTATGGGCAGAGGACTCGCTGATGGGAGATAGTTCCAGAGTCTCCTGAAGGAGCCATGCTCTGCTCACCTTTGACAGTGATCCACATGACTGTCTTTTTGTCTCAGGCAGTCTTGATTTTCCCGTCTGTGGGGAGTTTGGAATCAGAGCACACCTTCAAACACAGATAATGGGGGGCAGGCTCACTTAGGTGGCCTCTGCTCTATTTTGGGCACAGCCAGGGAGAAGCCATTCAGGGAATGTGCCCCAAATACTCTTACCTTTTCCAAAGCAAAACTGTAGGGTGGCTTTGTCTTTCCCATAAACTTTACTCCTTCAAAGCAACTCCAGATTTTAATTTTGACTTTGTTCCACCCTTATAAAACTGTGAAGGCACAATACTTGCACTTGATACAATTCTATTTTATTTAACAAAGAGGTCTATTTTATTTAACAAAGAGGTATGTCTTCAAAGTGCTTTACATATATCGCCTCATATGACTTATTCCATAAACTTATGTTTGAATTAGATGGGGTCGGGTAGGGACTTTCTGAAGCCTGACTTACCTCGCAGCCACTCTCCCCTTCCCCCCAGTGGAGAAGGGACAAGGGAAAGAAGGAATTGAGCTGCTCCGGAGGACCAGGCCGCCTCCTACTTCCCGCAGCTGTCTTGCCAGTCTAGATCTAGCAGGGGGTCTCCACCCCTCGCCTAGATCCAGTCGGTGGGAGGGTGGGTGGTTTTTTCCGGGTCACTGGCGCACCCTCTCTGCTCCCAGCCACCTGTTCCGGTTCCATCCCGGCTCCAGGCTCTCTGGAGGGCGTCAGGGACATTCCAATCCTCCCACTACCCGCGCGGATGTCGCGGGAGAGGGGGGCACGATCGCTGTCCCTTTCCTGCGCCCAAGCTTTGACCAGGTTTCTTCTCGACCCCTAGTGACCTGAGTCACCCTGGAGAGGAAAACAAGTATTGATAAATGGTTTGAAAGTTGTTTACAATGAACCAGTTGGCGAAGCCGCATCCCTAGCGACAGAGGCACTTTCTGGGCACCGTCTGCGCACGAGCAGACAATTGAAAGCCAAACAGCCGAGATGCCTCCTCGCCAGACCAAATATGGTCACAAGCGCTAAGTAGCCTCCCGTGGAAAGGCTGGCCTCGCTGGTGTCTCCCCGCGCCGGGGCGCACCCGGGCCCGCCCTCAGGCAGAATCACGGATCAGTGCAGCGCTCCGGCGCTCCCGGCCTCGGCACCCGGCACTAAGGGAGGGCGCGGCGCCCAGGACCAGCCCTTACTCGGTCTGGGCCCCTCACCCTAGTGCCCTCCGCCGCCCCCAGCCTTGGTTTCGGTCCACAAGTCCTTGATTAAACAGGCTCGGGCCACTTTCCCTTTGATCCCGCCCCAAGTCCGTGGTAAACTCAAAGGAATGCAGATCCAGGGCTCCGCGGGAGAGGTCCGCGCGACCAGGAGGAGTGGGTGGAGGGCACCCGTCTCCTCTTACCCTGCAAAGTACCCAGCACGCCCAGGGTTTTCTGGAGCCGGGGGTGGGAGGAGGAGGAGGAGGAGGAGGAGGAAGAGGAGGAGGAAGGGGAGGGACGAGCGGGGGCAGGCAGGCTGGGGACTTGGAGGTCATGCATAATTCAACAGCTCAACTTTCGGCCCCGCCTCTTTCCTGGGAGTGGGAGTTTGCTCCAAACTTTGTTTATGGGACAGTCCGGGAGCTGCGGCGGCCGCGCTGTCTGCTTCTCCTCTGCCTCCTCGCGGAGCGCGAGCGCCTGAGGCCAGTTCGGGGGATGTGAGAGCAGAAGCCCCTCGGCTGCCAGGCACCGAGTCGGGTCAGGATTTGCCAGCCGGGCCCCGGCTCCAGCGCTGCAAGCTCGGGACGCACCCTAGCGACCCAGGCCCGACGGCGAGTTCGGGCGGGACGGCGGCCGCCGCACGCCCAGACTCGGCTTCGCTGCGCGCCCAGGTAGTGCCCGCTGGCGCGCGCCCGCTCACCGGACACCACTCCAGGGCGCCCGGCTCCTCGGGCTTCCGGAGTTGAGATGTCTTGGAGTTGGCTCGGGTTGAGACTCTGGGGGGCTGACTGCCCTGGAAAGTTTCGACCTGTCCTTTGCCACCAGCAGTTCAGCCGCGTCTCCAGTGCAGTTAACTCCCAGCAGCCACCCCATCCCCCCTTTCCTGGTAACTTCTTGGCTTCAAGAAAGTTGCATAATTCTCGAGGCCAGGAGGGACCCCTCCCCCCATCCGGCTGGTCTTAACTGCTGGGTGTCTGGGATCCCGAGGCAGACACCTATCTGTCTCTTTTGCTTTTTCTCTCTATTCTCTCCCCCACCCCCCGTATCCCCCCTCTCCGACCCTCAATAAAAGGCTAATCTGACCTCCTTTCTCCTTGCAGAAGATGAATCCGGCCTCGGCGCCCCCTCCGCTCCCGCCACCCGGGCAGCAAGTGATCCACGTCACTCAAGACCTAGACACGGACCTCGAAGCCCTCTTCAACTCGGTGATGAACCCCAAACCCAGCTCGTGGCGGAAGAAGATCCTGCCCGAGTCGTTCTTCAAGGAGCCTGACTCCGGCTCGCACTCGCGCCAGTCGAGCACCGACTCGTCCGGTGGTCACCCGGGGCCCCGACTGGCCGGCGGCGCCCAGCACGTCCGCTCGCACTCGTCGCCCGCGTCTCTGCAGCTGGGCACCGGCGCGGGCGCTGCGGGCAGCCCGGCGCAGCAGCACGCGCACCTCCGACAGCAGTCCTACGACGTGACCGACGAGCTGCCGCTGCCCCCGGGCTGGGAGATGACCTTCACGGCCACTGGCCAGAGGTACTTCCTCAAGTAAGTCAGCCTGGAACTAGGGGGGACACAGAGTCACGATACCCAGGGCGTGCACGCTTGTTCTTGGGTGTGTGCGTGTGTGTGTGTGTGTGTGTGTGAGAGAGAGAGAGAGAGAGAGAGAGAGGTGATGTGTCACCTTCCACGGTTGTTTCCCAGAGATCTGGGAGGCTGGAAGTAGGGAGTGAGTCTCTGGGTGCCGGAATTGTAAGGGATCAGAGAAACTGAGTCTGGTGAAGTTCTTCCAGGGCCCTGGAAGTCACAAGAGATTCGGGACATGGAAACTCGTAGAGGTACAAGAAAAAAAAAAAAAAACTTCTGGGAGAATTCTCCTGAAACACATAGGTGACCATACCCTGAAGCTGGAGTACTGATACAGACTCCTGGACTGTTACTCCCTTCCCTGCCCACTCTAAGTCAGATAACTCAGAGCCTGGTCCACTGGGATATGACACCAAGATAATGCTAGAGCAGATATGAGGCTTGGGGAGGAGAGGGACTCTTGGTAGTGTAGGTGGTCTCCAGTCTCTCCATTCTTGGGAAAAGCAGTCTAGAAAAGTGAACACTGCCTGGTAGGCCTTACTGATGACGTGATGACCACTCAGCACCTGTGATGTAATTAGTAACTGCCTGGTGAAGTAGTTAAAGCTAGACAAATCAATTGTGTGGAAATTGGGTCGGAGTTTTATTATGTCGCCCTTGGTAACCTAAAATACCATCGAATCAGGAGCCTGCTTTGTCATTCTTCCCTTCCCTTTGTTCCAGCTTCTTGATGTAATGAAGTTTACATTTGAGTGGAATTAGACTGTATAGGAAAATATATTCATAGGCATAAAGAAGGCTGTTTCAATTGTGGTACCCTAAAATAATTATATTCTGGAGGAGAAGCCAAGCTGGAACTTGAAATGTAATTAGTGAGGTCATGGGGGGTCAGGCTATCAATGGCCTGGATTGAAGTCGTGCCAGCTGGACCACTTGGTCCAGGATTGCCTGCCCTGGCTGGCTCTTCACTGCCATGGAGGGAAACTCCTCCTCTAAGAACTTGCCTTGGAATTTATTTTAAAGCCCATATTTCTTTGATTGAGTAGCTTTAGTTTAGACTTTAAGATGTTATGTGCTATTTTAAAAAGGTAATCAAGCCTTTCTTTGGCACTAATATTTGATACTTTGATGGCTGTGAGAGGACCCTAATAACAAATACACAATGAGGGATGAGGCTTATAATAGCCAACCCTTTGACTCATACTGGTGGCCAATTATTCCTTTCCCATCCCAAAGCTGTTCATGTCTTGTGCAAGGAGGAGTGCTTTATTTTTTTGCTGGGGTTGATGCATTGCTGAGAAGCCCTTGTCCTAAAACAGACTTGATGGTCATTTTAGTCCACAACTGGTCTTCTCCTGGTTTTTGAGTGATAGTGTGGACACGTACTCAGTGCTTTGATTTCTTTTTTTTTTTTTAATTAATTTATTTATTTTTGGCTGCATTGGGTCTTCGTTGCTGCGCACAGGCTTTTCTCTAGTTGCGGCGAGCTGGGGCTACTCTTCGTTGTGGTGCGCGGGCTTCTCGTTGCAGTGGCTTGTCTTTCTTGCAGAGCACGGGCTCTAGGTGCGCGGGCTTCAGTAGTTGTAGCACATAGACTCAGTAGTTGTGGCTCACGGGCTTAGTTGCTCCGTGGCATGTGGGATCTTACCAGACCAGGGATGGAACCTGTGTCCCCTGCATTGGCAGGAGGATTCTTAACCACTGCGCCACCAGGGAAGTCCAGTGCTTTGATTTCTAAATGGTTGGTGGAATTCAAGTATGTGATGTAATAGCATGACATTTTTCTAAGTGTGATGATATTGTTCCAAAGGATGACATTAGTCTGTATACTACATGAAGATCCAAAGTAGCATCTTGTATTGCTTTACTTAGGTAAATGCAGTTTTGAATATCTTACTGTGACTTTTATAGAAATGGACTTAGTAGTACATACAAGTAGAAAAAGACCCAATAATTTCTAATAATTTTGGAGGTTATTTTTGGTCCCAAATGGTTTTTAAATTGTGTTTATAAATACACACACACAAATATATATAATGTATGATTGGTATAGCTGGTTGTTAAAAATATGAAATAAGAGCTGGGCTTGTCTAATATCTGAGGAAAGCTAGGGGGAAAAGATCCATAAACAGAAATAAAACAAAAGAGTTCCCTTTTATACAGGCTTTGAATGATTGGAGTAGCTCTAAAATATGTTTGTGAAACTAGGTTAAAAATGGAAGTTAGCCTTGGGTTTAGAGAAAGTTGATATGCTCCATTTGCCTCATCCCCCAACTAAAAGCCTCTCCTCAGTCCAAAGCTGGGTGCCTCTTCATTTCACTTTGGATAGTCAGTAAAGACAACAACTGGAAACACGTGTAAGCAGTAGGCCTGTAGGCTTGATCTGATGCTATCCCTGGAAATTTTTTGGCCAAGTAGCTAAGGGAATTTAAGAAATTAAGTCAGTGTGACTTTTGTTTTTTGAGATAAGCAATCTGCCAAGAGTTCTCTGAATTTCTTTTGGAGCTTTGTTTAAAGTTGGAATAAGATAAATGTTATATGCCACACTTTGTTACACAGCCTCAAAAAGCAATGTATTTTGGTGGATTTAAGTAGAAGCTTGGAAAATGGTGGCAACTAACCCTGAATTCATTTTCATAAAATCTACCCATGACTTTGCCCCAACATCTGTGAAATGGGGCTAGCAGTAGAATCCTATTCTTGATTTTGTCAGGAGTTGAGGGCTTTATAAATCAGAAATCAAAGTATTTTATAATTGACAAGGTCATTTTCTGGGGGGGAAGGTTAGAAAACTGAGGCCAGGGAAGGGTATTGACGTGACTTTGGGAATGCCATTTGTGGTTATTTAATGGTGGACCCTGGACTGGCCCTCTAATCTGTTGTCATCTACTTAGGGAGCAGTTTTCCGTTTTCCCCACTCCCACCTTTATCCTCATGTCACTTCCCCAGCTGAACAATGAGCTTTATGGGATACAAAGCCTGGACATCTAAGAAGCTTTAAAAAACCTTTTTGTCATTTTCTCAGGCAAGATTGTTCCTAGGTATATGGTGTAATCACTTTCTGGTACCTGTTGCAGGGCACCTTTTCTAAGCATTCACACCTTCCCTGTGGTGTTAGGGTAGCATTTAACAATGGGGAGGATAGAATGTTAAAATGCATGGCCTCTGAAGACTGACTGCATTGTTCCTGCTGTTCTCTACAGCTCATAAATCAGGCTGGGGTGTGTAGGTGTTGGGCTCTTAGCAACTGGCACACTGACTTTGAACACTGATCACATTAAAATTAAAAAAAAATTTCTGGTTATAAATGGAATACATGTTTGGTGTACATAGACCAGAAAATAGAGAATTATAAAGAAGAAAGTGATCTGGATTCAGTAGAACTTTCCATTCTTGTAGAAAATTTTTATTTGAATAACATATTCTATAAGAAAAATTATCCCCATTCTTAAATATAATTCCAACTATAACATTTGCTGCCACTCCCAATTTTTAGTAATAATTTTAGTGTTTTGCCTTTTCTGAAATGTGTGGTAGAAAATCATTTTTGTCAAAGTGATCTGTGCAGTTGGTAACAAACCCAATAGTATAAAAGGACTTTTGTTGAAACACAATGGTTTCCTTCACCTTCTCAAGGCTCACAGAGGGAACCTTTCAATTTTTTATTTTTATTTTATTTTTTAAAAAATAAATAAATTTATTTATTTATTTATTTTTGTCTGCGTTGGGTCTTTGTTACTGCTTGTGGGCTTTCTCTAGTTGCCACGAGTGGGGACCTACTCTTTGTTGCGATGTGCAGGCGTCTTACTGTGGTGGCTTCTCTTGTTGCGGAGCACGGGCTCTAGGCGTGCGGGCTCAGTAGTTGTGGCGCACGGGCTTGGTTGCTCCGCCGCGTTTGGGATCTTCCCAGACCAGGGCTCGAACCCATGTCCCCTGCACTGACAGGCGGATTCTTAACCACTGAGCCACCAGCGAAGCCCCTTTACAGTATTTCTGACTCCCCGTTTTGTAAGTCAAGGAGGTTTGGGTGGCTATCCGGTCCACAATTTGCTTTTTGTTAGTGACACCTTAATATTCCAAAGCTCTGAACCCATAACCAATAACGGTTTTGTGCTTTGTCCCCAAATTGACTTTTTTATTCATAAATTATTCTTGAAGTTGAAAAACTGGAGGCAACACTTAATATAATTTATTGCCTTGTGTATTAACATTGGATCTTAGACTTGCACATTGTGTCTGGTGTCAGGACTCCTGGGACACTCAAAGGAGGATATATCCAGCCCCAAAGTCATAGGGATTCTTTCTTTTCACTCTTCATCAGTTGTTAAAATTTGTGTTACCTTTTAGTTTCTTCATCTTTGGATCTTGACTTTCTTAAACATTTTTTCCTATTATTTCTAATTGCCTTTTTTTTTTTTTTAATTTTTATTTATTTATTTATTTATTTTTGGCTGTGTTGGATCTTCGTTTCTGTGCAAGGGCTTTCTCCGGTTGCGGCAAGCGGGGACCACTCTTCATCGCGGTGTGCAGGCCTCTCACTGTCGTGGCCTCTCCCGTTGTGGAGCACAGGCTCCAGACGCGCAGGCTCAGTAGTTGTGGCTCACGGGCTTAGTTGCTCCGCGGCATGTGGGATCCTCCCAGACCAGGGCTCGAACCCGTGTCCCCTGCATTGGCAGACAGATTCTCAACCACTGCGCCACCAGGGAAGCCCCTCTAATTACCTTTTTATATGTTTATATACTATTTGCCTTTATTATGATCTCAAAATTTTCCAGGTTCTCAGTCCCCTGGGTTCTATCAGATCTCCTTTACTTAAGCTTTTATGTCCAGATTCCCTCATCTTTCTGTTCCATTCTTGTTGCTCTCTAGATCTACAACAGAGCTGTCATCCTAGGGCTTCTCTTTACTTCTTTCCATGGCTAGGAGTGCTGTTTGTTTGTCTTCCTCTTTTTTGGTTTATGCCCTCATTTTGCTGGAGTACATACTTGAGAAACTTTTTTTTTTTTTTTAAATTAATTAATTAATTTTTGGCTGTGTTGGGTCTTCGTTGCTGCACATGGGCTTTCTCTAGTTGCATCGAGCGGGGGCTACTCTTGGTTGTGGTATGTGGGCTTCTCATTGCGGTGGCTCCTCTTGTTGCGGAGCACAGGCTCTTGGCGCATGGGCTTCAGTAGTTGTAGCGCACGGGCTTAGTTGCTCTGAGGTATGTGGGATCTTCCCGGACCAGAGATCGAACCCGTGTCCCCTGAATTGGCAGGCGGATTCTTTTTTTTTTTTTAAAGAGAGATTGCTTTTATTATTTATTTATTTATTTATTAAATTTATTTATTTTTGGCTGCGTTGGGTCTTTTGTTACTGCGGGCGGGCTTTCTCTAGTTGTGGTGAGCAGGGGCTACCCTTGGTTGTGGTGCACGGGCTTCTCATTGCAGTGGCTTCTCTCATTGTGGAGCACGGGCTCTAGGCACGCGGGCTTCAGTAGTTGTGGCACATGGGCTCAGTAGTTGTGGCTCGCAGGCTCTAGAGCAAAGGCTCAGTAGTTGTGGAGCACGGGCTTAGTTGCTCCACGGCATGTGGGATCTTCCCAGACCAGGGACGGAATCTGTGTCCCCTGCATTGGCACGAGGATTCTTAACCACTGCACCACCAGGGAAGTCCTATTTCATGGTATTTCTAAAGATTAGATAACATATTTGAAGTGTCTGGTACATAGTAGACTTTCAGTACAAGTTTGTTCTTGCTTCCCCTTGCCTCCCTACATGCATATGCTGTCTACCTGGCCAAAATCAGATGCAGAGACCTTGCTAGTAGGATAAACTAATTTTTTTTTTTTTTTTTTTTTAAATTTATGGCTGTGTTGGGTCTTCGTTTCTGTGCGAGGGCTTTCTCTAGTTGTAGCAAGCGGGGGCCACTCTTCATCGTGGTGCGCGGGCCTCTCACTATCGCAGCCTCTCTTGTTGCGGAGCACAGGCTCCAGACGCGCAGGCTCAGTAATTGTGGCTCACGGGCCCAGTTGCTCCGCGGCATGTGGGATCTTCCCAGACCAGGGCTCGAACCCGTGTTCCCTGCATTGGCAGGCAGATTCTCAACCACTGTGCCACCAGGGAAGCCCAGGATAAACTAATTTTGACTCTCGGTTATAGTTTGGTGCTGAATGAAGCCTGTATCTGGAATTGCAAGCTGGTTTTTAAATTTGTAAATAAAGACTGAGAATCAACTTTCCTGTTAAAAAACGTAAATAGGAATGCCCACCACGGATGTCCTTTTGCTGCAGCATCTTGGGCAGAGGATATCTAACCTCTTCTGAGGAGGGTCTACTTTCTGATTTTTGGAATCTGGCTTGTAGCTACTAGTGGAGGCCCTTTTGTGTGTGGGAGGGGGAGTGAGATTGAAAAGTGGGGTGAGAGGAAGAGGGGAGGTAATTGACATTGGTTGATTACCTGCTGTATTCCAGAGGAGGCAGGGAGCTGTAAGTCAGTACTTCCTGGAGAGGCAGCACCAGAATGACCCATGGAACACACTCCTGACACATGTGTAAGGAAACTTTATTCATGACCCTAGGTGCTTTTCACACATTCTTTTAACCCTCACAGTGACCTGTGAACAGGTACATATTATTTTCTCATTTTACTGTTGAGGAAACTGAGGCACAATAAGGTTGAGTAAATGGCCCAGGGTCACATAACAGGCGAGTGGCAGAGATGGGATTAGAATTATGTGATTCTCAAACCTGTACTTCTGCCCTTGTACTGTGCTGCCTCATGTCAGTTACATGCCCATAATTAGGCCCTGTAACTAGGTATCCTTGGTGACCAGATAACTTTGGAGTGGTGGATGGAGCATTAGAGTTTGCTTCTAAACTCAGTCTGGGTGATCAAATTTGGAGCTCTCAGTGCTGGAGAGAGAGAGAAATGATGAAACAAACCAGAAATGGATAGTATATGTACAATGACTATTTTTTCTTCTCATTGAGATTTTCACCATTAATAAATCCATATCATTTTACAGGGCACACAAATGTGACATGGAGGGCGGATGACCTAATTTATGTCAGGATTGGGTATGTTGCTGAGGACTTGTTGAGAGGGTTAGTTAGATGTTAGTAAAGTAGCTTACAGGAAAAAAGGTTACTTCTCATTGTCTTTATAATTGCAGAGATTGATTAGAAATAGATTGCTTAAAGGGTTGACTCAGTGTCAGTTTTTGTTTGTTGACAAATTGAGACATGTAGGAATTACACCCTTACTTATCATCTCTGCCTTTCCCGTCCTCCCTCAATGAAATATCTAACCATAGGAGAGGATGGTGGAAGTAAAGGAATCCACCAATCCAGGGGATAATTTTTTTTTAAAAGGTGATTTGGAAGACTGAGGACTGAAGTAATAAACTTTTTATTGAAGGGGAAAGTCTGAGGGGATGGCCCTTCCGCTGGTCTGTGGGGGACTCTGAATGTTTTTGTGCATTGAAATATCAGCAGAGCAATGTTTTCCAAAGTGTATTTCTTGGAACCCTAGTCCACTCAGATACTTTGTGAACAAAAGGTTCCTGGACCAATAGATTTGGGATATGTTGCAGGCTCTATCCCTCTCTTGGAATTTCACAATACACGTTCAAGACTCCAGAGTCACTTGTTACAAAACTAGTTTATTTTTAAGCCAATATTTCACAAGCGTATTTGACTTTTGAACATTTTTATTCCAACTATTATCTCATACTGTCCACCTAGGAATGTCCTGTAGACTTTGGGAAGCGTTTTTGTGACTTCCATTGTTATTTCTCTAGTTGAGAGTTTCATGTTTAAATCAAGTTATAGTTTTTCTTTTCAGTGTGCTTTGTATAGATGTATTACGTTTTCATTTATATTTCTTTTTTTAACAGTCAGTTACCAATGCTTAGAGATAAGAAATGGCCCTAAATATCAGACAAGTGGGATATAACACATAAAAACCCAATAATTGTGGTACATTGTGAAAGGGTCATAATCCTGATTTTATTTTAAAAAGTATGTGTGTGTCTGTCTGATAGAGGGTTACATACCAAACTGTGTTCGATGGTCATTTGTGGGATTATGGAGATTTTTCTTGTCTACTTTTTGCCTTTCTGTATGTTCCAAATGTCGCATAATAAACATATTTCTTTCTAAATTGGGGGAAAGGGGAAGTTATAAAAACCACAGGAGAAAGCAAGCAAAGAGGCAAGGGAAGATGGAGTGGTAGATTTGGGTAGGTGTGTGGGGCATGGGAGGGATCTCGTAGCCTTAGCTCAGTAACTGAAGCCTGGAGCTTATGTTACTAAGGAGATCCTCTTTGGGAACTGCTTGTGTTTTTCTTGTTTTGGGTTCTTTTCTTTTCTTTCTTTTTAAAAAAATTTTTATTGAAGTATAGTTGAATTGCAATGTTGTGTTAATTAATGCTGTACAGCAAAGTGACTCAGTTATACATATATATATATATATATATATATATATATATATATTCTTTTTCATGTTCTTTTCCATTAGGGTTTATCACAGGATATTAAATATAGTTCCCTGTGCTATACAGTAGGACCTTGTTGTTTATCCATTCTATAGATACCAGTTTGCATCTGCTAATCTGTTTTGGGTTATTTGCTTTAGAAACGAACACAGTAATTGCTAAAATCTTAACCAAAAATTCTCCAGAAAAGTCAGGATAAGAAGTAGACTTAATGGCAAATCTTCTGAATTTCCTTCAACATATTCTTTATTTGCATACACTTCCTCCTGGACTTCTAGATTTTAGTTAATGTTCCATCTAGACCCAGCAGATGATAAAGGGAAAAACGATGTTTGCTGTTAGATGAAGCGAAATCAGGAATATATGCGAAGGAAATCAGGAATATATGCGAAGGAAATCAGGAATATATGCGAAGTGCTTTGCTCTGTGCCTGGCACAGTGAGCAGCCCTGAAAGTTTACTTACTCCTGTCTTGTTCCTGGTTGAGATGGCGATGGGGGCTGTGCTCTCCCAGGGCCTTCCTTTGTGCCACCTTAAAGGTCTTTAGCCGTTTCAGCATTTACAACAAAAAATCATTGCACTTTTCTTGTGTGCCAGCACAGTGCACTGCGCCGGGATGGGAGAAATGTGGCAGCTTTTCGGACCTCAGGCAGCTGACAGTCTAGCTGGAGAGACATGGGGAATACAGACAAAACCAGCCTAAATAGCCTCCTTCTGACCTGTGTGCAGCTGCTCTCCTGGGTTGGAAGCACTTTGAGGTGTGTCACAATAAGGCTGTCATTTCTATTATGGTTATAGGTCTGAAACTTGCAGCCGGGCTGACCGTCTTTTGGTTTCTCCCATTGGCTGTACTCCTGGCCTCAGGAACTTGGCACAAGCAGCTACCTGTGCCTGGAATATTATTTCCCTGCTTTTTGCCCGGTTAATGCCTACACTACCTTTAGGCATCACCTTAGATGCCAGCCCTGCAGGGGTTTTCGCCTGACTCACAGCCCCCGCGCTGGCTTAGATGCTCCTGCTAGGTTCTCCCACAGCCCTCTGTGTCTCCGCAGACATAGCACTGCTGCTATAATACTATCGTTGTGTGGTTTTTTTTTGGCCGCACCGTTCGGCATGTGGGATCTTGGTTCCCTGACCAGGGATCGAACCCACACCCCCTGCAGTGGAAGCCCAGAGTCCTAACCACTGAACTGCCAGGGAATTCCCCATATTACTGTTGATTTATTTCTCTTTCTTACTACACTGTAACCTCCATGAGGGCAAGAATGATGTTTTTCTTGCTTGTCATTGTATAACCTGAGCACAGTGCCTGGCACATAGGTAGGTGCTTGATAAGGAAGGAATCCCATAATATTTTCTTTTAAATCTTTGCAAGCTTGCACCCTGGAATTCTTCATAGGAATCTGCCGTGTTCAGGAATGTAGTTCCATCAGGTCTGTGCGCATCCTGGATTGAAAGTTTAGAATCCTAGCTCCACGTACTAAATGCAGTGGAGAGGAAGATAGATGAAGGGTGGGTGTTCAGAGAAGTCTCTGTAAAGGTGGTTGGGCATAAATGGAGTCTTGAAAAATGGGAAGGATGTGGGCAGGTGAGCAAAAGGGCCTTCCAGGAAAGAGGGGATAGGAAGAGAAGTGCAGAAGCAGAAATGCTAAGGGTCTATTTTTGAGGCCAAGAAGAACCTGGCCTGACTTAGCTTGAAGATAAGTATTGGTTGTTAGATGACCATGCATCCCATTGAGGCTTTAGAACCGCAGCTAGGATGGGTACACGGACCTTTCACTAGTAAATGCCAGCTTCCTCATCCCTTCATTGAGATCCACCAATCCTAGAGTTATCTGAATGTAGCATAAGACCCCACCATTGTCCCTTATGTTGAGGTCTTCCTAGTTCTTTAGGGAACTAAGCACTTTATACTAACGTATGGGTCTGAAATGATAGTGCTTTCCTAGCAAAGCAGCCATTCCTCTGTCCATCCATAGATCCATTCATTGGTCATATATTTAATTTAGCCTGTGCAGTTCCACCATAGTGGGTGGTCTTTGCTCTCCAAGTTCGTGGGGTATGAGGCTGCCCTCGACTCAGGCCCATCCCCACTGAATCTGCCATCTCTGCTTGTAAATGAATAGCTTGCAGGTCTGGTTGTTCCCAGAATACTCTTGTAGGTTTTGGATGAGGCTGGTCACCTGGGCACAGACAAAATTGAGATTCTGGAACCACAGTTAATCCACCGAAGCCCACCTAGGCCCTGAGCAGCCCGTGGCCTCCCTCTCAGGGGAATCCTTCCGAAACTCTTAGTGAAACCCCCTGGGAGCCTTTTCACACTCACTCATGATGCTGAATCACATGTTAATGTTTTCAGATGACTTCACATTAAAAAAAAATTTTCAAATAGGTAATAAATACATGTGAATGACAAAAGTTTGAATAGTACCAAAGCATGTACTGTGAGAAGTCTCTTTTACCCTCCCTCTAGTCCTCTGGTACCCTCTCCAGCATACCAGTTTCTTTTGTCTTTCCAGAGAAACTCTATGTGAGTACAAGTATGCATATGTATATGTAAATTAAATGTGTATTTCCACCTAGACTATTTTCAATACAGTACAAATGGTACACACTCTTCTGTACCTTCCTTTTGTCATTTAGTATATCTTGGTGTTTATTCCTCTTCTGTACATAAATATCTGCTTTATTTCTTTAAGGACTACATAGTATTCGATTGTATGGCTGTACAATGAATTTCTTAAACTGATCCCCTATTGATGGACACTTAGATTGTTTCTGATTTTGTTTTTAAGTATAAAAATATTATATGCTCAGCCACTACTGGAGGGAGGAAAGTGGAAAATAGATTCTTCTGATTTTCCCTGGATCCCTATTTAGAGACAACCGTTGTTAATGCTTTATCTAGAGAATTATTTTCATAAACAGCAGAGACTCTCTGGCTCCTACGTAATTTATTATCTATCTAGCTTGTCTGTTTTCTAATTTCTCTATCATCTACTGTTCTACCTATTAACCAATATACCTACCCTCCTTATACAAGGGTGATACATGGGCTGGCAAATGCACTGGCCAGTTTGATGGATGCCCAACCAATCGGAATGAGTGGCATAGCGTGTGAAGTAGCTGATCCTGTATCTCAGTGCTACTCAAAGTGTAGTCTGTAGACTGACACCAGTGTGCTAATGTTACGGGCCTGTGATGAGCTAGATACAGAAGTCGAGAGTGTTTAGAAACTTTTATAGCAAAATAACATTGCTGTGACATCTAAGCACATGATCAATGGGATTGCCTTGTGGAACAGGGTAGTTTGGGTGCGTCAGACTTGTGTGATAAGTCACATGTGGCCTGAGCTACACACAAGCCATCTACAATAGGACCACATACTTGTCTTGACGGATTGAAAATAAAAAACACTAGTCCTTTACCACAGATAGTTCGAGAAGCACTAATCTGTTCCTCTCTCCTTAATTCTATCTATCTATCTATCTACCTATCTATCTATCTATCATCTATCCATCCATCCATTTACCTACCTATCATTTTATTTTTCCATCCACCCTTATAACTATCTTTTAGATATCAACCAACTAATCAATCAATCACACCTTTCATTAACTTAAGAATAATCAACCAAAGAGGTTGAATAACGAGTCTCAATATGGAAACAAATTCTATGGCACAAAGGTTGTATATGATTAATTTTTCAGTACATAATATATTTTATGTCTTTGTGGCCCCCTACACTAACTCTTTGTTTTAAAAATATCCTTTGACACACTTCAATTCTGAACACTGAAGATAAATTCAAATTCTGTTCTTTTTGGTGACTAATTTACCTGTAAACATGGCTAGCTATAGACTCAGTAATTAAAACATGGTCCCTAAGCCAGGGACTGTGGGTTCGTGTCCTACCTGGGGTGCCAAAACAAAACAAAACAAACAAAACATGATGACTGGGGGAAAATGCATATGCTGGATTGTTTATTAAAATATATATTCCTTTGTGATGGCTTTTCTGCAAATACTGAGATATGAATATTTGTCTTTCTCCCAGTTTGTCCATGGAAAACCTTTCTTGGCTTAGGTGTTCACAGGTTGAGGAAGCACCTGTGATAGTCCATCAAAAAGTAGAAAACACAAGCAAATAATAAATATAACCAAAATGAACAGACATAACTTTTACTGACTTGATTTTATTTTTGGATTTCTTCTTAAAGATGGCTTTTTGGGAATGCCCTGGCAGTCCAGTGGTTCGGACTCCGAGCTTCCATTGCTGGGGGCCCAGATTCGATCCCTGGTTGGGGAGCTAGGATCCCGCAAGCCACGTGGCCAAGAAAAAAAAAAAAAAAGACAGCTTTTTAACAGACTCTCATCAAAAAATTTAAGCAGAGCTGAAGGATATAAAGTGAAAAAAGTACTCCACCCTCTAGTTTTACTCAGATAGAACCACTGTTCACAATTGCTTGTGTATCTTTCAGGGATTTATTATGTATACACATGACCTCATTTATACTTGCATCAGTTGGATGTTTTGGGATCTTGGGAATTACAGCTTAGGTGGTCTTTGTTTCTGGTTGACCCTCACACAGCCTCAGGACTGAGAATAGATATGGGTTAAATTCTGGAGAAATTCATGTGATGCCTGAGGGAGAGGTCTCAGGGTGAGAAACCTTGTTGGGGTAACTATAGTTCAGAGACTGGGATTTGGCTTTGTGGTTCAGAAAATTGATGCCCTTGGTGCTCCAAAACTGATCAGGGTTTCCAGGGCTGGCTGATGTGGGCTGTACTGGGATGAAATGGGGATAGACATTGTAACTGCAGTTTCAGGATTCACAAGCCGTGACTTGAATATTCTGCCACTCTGGAATGAAGGTACTCGTACGAGTGATTTTTTTTTTTTTTACTATCTCTCTTTTTTTTTTTTTTTATTTAAAGACTTTTAAGTTAGGCTCCATTCTAGATATTTTATATTGGCTCCTTCACAATCTTTTTTGGAACAAATGTGTATCATTTCATTGGTGATATGCCATCCCTGCAGATAGAGAACACGAGTGATTTAATTATGGGGAAGTTGCTTTGGTGGTACTGGAAAAGGGAAGAAGTGAAATCAATCATTTGAGGGATAGTGAAATCATTTCAGGGATATTAGAGAGGTAAATTTGAAAGGGTTTGCTGATGGATTAGATAAGGGCAGTGAGGACAACAGGTGAAATGGAAAATTTGCAGGTTGCTGGCTATATAATGGCTTGAATGGTGGTGCTTCTAGTTGTAACAAGCATTACTGGAAGGTTTAGAAGAGGTTGAGAAGTGTTTTAACATGTTGAGTTTGAGGTGACTTTAAGATTTCCAAGAGATATATATATATATATATTTTTTCCAGGTGACTATATCTACCTACATATATTATCTATATAACTATAACCGTATATATATTTATTATTATTCTTATTCAAATCCAGGTGTGGATGAGATTCCTTAGAGAGAGGTTACATATAGATTGAGAAGAAAGGAGAAGTTCTGTGAGACTTGCTAAATGAGATGGAGAAGAAACAGCCAGAAATATATATGAGGAAATCCAGAAAGTAGTGCCCCAAATCCAGGGAAGTTCAAGAAGGAGGAAGGGTTAATTTTGTGGCATGTTTCTCAGAGGTCAAGGAAGATGAGAACTGAAAAATGTCCAGTGAATGGTTTTTCCACTGAGGCCACTTTCTTTCTCCAGGGTTGGGCCAGGTCTAGGGCCTGGGGCACTAATTCAGATAAGATAGCTTTTGAAGAGAGAAAAATGATGAAAATAAGCATCTGAATTAGATAAGGTGCATCCCACAAATTCCCACCTCCGCTGAGGTGTCCTGCTAAGGAGCAAGATGCTCTCCCTGTAGAGATCCGCTGCCCGTCTAGAAGGACCACACATTTGCTTATTTAAACATCTGGTTAAAATGAGGTCTGAAATCAGTGTTTTATAACTAACTGAGATAAGTTATAAGACTTGGGTAAAAATAGTACTCTAACTGATATGATAATCACTTGCCATGAGGAAAATTGCCATCTCCAGTCCTCGCTGTGGTCAAACCTTTGTCACAGTTTGTAGCTCACAGTACTGTCACTGCTGAGACGCGTCCTACTTAATTGCAGCCATAAAAATAGCAGATTATGTTTGGAGAGTATCAGTTAAAAATTTATGGTTCAGAATATTATGTAACTGTAGTTGCAGATAAACGTTTATCTTTCCATCTTTGTTTCTCCATTTGCCGGAACTGATTTTGATAGCTGGCAAAGGGGATTCTGAAATTAATGCAGGTAAATGCCCTGGGTCAGTTTACCCTCTCACAGTGTAAGTAAATGAAACATACTTGATTTTATCAAACTGGTTTGAGTTTGAATACATTTTGTAGTTAAAGCTGGGATTGTAGTTAAAAGCCTATTCTGCTGCATTTTGCTAATATGGGAGCATCTAGTGGCCCTGTTACTGGTTTGGGACTTGTGTGAACATGTGAATTTAGTAGGAGGGATTAAGAGTCATAAAAGAAGCAGTAAACTTCAGCGCTGCTTATAAAATTACTTATGTTTTCTGTAGACGCACTCTCTAGTGCAATTGTCACCACTTTTATGGGTCTTAGTTTTAGGTACTATGTGAAATATAAACCTTTGCATATAGGACTTTTGGCAAATATAAATTCTTGTCACATAACTATATCATCCAGAATATATTTGGCTATTTGTGCGTTTTAGCATAAAATCCAACCATAAATATGTACTGTAGTAAAAACTTGTAGGAAGGAAAGACAAGAATGGAGAAAGATCACCTACTTAAAGGTCAAGCTGTACCCAGATGTGTTTTTAAATTAATGGTCCGTTTTTTCCATACGCTTTTAAAAAAGTTTAGTTATCTTATCTATGGTCTGAAAAAAGTTAAACTTGCATTTATTGATCTGGCATTTCTGTAAGCATGAAGATGGCAAGGGCTGTGTTTGGGGCTTCGGAAAGTTCTCAAGCAAAGGTCCAAGGGCTGTAACCCATACAGGACACAGTGGAGACATTGTTCTTTCTGTTTGTCCGTTGCTTACATTTTAATAACTATTGAGTAGTCGGTGATTATTAACAGATATTTAACAGTAGGAGCAGAGGAGAGTGTAGAGTCATTATGAACAATTTGGAGTGTTAACATTAAAGAAATGATTTTAAAGGTGAGATTCAGAATTGTTGAAACTTTTGCCTGAAACTTTGGCAGGTGGCTAGACCAACACAGCCTTTTTTAATTATTAGCCATAGTGAAATGAGTCAAGTTTTGCCACAGTGCTTTTCATTTAACCTAATAATTGGCCAGCCCTAGTTAATTGGTTGAAAACCATTACAGGACTTCGATTTTCCAGTTGCTCATGCACTGGAATGTCCAGCTTGCCTTATGTGTGTGAATAAAAAATCCCACGATCTAAGTGCATTGTCCATACTCACCTTAAAGCTGAGTGTCAGTAGCACGTTAAGTTTCAAGAGTTCTCAGAAGGTCCTTCTGAGGCCTGGTAAACACCTTGGTGACTGGTACATATCTCTTTGGAGTCTAGTTTTGAGAGCTGCTGAAAAAGAGTGTTATAAACTTGCAAGTGATCGTGGAGGTGTAAACTGATGCTGTGGCGTTGCTTCAGCTGAAGTGAAAGATTATATTTACTGACACTACACACGGGTTTTTAAAACAATGTCTGTTTTGTACAGTGACAGTCGATTCTGCCAAGAGTAGAACAAAAAAGTTGCATTGTGGAACAAGATAAAAGAACACTGCATAATAAATAATATCTAATACCATTAAAATATAAAGTTTCCTTTCCAAAATGTAAATAGGAGCTTCTAAATGAATGTTTTAAAAATCTGATTTTACTTTGATTTGTCCAGTGACTTGATGCATAAAGTGATTATGACTCAGAATATGTCCAGATCTAGACTATTACAGTAAATAATACATCTGTATAGCATGTAAAAGATAAATAAACCTTCAATGACATTGTGTTTTAGTGATGGCATAGAAATTGTTTTTTATTAGAATAGGTCAAAAGTAGTTCATTGGCAATAAGCAAAATGTTTTCATCCACCAGTTTCTAAGACTAGAATAACATATCTGATCCAAACTCTATTGGTTCTAACCTTTATCCATAGACAACATCACTGGTCTATGAAAATCAATGAGGGAACATAGGCAAAGGGGTAAGCTATAGAAACCTTTACTAAGTCCTTTAAGAAGCAAAGGTTGGGGGGACTTCCCTGGTGAAGCAGTGGTAAAGAATCCACCTGCCAATGCAGGGGACACAGGTTCCGTCCCTGGTCTGGGAAGATCCCACATGTCGGGGAGCAACTAAGCCCGTGCGCCACAACTACCGAGCCTGCGCTCTAGAGCCTGCGAGCCACAACTATTGAAGCCTGCGCGCCTAGAGCCTGTGCTCCGCAACAAGAGAAGCCACCACAATGAGAAGCCTGCACACTGCAACGAAGAGTAACCCCCGCTCGCCGCAACTAGAGAAAGCCCGTGTGCAGCAACGAAGACCCAACGCAGCCAAAAATAAATAAATAAAATAAATAAATTTATTAAAAAACAAAAAAAGAAGAAGCAAGGGTGGGGATCTTTTACACCCTCGTTGTAAAGATTGTTTGGCTCTTGCCCTGAGTGGATTTTGAACACAAGGAGAGATTGCATGGAATTAAAAACTGTTTTTAAAAAAATGTCTTATCCTGGTGGAGAAGCATTTATCTGAATCCAGTGGGGAGGACCACAAATGTTGCTTAAAAGGCTTTTAAGAAGGGTAGGCACAACTCTTTCGCCAAGTGGGCTAGCTGAATAAGGGAGATCCAAAGATTCAGAGTCCTGTTAATGTCTTGTGCAGTTATAAAATCGCAAAGGTGAACTTTTGGGGAGGTGGTTTGTTGAGAGGTGGGGAAGATAATCGGATAAGTAACAAGTGTTTAGAAAGATAAGGGTTTATAAAAGACCTTCGAGATGTTTGTAGATGTCCTTTGCTATAGGACAAGGCCAGAAATGTTACCTGAGTTGTTTATGGGAAGATGGAAAATCTAACTCTAGTTTTCTCAGAATAACAAAGAAGAATGATTTATTCATTTAAAGAGTGGACTTTGGAGTCCATCACTAGGACTTTTTGGGATGGGCTGACTTGAAAGCAGAGAAAATATAACCAGGTGGCCCTTCAAGGCAGCCCAAAGATGAAGTATCTGACTTCAAAAAAGAAAAAAAAAATAGTATCTGACTTCATTTCTTCCTGGCTGGATGTGCGGAGATGCCCAGATCTCTGTTCAAGCCAGCGTTTCTGCTCTCAAGCCCGACGGTAGAGTGGCCGGCTTTGATTTGCTTCCTGCCCGAAGCTTGCTTTGGGTGAATTTAAAAACCTGTTTGTTTCACCCGTCATCCGGCTGGGCCTTACCCATAATTCCTGCACTTTGATTATGGGGGTTATTATAGGACAAGAGCTTCTTTGTAAAAGAGCATGTTTAATACTCTGGGGTGTAGCGTGACTAACGGATATAAATTGTATGGAAGCAATTAAACTCGAAGGAAATGTCATGTGGGCTGAATTTAAACATACAGACTTGTGGCATTGATTTTTTTCTTTTTTTCTTTTTTTTAACTTACACCGAGAAGGGTGGAGAGGGAAAAATAAAGGAAGAAAGGAGAGAAATAGGCCAAGAGAGTGAGGGAGACAAGAGAAAACGAATCATTTTGAACACGTGGTTAAAACTCCGAAGTTCAGAGCCAGTATTATGCTGATGCCATTGCCCTTCATATGAACTCTTTAAAAATACAAATGTCAGGGAATTATACTCTATTTGGGGGCTTGTATCCCTTTTTGCAGTTGGTCGGTCCCTTTTGATTCCAGGCATGTGTGTATCTAACAGTGGAGTGACTTTTTTGGGAGTATGTTAATAAACAGGACTGAGGGTAGCCAGCCCATAATGATTGTGAGGGTGCTTATCACTCCAGTTTTCTCTCCATTTTGTGCTCATGGCCTCTGTATATTTCATACAGAGTGGCTCGTCTTTGGACTTCTGATTAAGACTAGTGTATCATTTCTCTCACTGGCCTGGAATGGTCTCCATCTCCTGCTTGGTCTAGCCAACTCCATCTCCTCTCTGACACCTTATTGGACCAACCAGCTAGAAGGATCTCCTCCTCCTCCTCCAGACTCCATAGTAATTTGATCTGTATGGGTAATTTGGCAATTGATCTTTCCTATTGTCCATTAAAATATTGCGTAAGGCTTGTTAAATGAATGGATTTATTTCACTTTCCCCAATATGTCAACACTAGGAATATGGACCTGGTGTCGTGTTGTCCTTCATGCCTAGTGCCTGTTGATAGGAAGGAATATTTTTTGAGATCAAGGCTAATGCTGAACATGCTTTTGAAATGATCAAAATGTTACTGAGTGGTCAGAGGCAGAAAAGGATGCTTTTCTTTTATTTGGCTCCACCATGCGGCATGTGGGATTTTAGTTCCTGGACTTGCACCCCTTGCAGTGAAAACGCAGAGTCTTAACCACTGGACCTCCAGGAGAGTCCCAGAAAAGGATGCTTGTAGATTCGATGTAACAGTACAACGAGTTGGATTTGAATTTGAGTGTTAGAAGTTATAGGTAAACTTGATTTTTTTGCACCAAGGGAGAGTGCTTATGCTTTATTTTCATTCTTTATATTAAGGACAGAGAACCGAATTTTACCCCATTTGTATCTCTCCAGTGCCCAGCCCAATGCCTGGCACACATGATAGGAATTCAGTTAATATTTGCTGAAAGAAATATAAATAATTAAAAATTTCTCCATTATTTAGATCATCTGGTGCTTCTTCCTTATGCAGTAAGCCAATAGATATTTATTGAGCACATACTGTGTGCAGATATGGGTACTGTGCTTATTAGCATAGTGGGTCCACATAAAGTATACTACACTTTGGAATATATTTTATTCTTTGTATTTAATTATTAGTTTGACTATAAATTCCAATAAATCACTTCCTCAAGCAGAACAATAACGATTAGGAGAGGCAAAATTGCTGGGAATAAATCCAGTATATTCATCTGTTCCCAGATTATTTCCACATTCCACTCCATGCTGGAAATACAGCCCCCACTCCCAACCCCCTTTCAAAGGATCCTAAGATTGTAATCCTTCCAAACAGAGCTGGAGAGGTAGTAGACTGTTTAGATTTCAAAGGACTTTTCAGGATGCAAAGTAAATAAGGGGAATTTGAGATATCAACAAAACTGTAATGAAGCAGATCAACTGTGTCAATGGTGAACACAGAGAGATGTCAGAGGAGCTAGTTAGAGTAGCAAGTATTTAAACACAGCCTCAAGTTCATCCTCAGTGGCACCATCAGCATCCACAAACAAACTTGAAAGGAAGTTTAGCCAGATAAACCCAGGAGAAATGGTTCTCCTGGGAGCATCACCTTCGAAATCATATATCTATTATTAATATCTTTATTTTAAATTTTGGCTTGGGCTCTTTTATTCCTTACAAGTCCCTTAAGGTCACACACAACCAGGATTTAATTTTATCATCTTTTCAGCTCTCCAAAGAGCAGGAATTGAACCCTCTTCTGATCAGAATAAAGGGAAGAAGAATTTAAAGTTATAAATTAGGTTTACCCATAGATGGTCATATATTTAAATGCAACAGTATCTGCTTATTTTTTATTTTTACAAATTACCCAAGTTATACATGAATGCATTTTGTTTGTTTTTTTAAAAAATAAATTTATTTATTTATTTATATTATTTTTGGCTGTGTTGGGTGTTTGGTGCTGTGCACGGGCTTTCTCTAGTTGCGGTGAGCCGGGGCTACTCTTTGTTGCGGTGCGCGGGCTTCTCATTGTCGTGGCTTCTCTTGTTGCGGAGCACGGGCTCTAAGCACGCAGGCTTCCGTAGCTGTGGCACACGGGCTCAGTAGTTGTGGCTTGCGGCCTCTAGGGCGCAGGCTCAGTAGTTGCGGCACATGGGCTTAGCTGCTCCGCAGCATGTGGGATCTTCCCAGGCCAGGGCTCGAACCCGTGTCCCTTGCATTGGCAGGCGGATTCCTAACCACTGTGCCACCAGGGAAGCCCCTGCATTTTGTTTTAAGAAATCCAGCCAGAGACAGTCTCTCTTGACTCCTTTGCTCCCAATTGTCCTCACCCGGAGGGTGGGCCACCTTCTCAGTTCACAGTCTGTCCAAGTGCGTGTGCAAAGCTGTGATTCAGATATTTTTTTTACATGTTGTACCTTAATGTCCCATTTTTCTTTTCACGTAAAAGTATGCTTTTCCATGACAGTAGCTAGAGATCTACCTAAATATATTATTTCATCATAATATTCCATCATCATAAACTACTACAGTTTATTTACCCATTCTCCTAATAATGGGACTGTAATGTTATTTAAATCTCATCTGAAAGACCTGGTATAAATTAAATTCTTACTTCTTTTGAGTTTTTTGGGTTTTTGTTTGTTCCTCTGTTTTTTTTATCATTTTGAAGGGAGATTTTTTAGTAATTATCCAAAGATAGAAGACTCAAGTCCAATTACTAAAAATACATTGTGTTTGTATGGTAGTTTAACCTTCTTTTCAGTAGGGGCATGATACCCCAGCAGTCTTGTGAGTATGCATGATGGGGGTGGGCTGGGTGCGGGTGTGGGGAGACAGCACCGCATTATCACAACCATGTGAAGGTGAGGATAGGTCAGATTTCTGTCCTTCCCGGGCTCTTTGGTCAAGAGGCAAGGATCCCATCTCTCCTCTGTGCTCTACAAGCTCTGCTCAGAGCTCTCTGGCCAGCATCGTAGGTTCAAGGTTTGGCCTCAGAGTCTTTGATTTAAGCTGTGAGGGGACAGGCATGGTGGCGAGGTAGTGTGGCCAGGCCCGGAAGATGAGCTACTAGGAAGCAGGGCAGGGAAGAGGCTCAGTTTTTCTGGCTGGAAGGCAGTGCCTGGAAAGGGCAGCCCCGGGTGAGCAGGTGAAAGTCCCTCAGGGCTGTTTAAACAGGAGCCCCAAAGGCCTGCCTGGTCCAGGCTCTTTTCACTTGCTGCTTTGGGCTGCTCACCAAGCCTGTGGTTCAGCCATTTATTGTGCCTGGATCCTGCTGGAGAATAGTTATTGCTCTTTTTTTCTGTTCGATTTTTCCCAGAAGGCCCACCCTCAAGGGCAGGGAGCATGTTTTATTCTTCCTAGAACTTAGCACCTAGGGGTGAATGAATGGGGAAAAGAGAGTGAAAAAGGAAGCTTGATGGGAGATAATGAGGCTTTTCCTTGTTGCTGCTGTTGTCTTCAGAAAGTGAGGTCATGGAGATCTGAATACGCATTTACATGTATTTATTGAACAAACGGTACAGAGCACTTACTCGGTGCCAGGCATTGTTTTAAGCACTGTCTGTATTTAATTCTCTCAACAACTGTTTGACAGACAGAAACACAATTTTTATCCTCACTTTACTCAGGAAACGGAGGCGCAGAGCATTTAAGTAACTTGACCAATGTCACACGGCTGGTAAGCATTTAAACCCAGGCAGTCTGGGCCCAGAGTCAGTGCCCTGGTTGTCCCTTTGTTCCCTCCCACAGGTCTTGATATGGTTGGATTTTGTTGTTTTTCTCCTCTGTGATCTCTCTTCCTTCCTTCCTTCCTCTCCATTCCTGTTGCCCCTACACTAGTACTTGATACTTCACTTGTAGATTGTAACACGCTGGCCTCGGACCTCAGTCCCTTGCACGCTGCAGACAGGCTAGACTTCTGTAAAGACAGCTCTCACCCTGTCCTTTCCCGCTCAGAACTCTCCCTGGCATCCTGTCCTGTCGGGGCTGAACTCTCGCCTAGTTACCCATTCTCCTAGTAATGGAACTATAATTTTCTTTTTTTCCACTGCGCCTTGTGGCCTGAGGGACCTTAGTTCCCCGACTAGGGATCGAACCCACGCCCCTTGCATTTGGAGTGGGGAGTCTTCACCCTGGACCGCCAGGGAAGTCCCAGGACTATAATGTTGTTTAAACCTCATCTGAAAGACATGGTGCAAATTGAATACTTACTCGGCAGCGTCTGTCTCCTTTCCCAGGACTGCCCTCCCCTCTCTTTTCTGGACCTTCATCCAGTTCATTCCTCTAGGAAAGCCCATCTCAGGCCTCACCTCCTGTCCATCTCCTCAGCTCCTATGGTCTTCCCCTCCTCTTGACCCAGTGCTACAGGCTGTTGAATGGATTTGTTGTTTCAGGCTTGAAAAAACCCAACTACATTTGAGCTCTTTAGGGGCAGTGGTGAGGGTCTCCCATTATCCATGGCCTGGCACTGAGCCGAGTGCCCAGGAACACTGAGTAGTGGGACCGGCAAACAGAGCACACTGGGACACTGATTTAGACTCTCATACTGGGCACGTTGCTAGGGTTCCTCACCTTTAAAAACGGACTTGAATGAGATAGCCGAGGTCTCTTTTAATTTGCTTAACTGATGACACTTAATTTCTTAAACAGCGTTACCGAGATATAATTTATATGCCGTACATTTCACCCATTTAAAGTGTACAATTCAGTGGTTTTTTAGCATATTCACAGATACGTGCAACCATCGCCTCAATCAATAGTAGAACAATTTCATCACTACAGAGAGAATCCCTTACTAGCTAGGTAGCTATTAGCTATCGCCCTCCCCTCGCCATAACCTCTTCCCCGCAGCCTTAAGCTACTTTATGTCTCTATAGGTTTGCCTATTCTGGACATTTCATATAAGTGGAATCATATATTATATGCTCTTTTGTGACTGGTTTCTTTCACTTGGCTTAGTGTTTTCAAGGTTCCTCCGTATTGTAGCATGTATTGGAACTTCATTCTTTTTTATGGCTGAATAATAATCCATTGTATAGATATACCACATTCTGTTTATCCATTCATCTGTCAATGGGCATTTGGGTTGTTTCCACCTTTTGGCTAATTATACTTATTTTTGAGGGGAAAATGGCCTTTCCTGTTGTGGTTTCTGCACTTGCCAAAAGTAGTTTCCCTCTGCTGCTTTAATAGAGTAGGACTCTGTGTTTGTGCAGTGGAGGTGCCCAGGGGGTTGGATACTTGGTCATCAGCAGCGGGCAGTAGTTGTAGGGAGTACTCGTGAGCTCTGAAGTCAGATATTCTGGTTTGAATCACAGCTCTGCCGTTTAATGAGCTTGCATAACTTCAGCAAGCCCTAGTTTCCTCTTCTGTAAAATGGAAACTACCCTGCTTGCTTCCTTACAGTCAGGGTCATGCTAGAAAGGGTGTGGAGCCCGGGGCAACTCAGCGCAGAGAGACCTCATTATGGCTATAAAAATAAATAATTAAATAAATAAAAATGAAGGTTATAAAAAAATAGGTGCTTAACGTTGTCAATTTTAGTAAGGCGCAGTGACTCAAAGCATGGAGTCCAGGACCATCACCCCAGCTGCAGTCGCCAAGGTGGACCTGCTTAGTCTTATTGGGACAATTAAATGTCTCCTCTTGCATGTGTTAATGGAGTTGCTTGGTCCTGAGTCTAGATTTGTGCTCTGGTTACTATTCCATCAGGCCATTTGAGAAGAATGACTATAGGGGGTAAGACCTTTTTTCTGTCTTTGATAAAAAGATACAGAGGGAGTGAATTTCACTCTTTGTGGAAAAGGACAGGGAAGATGGAGTGTTTCCTTTGTAGGCTTTAGTCTCGGAGTGTAGCTGATACCCTGAGCTTTTTTATGGTTATTCAACATCTTTTGGCTCTTATATTTGGAGTCTGTTCATGAAGACTGAAATGCCTTTTTTGGTAAATAGGTGAAAGAGAGATGAAATGTTAATTCGATCGAACTTTACTTGGAGGGTGCGATCATAACAATATCACTGATTTGGCGAGTATTGTTATTAAGAATCAAGGAGCCCTACAATTTTGGATTTTAGGCAAGGCCTGCCTCCACACCCAAAATAAAAGCATTTTTATTGTTTAAAGTAAATAGGTTTTAGAAACATACAACTCGTACAGTAGCAGGTCTTTGGAGAGAATGGAAAGTAAGTCATTGTCCTCGTGCAAACTTAGTTTCTGCCCCTGTAAACTTGGTGGGGCTACATGAATCTTCCCTCCCCTCTTCTATTCTGGCCTCAGGTGAGTGCGGACAGGTCTTGCCTGGCATCCTTCGCACTAGTCTGAACCGTGCACAGCCACTGTGAACAGGCCAACATGTCCAGGCTGAGAGGATGACCAGATTTTGTGTGGGCGATCTCGACAAAAGAGTATTTGTTTCTGGGGGACTGACACTCATTTTTTTCCATTAAGTCTGACCTTTCCATCATTAGATTGTAGCTCTTTTCAGAATTAAATACAGCTTAGAAACAAGGAAGGAATGAGTAAAGGAGATGTAGTTTGCTGCATCCAGATACAAACTGTACAGAAACAAATGGATGGGATGAGAATAGACATTATTTCTGGGGTGACTTCAGGGCCTTGTGGTCCATACTGTGACTGTGGAAAAGGACGCAGCTTATTACCTTAAGCATCATGACTCTGCTTCCTGTTGTTGGTCCTGGGGCTTGAGGGCCCTGACTTACATGTAAACTCCTGTTTGCCAGCCCAACAAGGGCAGAAAGGCTTGGACACGTGACTAGGGCCTCATGTGAAGCCGCAAGTCTTGGCCCTGTGTTTCTGGCTCACGGCTGCCTGGAAAATATAGTGAGCTGAGCAGGCCTGAGCTGGTCTGGAGGAAGAGCAAGAAGAAATTCTGATCACCTGTCCCCAAATGGAGGTGAATCCTGCCTGTGAAGTGGCTAGAAGGGATCGTGGAGACAGTAAATGATCTTTGAAAATTTTAGATCTTTGTCTTTGTCTGTAGACTTGAGATAAGTTGCTAATTTTCTTTTGCCTGGAGATTTTCTTCTAAAAATCTCTTTCTGTTCATTGCTAGAGCCAGAGGCAGAAGCAAGATAATTTATAATGATAATTAATTTTTTTTTAAAAAAGGAAAGAAAGACCCACAGAAAATGTCATTATTATAACTTTACTTTTTTCCCATGTTCTTATATATATGCTTTTCATATTGCTATCTGCTTTCTTCTTCTTCTTCTTCTTTTTTTTTTGGTCGCGCCTCTCACCTTGTGGGATCTTGGTTCCCCACCAGTGATTGAACCCCGGCCCTCGGCATTGAAAGTGCAGAGTCTTAACCACTGGACCGCCAGGGAATTCCCAGTTTTGTTTTTTTTTTTTCTTTTTTTGTTATCTGCTTTCATAACCAAATATTCTGGAGTAGATGGGTTGGCTGACTTGAAAGGGTTTTTAAAAAAAAAAATTCCTCTATTATGTGATTTCTCCCAATTTGAAATTTATAGGGGCTTTCAATGTATTATTTAGGGTCAGTCATGTCTAAAACAAAAGATAATTATCACAGCTTATACTGTGGTGGAGAAGGATATCTTTATGGCTTTGTTTCAGACCTCACCAACACTCTGGACAACAAGTTACTGGTATTTGGAAAATAGAAGAGATGATCTGCACGGTCATTTTTCCAAACCTCCAAAAGCTCACCTTGTGTTTCCTGTTGGCAGGGATACACACGCTCTATCATATGGAAAAAGAGACTTCCAGGGGAAGAATTAGCCCATCATAAAAAGCAATGGACAATACCAAGAACTAAGTAGTTTCAGTGGAAGCTACTTGTTGAAATAGTGTTTGCGCGTCTGGGTTTTCCTGTTGCAAAGCATGCAGCTCAGAGTACCCCAAACTGGCTTAATAATGGTAGTTTTTTATACCTTCAGAATTTTAAAAAAAATAATACTTCCTTAAACAAACAAAAAAAGACCCTCACTGGCTACACTATGCAAAGAAAGGGGGAAGACCCACCCTAGAGAGCTTTGTAAGTCTTCCCAATGGATAGAAAACCCTGTGGTTTCATGGGCCATGCAGCATGGATATCTCTGGCTGGTTTAGTACCAGTTTTAACCAGTTTGACTCGGGGATGCCAGCTGTAGCTGCATCACACTCTCTTCAGCTGTTACCACCTATGCCCCCTTCTTGGCTTCTCTGGCGCTTCAGAGGGGGGCAGGGAAGGTCATGGTTTAAGGCAGCTGGCATACCTTCCTTTCTCTGAAGCCTCCTCACTTTTAGGAGAATAAAGAATAGTTTCTTCCTATCAAAATTGGCGTTCCTCCTTGAATTTCATTGCCCAGCAGATATTCAGAGTTGACTTACTCCTTACGACACCGCACAAAGCCGAAAATGGGGGCAGGTGTTTCCCAGGAAATTTGGCTTGTGGTTAGGAAAGCAGTGGGCATAGGTGATGGGTAGTCAACAACAGATGTTTATCCTAAGTGGGGCTGCCTGATAAAATACAGATGTCCAGTTAAATTTGAATTTCAGATAAAACAATGGATCAAGTTTTAGTATTAGTATATCCCCAATATTTCTTGAGCATACTATACTAAACAAATTATTTGTTGTTTATCTGAAATCTAGATTTAACTGGGTATCCTCCATTTTTATTTGCTAAATCTGGCAACCCTAAGTCCATAAGATACTTCTCAAGTCTCATTTCACATTTATTGTTAGCCTCTAGCTTACCTGACCTTCTTTGAAGAGATGCTGGGGAGTGACACAGTGAGCAGGCTATTACACTAGTGTGAACTAAGACAGGGCGGGGCGGGGCGGGACATAAATAAAGTACTGGCCAATCAGCTGCTTGGTGGCCTCAGGACAGAGTGGGTGTTCAACTACCTGTTCACCATATGCCAAGGTTGGGCAACACCTTGGTTTTTTTTTTTTTTTTTTTTAATTAATTAATTTATTTATTTTTGGCTGTGTTGGGTCTTCATTTCTGTGCGAGGGCTTTCTCTAGTTGCGGCAAGCGGGGGCCACTGTTCATCGTGGTGCGCGGGCCTCTCACTGTCGCGGCCTCTCTTGTTGCCGAGCACAGGCTCCAGACGCGCAGGCTCAGTAGTTGTAGCTCATGGGCCTAGTTGCTCCGCGGCATGTGGGATCTTCCCGGACCAGGGCTCGAACCCGTGTCCCCTGCATTGGCAGGCAGATTCTCAACCACTGAACCACCAGGGAAGAACACCTTGTTTTTGATACTATTCTTGGATGCACCCCTATGTTCAATGTATTTCATAACCCCATCTGAGCACACATTCAAACATGGGCAATTATCCAGCTGATGCCCTTTTGCAGTCTTCATGGGCAAATCCCTGCAGTACCTTGTCTAGGAGTTTAGAAAAAGAGGAGTAGAATTTCATCTCTAACCAATAATACTGAGTGTGCTTTTGGGGTTTTAATGCAAATTATTTAAATAAAGTAAAAAAAATTTTTTTTCATTTGTATGTTAAACATCACATTGGTTCAGGTCAATAGTATGTATGTATGTATTTATTTACTTATGTATTTATTACACACTACAAAAAAATATATATATATATAGATGTTTGCATACAAACATTCTTTTAACATTCTGGCTCAAGTAAGAGAAGTCATTAGCTTTATTTTGTATAGTGACTGATTTCAACTGAATGGATTTTAGGGGAGAAAAAAACCCATGGGAAATATGGTCACGAGTCATAAAGGACGCTTATCTAACATGGTCTGCCCCTGGATGTTGCATTACTGACTGTCTACTGGGTTTGGGGGCACCCTTTTGGAGGCTCTGTTATTAATTAGCAATGCAGTAATTACTCCAATAATGAATGCAGAGGATTCACATAGCGAGATTAATTTATTTACAATTGTTTACTACTGAAATTTTCACACCGACAATTTTCCCAATTGAAGGCCTGTCCCTTGGACCTTGGTTAGACTCAGAAAGCCACCTCTGATGTTTTTCTTCTTGGGCCCTGTAGGAAAACTCATTGTTCATGAGTGACAATTATTTTGTGGTCATTACTGTATGGTTGTAGCACATTCATCGCTTGGAATGGTTGATGCATGTCACCTTGACCTATGAGTTCAACTGGGTGTCAGACATCTAGGAAGGGAGGGACTTGGTAGGTACTTAAATGGGAAACTCAGGGTGCTGTTTGGAGGTGTATTAGTGATTAAGGAAGTGGCATTTGGTTTGAGTCAGGGCTTTTAGTGCTGTGCTTAGAACAGCTCATGTCTTCCTTATGAGAAAACACTTATTTGCATGTGGTCCTAATTTCTGCTTCATTAAATACAAACAAACCAGCCAAGTCACAGTAACTCTGTCATAGAAGGCAAGGGTAAAAAAAGGGCAGAGTTGTCTATTTCATTAATAACCAACTTTTCCTGAGAAGAGACTTCCTATGAAGGTTGAGTGATTATTATTTATTTTTCTAATTTGTAGAAGAAACGGAATAAACCAGTTCTTTCTTCTTAGTACAAGCACTGGAACTTTAGAAAGATGCAGCTAACTGGATCTTGTATGATGCACACCTCCAAGGTGATGGGTAACCCAATTACCTGGAAGGGCTTGGATAGTAGAGATTGGACCTTTTGGCCGTGAATATAGCACAGGATGTAGATTCTTGTCTTTGGCTTGTGTGAGTGAGAGTGGACCGGTCAGGACTGTTCCAGCTGAAAGTGACAGATGGCTAACTCACACTAGCCCCAGCAAGGATATGTACCAAGTGAGGCCAAGGTTGACTCCACATCGAGGGACTGCATCAGTATCATTTGGACTCCCACGTATTTCCTTGACATCTCTCTTCCCCTTGGCCACCTTCTCTTCTCTGGTTGGCAGGAGCGTGGCCTTAGGCAGATCTGGGCTTCCTATATTCCGGGTAAGCCATGTCAAAGGGATGAGAGGGCTTCCTTCTCCCCCCAGCTTCAGTGTATGCCAGTATCTGCTCATTTGCCCTTCCCTGAGCCCAGTGAAGCAAGGTACTGAGTTGGTCACCACCCAAGAATCACCTCGTTAGAATGGAGAAAGAGCAGTTGCTCAATGGAAGTGGTCATGGTGGTCATGGTGGTGGTAGTGGTGGGGTGGTAGGTTGTGTGGTCAGAAGAGGGGAAGAGATGCAGGGCAGATAATAACCACATACCTTCGCTACAGTGGGAGACAAAGACCCAAGCTTTGACCCTGTAGGCTGACTGGAGCGCTAACATGCATACATGGGAGAGAGCATGGCATTGCCCAGACTATGTAAAAGTAATGAGGAGATGCAGAGTTAAGTGCTATCAGCATGAGTTGAGGTCATTCAGAGAGGGTTGTGAAGTTTTAGCATTATATGCAACTTCTCATCAGGATTTCACCTCTTTTCTCTATGGGCACATAGCAGATGATTAGTCCTGAAAACAATGATATCATTTCTATTTATACAGATCTACATTTACCCATAGAAATTATTATTTCTCTCCTGTTCAAGTAAGATCAGAATGCAAGTTCATGGAAGTGATGTTATTCAATGGATATAGGCTTTAATTCATAAAAAAGAAAGAACACATTTTGCAAACTTAAATGATTTGGGATGCCTTTCATAGCTAATGGCATCACAGCATGACTTTTAGTGGCTGCTCAACATTCCGTTTTATGGTTGTACCCTAATTTATTCATCCAGCCCCCATGACTGATTATTTAGGTTGTTTCCTATTTTCACACTTTAAATAAGCCATGTGATAAACATTCTTGTAAATTTTTAAGATACATCCATGATTGCTTCATTAGAATTAATTCTTAGAAATTATTGGATCCAAGGCTATTATTACCATGGAGGATGGTGAGGGAAAGAATCATGATCAACTCAGAATCATTTTGGTTGGCTATTGAATCAAGTACATCAATTCTTTATTTTCTTTTACTCTGTGGGAAAATAGAATGTGTTAGTAAATACCAAATGATTGTTATTACTATTGTGTATTATTCATATATTATATTGTTGGTATACATTCATTATTTAATGTCCCTAATAAATTGACAATTGATTGTATTTTCATGGTTTTTGAAAAGTAAATCTATTATTCAAATAATAACAACCTTGATAGAAAACATACTGGTACTTGGGAAAATAGTAAGAACAACATCATCCACAGTGTGCTTTAATCAACCTGACTGTGACTAAAACATTGTTGTCTGGGAAACATCTCATAAAACAAGTCCCTTGCTGTTTTTTTTTTTTTTTTTAATGAGGTAATACATTTAATTAAATTATTTATTTATTTATTTTTGGCTGTGTTGGGTCTTCGTTTCTGTGCGAGGGCTTTCTCTAGTTGCGGCAAGCGGGGGCCACTCTTCATCGCGGTGCGCGGGCCTCTCACTATCGCGGCCTCTCTTGTTGCAGAGCACAGGCTCCAGACGCGCAGGCTCAGTAGTTGTGGCTCACGGGCCTAGTTGCTCCGCGGCATGTGGGATCTTCCCAGACCCGGGCTCGAACCCGTGTCCCCTGCATTGGCAGGCAGACTCTCAACCGCTGCGCCACCAGGGAAGCCCCCTTGCTGTTTTTGAGATGAACAGTTTTATATTCATGAAGAAATAGTTACTACCAATCATGTCAGAAGAGGGGGGTGAGAGGCAGTGAGTAGTAACAGATACAGGTATTATTTTTGCAGGGGAAGGGTGTGGCGTATGGACTCATGATTTCTATCAAAGTAGTTTTTAGATAAAGGTGAGTGAGTGAGAGTTGAAGAATAAAGATAAGGAAGGTGAAATGATGAAGACATTTTGGGACCGAGAGCAAACATCCTTATAGCACCAAAGAAAAACCACATACTGATTTTGAAACTGTGCCAACAACATGTTGAGATGATAGCAGAGGAATTCAGAGTTAACCATTAGGTCACTGGCCTGTTTTCCATGTAAAAGTTTTTGAGAACACCTGCAATGCGGAACATCAGACGATAGAATATGTGTAGTTCTTTAAAAATAGTTCTGAAATAAAATAAATGAATAAATAAAGGGACTTCCCTGGCGGTCCAGTGGTTAAGACTCTGCACTTCCACTGCAGGGGGGCACGGGTTTGATCCCTGGTCAAGGAACTAAGATCCCACATGCTACACGGTGTGGCCAGAAACAAAAAACAAACCAAAAAACAAACCCAACATAAATAAAGTAAACAAAATAGATCTGTCATATAATTGAGATAGGTACAGAGTGACTCTGTCTTCTACTGAATTGAGCGTTTTACTTGAATTTCTTCCTCTCCTCCTTAGTTTTTCTTATTTTTTTTTCTTTCTATCATTTTTAGCAAAAGATTGCCAGGGAAAGAAGTTGCACCTGGTTACTTTGGTTAGCACATCAAGAGAACTGGAAAATCTGGTTGCCAGTCTCCAAACAGTCGTGGCCACAGTGACATACAACGGGCTACTGTGGTGCAGTGGTCTCTTTCTCTGTGGGGCCTTCTTTCTTCCAGCACTTGCTCCCAGCATTAGTCACTTCTGTTTGGGCTCTGTGGTTTTCTGCTTCCTTCCAATAACATTACTTGAGTTAAAAAAAAAAAATCACAGAAATATAGTTTCACAAAGACTCCTGTGATTAGCATTCCCGTCTGGAAACGTAGACAGGGAAGAAGCAAATTTAAGAAGCTTGGAAAGTTTAAAAACAAGGACTGTTTCTCCGTAAGGGAGGCCTAGAAGCTGTTGGGTGCATGTTTTTTGCCCTTTAAAATGCCATATCTAGTATACCTCAAAACAGTTCAAGTGAGGTGAAAGCCAAGGTAGAGAAACATGTCATTCTGTGACATTTTCAGGACCATAAAGTCAGAATGGCAGCATATTTGTTTTTAGGGGTCTGTGGTTCATTCAGCAAATTTAATCCCAGTATAGAATTGTTCCTACCGAGGGTGACGTGGATTCTTTTACGATGCTCCACAATTCTGCGTTCTCTCTACTTGCGTCATTTTGAGCAAATAGAATCGTTGGAATGCTCTATAGTCAAAAGAGCTTGAGATTCTTGGGTAAAGGCTGTGGTCTCCACAGCCTGGAGATATGGTTCAATCCTGGATGCATGTGGGGCAGAACTAGTTGTAACTTTTAGCGGCGGCAATGCTGTTAATGGAATTGGACAGATTGGATTTGAGCTGGATCTTGAGGTGTAGATAGATGCGATCTAGATAAAAATGATCTAGACATTCGTTTCGGCTCCTATAGAGACATTCTCTGTCTGGAGTAGATAAGTTACTCTGTGTTGTTTAAAAGAAGTATTTTACAAAGGTAGATGTTAGTGGGGTGTGTGTGTGTGTGTGCAGGAGGGGTGAAAGAGAACATGAAATTCAGTTGTGTGAGATTCAGCTCCTCAAAGGGTCTTCCTTAAGGCACTTGGAACTGAACTTGAAGGCAGCCGATCCCTGAATACTGTCCTTCATCCAGACTTGTCAGCCCAGCTGGGTTCTGCGGTCAGACTTACTATCGTCCTGGAAGGTGAATTCTGTTGCTTCAGTTTGAGGACTGACCAAACAGGTTCAAAGGAGATCCAGTTACATCCTTGGGTCTCATACCACTGAGGTTAGGACGTCCACACATGACCTTGAGCCTGATTATGTTCCACGTGCCCTGCTTCCATTTGTGAGTACCTCATCTAAAGCAGAAAGAAACCAAGTTACCCTAAACCCTCTTTAGAGGAGGTGGTCTAAGGTAGGGGTTGAGAATACAGGTTCTACAGTCAAAGTGTTGGAGTCCGGTTCTCAATTCTGCCTCTCTCTGCCACATTACATAATTTCTCTGTGTCTCAGTTTCTTCATCTCTAAACAGAGATGATAACAAAAGCACCTATTAAACAAGGCTGTTTCCAGGATTAAGAGAGTCAGTCTATATAAAGTACTTAGGTAAGTGCTTAAGAGTGTTGTATGCTAGAACCCAGGACCAAAAATAAATTTAAAAATCAAAGTGTGTAGATGTTAAGGGGAGCCAAGTCCATAATCGGGCACCTAAAGGAAGGTGCAATGGTGGAATTCTAAGTGCTTCCAAAGGACCACTGTTTGGAAAACAAAATTTAGAAACCGGTTCCCTGAGATCTTGAGAGAACCAGGCCATTGGTGTAATAAGATCCCCAGATTCAGCCTGTTTTTAGGATTAACTGGCAACCCAAGTGGGCAGTATTGCTGGGCCATCCCATCTCTGGGCAATAAAGGTATATTTGTGAGCCTCGTCTTGGCAGTCAATTAAAGCCTAAAGTAAGAAGCTTGAACAAAATTACCTTTGTTGTGCTGCAGTGAAAAGAGTGTGGAGACTGAAGAAATTGTCAACTGTATACCTGATCTCTCTTTCAATAATACAGCTGACAAACACTGCCTCATAGGAACTCCTGTCAGGTAGCGTGAAGAGCTTGAGGGGAGGCCGTGCTATTTTTCATCTTTTGAGAAGTTGCGGGAGCCCATTGGATTGCCTTCAGGAGAGTCCCTGCTCCCTGCCTCAGCACGTGGTACAGCCTCAGTTGGGTGTGACTGATGGTGAGTTTCATCTCTTCCTGAAAGGTGCCATGAAAACATAGCAGGGCTGTTCCTCTTTGCCATTGTTTCTGCCTGTCTGGCAGCAGGATGAGGTCATGACAGAATGGCAGGTTTATCTTGGATTTCCTTGTTTGGCCAGCAGCCTAAACATTAAACATCTCTGGGTTGAACGTCTCTGGGTATCATACAGATGTCAATGGCTTGGAGGTGGCGTTGGCTCCTGCGGTGCCTCTTTCTGGAGCCCAGGTGGTACCTGGGGAGGCGAGAGAAGGAGAGGGGACAGGTTTGCACTTGTGATGTCACCGTCCTCTCAGTTGGCGCTTCCTCTGCCTTCCCAGCCTCCTGAAGCTTGGGTAGGCAGCCTACCACAGTGCAGAGCCCAAAGACTTTAGGTCTAGACAGAACTGGGTTCAAATTTCACCTCTGCCCTTTATAAGGTTTCTCCGATCTGCATTCCCAAATGCCCCCTGTCCCTCACCCTTCACTGGTATTTCTCACACCTGACGTTGCATAGCCCTCACTTTTTTCTCCATCAGTCTGTAAGCTCCAGGTGTGTGGGGACCACATCTTTGTATTCCATTGGTTCAGAGCACTTTCTGGAGCCTGACTGACCTGGCTTCCCACCCTGGCTCTGCCATCTTCTGTCTGCATAACCTTGGGTAAGTTGTCTAGCTTCTTGCCTGCCTTGGGTGTCGTTGTGAGGATTAGAGATAAACACACGTGGGGCGTCCGGCACTGAGGCCGGCACAGATGGATGATCAGAGATGTTGGTCCGCCCACCCCCAGCTTGGTACTAGCGCCTCAGTGTCTGCCCACACCCCCCAGCCGCCCGGACATATCTGTTAGCTGCCTGACATTGTAGCACCGGCTTGTGGCCAACTTGGGCAGGCAGCCTGTTGGCTCAGGGAGCCCCTCATACCATTCTTCAGTGTCCAAAAGAACATGCCTGCAGAGGGCACAGACTTATCTTTGGCATCTCTTGTTTCAGTCTATCCCTAAGAACTTGAGAGTAGCCTTTAAAAAGTAATTCTTAAAAATTATTTCAGAAGGAGATTTTTTTAAGTATTAGCACCTTTAATTATTTATTTATTTGTTTATTTATTTTTTGGCTGTGTTGGGTCTTCGTTTCTGTGCGAGGGCTTTCTCTAGTTGTGGCAAGCGGGGGCCACTCTTCATCGCGATGCGCGGGCCTCTCACTGTCGCGGCCTCTCTTGTTGCGGAGCACAGGCTCCAGACGCGCAGGCTCAGTAGTTGTGGCACACGGGCTTAGTTGCTCCGCGGCATGTGGGATCTTCCCAGACCAGGGCTCGAACCCGTGTCCCCTGCATTAGCAGGCCGACTCTCAACCACTGCGCCACCAGGGAAGCCCCCAAAAGGAGATTTTTTGATGATGGCCATTCTGACTGGTGTGAGGTGATACCTCATTGTAGTTTTGATTTGCATTTCTCTAATGATTAGTAATGTTGTATCCATAGTTCTTTGTTAAATAAAAGGGGGGGGATCTCCCATAATTCACCATTTGAATACCCACTGTCCACTGTGGTATCTATCTTACCAGGCTTCTCTGTGTGTGTGTACTTGAACAGTTATTTTCTTTTATCCAGTGGTATAATATTCTACATTTTAATTTTGTATTCGTGGGAGAGGTTTTCAGAGTTCGTGAGTAATGTTGATATGCTATATGGGATTTTAAAGGGCTCCAAATAAATCCTTTGTTAGAGTGAGGTCAGCTAGAGATAATCAAAGAAGCTAATCCTTGGAAACCCAGAAGCCTCCAGTAGCCGTGAACTTGAGGATGCACAGTGGAGTTACATTGCGTGTGATTGGATGCACCCATGTGAGCCCGGAGAGAGAGGGGGCCAGAGAGAAAGTGAAGATGGATTGCGTAATGCTCCACTCTAGCCCTGGGAGGGTATGCCCTGGAGGGAGTGTGAAATGAGATATGAGTCTGTTTTTCCTTCTGTGCATCTGGTTCCAAGGAGACCCTCAGGGTATGACTACAGTATGACACCTAAGTGAAAACCAGTATCTCCCCAGCTGTCTGTCCTGAAGCTGGAGGGAAAACTGGGTATGTTGGTTTTATTAAGAGAGAGGATGTCTGCAAATGGTACAGCAAATTTAATGTTCAGTTTGATTTTCAAGAGCAATTTTCCTGAATCGGTTTTGTCTTCACTTGGTGACTTTAGATCCTAACTCCCTTATTAGACTCATCTCTGGCCTGTACGTATAAAGCAGCATTTTCCTTTCTCCCTCCTTCTTTCTTCTCCTTCCACACTGAGCTTCTACTATGTGCTGAGACTGTGGGATGTAATAATGAATGAATGGCCTTTGTGCTAAATAATCGGCAATGAGTTTTCGAGAGAAGTATGAAAATGGCTTATCATAATACACAGCGATGCAAGGAAATTTATTAAAGGAGACCACAGCCATTTTATTAGGAAAGTACAGAGAAAGAAGCACTTAGTTCCAGCCGGTGTGTGTGTGTGGGGGGGTAACATGGGGTCACAAAGGAGACTGCTCCCTGAGCTGGGTTTTTAAGGATAGGGTAGTTTCGAGAGGCAGAAAAGAGGGTGGGAGAGTTCTTCTCAGTTAAGGGGGAAAATAAGACACCTTATGAAAGCTTTAAAGCTGGAGCCATTTGAGGGAATAGAGTCCATGGAATGAATCCGAGATGAGACGGGAAAAGCCTCCACAAAGCAGTCAGAATTCCGGCTGGTGAGTACAGAGTAGCTTCCACTGAACGGTGTGGATGTTTATGCTTATTTGAGCCCCGTTGGAATATTCCTGGTTTGTTTTATGAAGGGATGTCTCTCACTGAGGATATTGACTCAGGGACGTTTCCTTTTACAGTCAGGATGAACTCCATCAGACCAATATTGTTCTCGGGGCTTTTTTGTTTTGTTTTGTTATCTTGGATAAACAGAGAGGGGCTGATTCATTTTTCTAGAAAAACAGGATGCACTAAAATACTGCAAGTGACAATGAAACAGACATGCTCACGTACAATAATATTTAGAAAGGGACCAAACAATATGTGTAGCAGACACCTCCATGGTGTGGCTCTTCTCCTTCCCCCAGCTCCATCGCCTTGAGTCCTTGGCCAAGTTGTTTGTTCCTTTGGGTCTCAGTTTCTTCACATACCAAATCGGGACCAGTAACACCCACCCAGCAGGCAGGTCGTGAGGAATAGATGAGTATAACATGCTGGGGCCAGCACTGGGCATACTCCATACTGAAGCCACTCCAGTGAAGCTTAGTAATCTTTACCCTGGGTATGAAGGATTTGATTAAAAACAAAACAAAACTAAACTTTGTATTATGGAAATGTTCAGATATACATAAAAGCAGAGAGAATAGTATAATAAATTCCGACGGGCCCATCATTACCCACTTCAACATTCATCATTGATCCATTCTCTCTTTTAAAAATGTTTTAAGGGAATTCCCTGGTGGTCCAGTGGTTAGGACGCCATGCTTTCACTGCTGAGGGCATGGGTTCAATCCCTGGTCAGGGAACTAAGATCCCGCAAGCCACGTGGTGTGGCCAAAATACCCAAAAAACCTGGGGCTAAAAATGTTTTAAAATTTGTAATGATTAATTGCTAGCTAAATTATTTTAAAGCAAATTCCACATGGCATGGAATTTTGTACACAGTTTCTCACAGTCTGAAAAATCAGTTGGCCGAAGGAGAAACTCTTTTAAAAATGGCAGAAACCAATATTTTGAGCCCAATTTTCACAGCTGAGTTTTAGGTGTTTCTGCATTAAATCGGAAGATGTTTGCAAATATTTTATTCAAGAGTAGCACTTTGAAAGTACAAAGTATTGTTTATTTTATTTAGTGAGCACTTCACATGTTGGTTTGCACGTAAATTAATGCTGAGGTGCGTGTGCAAAGCATTTTTTATAATGGAAGATTTCAAACATATCCCAATACTAGTAGAGTAGTATGATGAATGCCCCTGTACTCATCATTTAAGCTGTCACTCCAGAGTCACTTTTTGAAAGGTGTTCATGTTGTTCATAAAAGACTTCCTGGGTCAAAATGGCATTAATAATTTGGAAAAAGATATAGGATCAAACATTTATATTATACTAGATGGAAAGAAATCCTTAATCATCATGCCTTTGAGAAGTGTGTCAGTAATAGCTTCTCAGAGGAACTGATTTTCTTCCAGATGGAATAAAAGTAAAATCTGTTTGTTTGAAAGCAGTTCAGGAAAAGACCCCCTCAAAAGACATGTAAGCAGGAACAAGTTTGGAAGGCAATACCAAAATGTTAGCAATAGATTCCCTGGGTGGAGAAATTATGGATTTTCTTCTTTTCTTTTTTCCACCCATGCATCTTTATGTTTCATTTTTGTTTATATGTATTTTACATTTTTTTTCCCACCATGAACCTAGATTATTTGCTTGTTAAAAAAGTAATAAAAGAATGTAAGTTACCAAAATAAAAGAGGGCATGCAGGGAGTAGAGATTGGCTATATTGAGGTGACTATGGCAGTGCAAGGCAGATACCTTTTCTTTCTTTCTTTTTTTTTTTTTTTGATGAAGTTTGATTAATTTAATTATTTTTTTAACCAAAGGGATCTGTCTCCATTATTTGGCTTCAATTTGAGGACAATTTAATTGTTTCTCAGACAGGTCTGTTTTTTTTTTTTTTTTTTCTTTTCTTCAGCATCCTTTTATTTTATATTTTTATTTTTTTAACATTTTTTTTCTATTCAAACAGAAAGTCACAAAAATTATAATCATCCTCATCAGTTCACTCAGTCCCATGTAATTAATTTTTTTTTCATCTTGATCTTTTGTTAGCACTTTTATGAATTCATCAGTTTTCCATTAGAGTTCTGAAAATGCTTATTCATTCAGTTCAGCAGTATAGGCAGTTACCAGAAACCTGTACTTGTCAGAGTCTTTTCCATGAATTCCTTGAAGATGAAACCCTTTTATAGGAACATTTTTGCAAAAGCATCAGAGTACACCCAGAACTGTCTGTAAATGACAAAAGACTTAAAAATGACCACGGTTAAAGATTTGATGAAAGGATACCTTTTCTTAACTACCAAGTTTTTACCTTTAGTCTTGCTGCTTATCTTCAGCCCTGTACTTGGTCCCTGGCTTTTGCCTCTCTTTCCTTGGTGCTGATGCTGGGGAGCGATGCTCACCTTCATGACATCATTTCATTAGTCCAGGTTGGGAGACCCATTGACCATGCTTCCTAGGCCAGGCCCCTAAGCTGTATTTAGGTTTCATACTTGATTGTGTTCTGTCCTCTGCCTTTACGTGTCCTGATTGACCTTCTGAGGATGTCCTGGCTTCAAGAGGTGGGTATTGGGAAAAAAAGCTAGGAGATGATAGATGCTGGGAGGTAGGACATTGGCAGGATGACTGGGACAGGGACCTCAGAGAGCAGGTGTAGTCCCTCCGCTGATCCTGAAAACATAAAAATGCCTCTGTGCTCTGCTGCCAGCCTGCCCACCTCTACTTTGAAAGAAGAGTTATTCTATTTTTCAAAATGGTTTTCAGACCTGCTTTGGAACCATTGTCTGTTCTGAAGTTAACTATAATGAAAATAGCTTAGTTATACAGGCCTCTAGATGGGCTTATGTTAAAGGAACACAAATTAAAAATTGTGCAGGGGGACTTTCCTGGTGGTGCAGTGGATAAGACTCTGCACTCCCAATGCAGGGGGCCTGGGTTCGATCCCTGGTCAGGGAACTAGATCCCACATGCATGCCACAACTAAGAGTTCGCATGCCACAACTAAGGAGCCCGCCTGCCGCAACAAAGACCCAGCACAACCAAATAAATAAATAAATAAATAAATAGTAAATATCACGATAAAGTGAGTCTGACAAATCTTTAAAAATAAATAAATAAATAAAAAATAAAAATTGTGCAGGAAGAGATGTTTTGAGGGATTAGTGGAGGTGAGATGTGAGTGGAGAGACAAGGGGAAGGGGTTGAGAAGAAACAGCTTCCATGATTAAAGAAGCCATTTATATCAACTTGGTGATTATGGAAAGTCTGACCTTGGAATGACAAATGGTGAGAGCAACTCCTGTTTTCCATGCTAATTTACTCATCATGCGAATATCCTGCTGGTGGAGAAATTCAGCGCTGAAGCCTCATGTCCTGTTGGCATGGGAAATACTTAGCGACCCAAGGTTTTCGAATCTCTTTCATGGCCCTTCCCTGAAAAGAAGATATTACTCAGTTGTCAGGCAACTGGGGTTTCTAAGGGACTCATTCAAATCCTGTTTATTGTGTACTTGCCAGTACAGAGGGACAGGGGAATTAATTATTAATGATGCCTTTCTTTTAAGGACTGTGAGTTTTCCAATGCAGAATAAAGTGATCCAACTGCCAAGATATATATTGGTAGGTGAGTTTTGTTTTCACCTCTAATGGATTCAAGTTAATCCATGTGAAGTTTGACCTAGTGCCCGTTGTAACAAAATGTGCATGTTGACCAGAGATGTTGAAGCACAGAATGAACTTACCTCCAGCTCTTGGTCTTTGGTCTAGATTTTAAGTAGCACCAAGCTCTAGCTAATGCAGGCCACAGTTTAAGTTTGGCAAGGATGTGTCCACAGAAACCATTTCTCTTTGATTATTTGGTATTTGATTATTGGAATTTCTAGTCTTGAATGTAGTCCATGTGGCAAGCCTTCCAACAGGAGTGTTTTCCTAAAGTAAGCCGTGGGATGGAATGGGGAATCCAGGGTTCCAGGCCAGTCTCTTGGCCCCTGACTCCATATGGGACATGCAGTAAGTCCAAGTTTTCCTCATTTGCCAAATGGAAGTAATAATGTCTGCCATGATTGAGGATTAAATGCAAATCTACTCAAAATTCTGTGATAACCTATATGGGAAAAGAATCTAAAAAGGAATGGATATATGTATATGTATAACTGATTCACTTTGCTGTACACCTGAAACTAATGCAACATTGGAAATCAACTATACTCCAATAAAAAAATAAAATAAAATAAAAAGGTATGAAGTCTTAAATAAAATAAA
This sequence comes from Balaenoptera acutorostrata, assembly GCF_949987535.1. Lineage (NCBI taxonomy): Eukaryota > Metazoa > Chordata > Mammalia > Artiodactyla > Balaenopteridae > Balaenoptera > Balaenoptera acutorostrata. The sequence continues at coordinate 34,982,780 of NC_080067.1, read as the reverse complement.
ATAATCAGAAAGGCAATAATGTGTACAAGTGTTTTTGAAATTAAACTCACATGCAAATTTATGATTGGATAAAATAATAATTCAGCAAACAAACATTTTTTGGAACTTCCGTAATGCACTGTGGCTTCTACTAGGTTCTGATGAGGGTTGCCATAAAAGTCAAGGAAGCTAGAGGAAAGGGGAATAACATTGCCAGTGAGTTAGCAAACGTGATGGAACTGCATTATTAGAGGTTAAACCGTGTAGTTGAGGTGAGTACCATTGGCCATGGTGACACAATGCCTGGCTTATATTCTGTACCACCTTCAGGTTGGGTCCTTTGCTTGCTCAAGACTCATCTCATCTTGGCTGTTCTGTCCCTCACTATATTCTTTTCCCATTTCTTTTGAAACTCTCCGTATTATTCAAGGCTCAGACCAAATACCAGCTCTTTCGTGTAGTCTCCTCTGATTACCCTCACTGGATGCCAACTCTCTTCCTATTCAGGGGTTGGCAAACTTTTTCTGAAAAGGATCAGATAGGAAGTATTTCGACTTTGTGGGCTACATGGTCGTCTCTGTTGCATTCACTCAATTCTGCCGTTACAGCATCAGAACAGCCGTGGATAATAAATGAGTGGGTGTAGCCATATGCCAATAAAATTTTATTTACGAAAACAGGCTGTCAGCTGGATTGGGCCTGCAGGCTGCATTTAGCCAACCCCTGGCATATGTCACTGTCCTCCAGGTAGCTTTATCGGTTCTAGGCTATTCTCCCTTACCTGCATGTCAGTAGGCTTCTCAAGGGCAGAGTCTAGGCCTTTTTTGCCTTTGAATCCCCTGGATTTTGGATAGGTAGGAGGCTCTTCAGTTGATGTTCAGCCAATGAGTGAACAGTGACGGAACGGCAGCTGGTTTCAGGTGTTGACAACTTCAGTGCCCCTCTGGGTGGCCAAGCTGTCCCAGCTTCTGATGTCCTGTGCTCACTCCTTGCCCTGCTGGAAAGGGGGTTGGGGGGAGGCCCTGCGAACTTTGTGTCCATCTCTTGTTTCTATATTTCTCAGCCCGCTTTCCACTACTTTGAGCAACTACTATTTACAACTCAAAGAATTCTTTATTTATACAGTGTCGGAGACTGTTTACCCGTGTTGAACTAACATTAGGTTTCTTTAAATGCGCTCTTAAAATGAAGAGTGGCCATTTGTAACTTTAGGAACATAACAGCTGGGGTCATGATGTAAGTGAACACAGACACCTTTAAAGTTCTTTCCAAAGGCCCCGGGAATGGGATTTTCCGAGTTGATGTGTTTGTTACAAGGCAGTACTTTGTACACTGGTAGAGGAAAGCAATATGGAACAAAATCAAACAAAAAACTTCTTGACATCTTAAAAGTCATTTTGCAACACTGAGCAGGTATGAATTCGGTACTCTGTTTTCATCTGGAAAACCAGCAAATTAAAAATTTTAGTATGGATATTATAATTTTCAATTTTTAGAAGATGGATAGTACATAAGGATAGTTTGCACATTTTGATATTAAAATAATAGCATATCAAAGGAAGAGAAAACTGCTTTCAGTTCCAGATAATAAATGTTCTTTTTTTTCCCCCGTAGGGTAAATAAATTCATTTTCACTAACCTGGCTATTTGTTGTTGTTTTTTTCTGTCCGAGCTCTTCATTTTAAAAGTGAATTGTTGGAGTCTTCTGAATTCACTTGGGGAAAATGACACAGACCAACTTGTGCGTGAAGCATTGCTTTTTCATTTCACTGCAAGTGAGGCAGATGAGGACCTTGGAAAAGGAAGGTTATTATTTCCTCTGTGGAAACTTTTATCTTTGTTTTCTGAGTGACTGGTAAAAACAATAGTTTGCTGTGGAGTTTCAATAATCAAAGAAGAGGAAATAGCATGTGAGTGACTACAGCTGGTTGGCGGGGACGGGGCTGGCTCTTTCTGAAGGTGAAATTTACTGAAGTCACGTTAACTATCTCCTGGTGCGAGGGTCGCAGACATTTTCTGTAACAGGCCAGATGATAAATATTTTAGACTCTGTGGGCCCTGCGGTCTCTGACGCAACTATTCGGCTCTGCCACAGACAATACCTAGACAAATGAGTGTGGCTGTGTTCCAATAAAACTTTGTTTGTGGACACAGAAATCTGAATTTTCATGTGTCACCAATATTATCATACTTTTAGTTTGTTAAAATTGAATATTTAAAAATGTAAAATTCTAGTTTGTTAAAATTGAATATTTAAACATGTAAAAACCATGCCTAGCTTGCTGGCTGTAGAAAAACAGGTGGTGGGTGGGATTTGGCTGCAGGGCATCATTTGCTGTCCCCTACCTATGCTAATGAATTGGCATGACAATTTCTTGAAGAGGGGAAGGGTGTGGTGGTCTTTGGTATTCAGTACCTTTTAGTAGATAATCTGATTATGATTAGTTAACACAAATTTGTGAAGAAAATCCCTAGTGGAATTTGGATGACCCTTTAGGATCTGGTGCTTTTGTCCTTGCCCCATTAATAAAAGTTGAGTGGTACTTTGGATCTTTTTACCCATCTGGTGTATGATAGGGTCAGACTAGATGACTTCTAAGGCTTCATGTAGCTCTTCATGTTTTAGACCCTTTATCACTTATGCGTCCGTTCTTTTTCTGATGATCATTCTTGCAATTTACCTTCCTAAAAATTATTTAGATATTTATTGGGAGACAAATATACCCTAACTGTACAGGGCTTGGTGGTGCGGTTGTGTGTGTGAATGTGATGGTGGGGTAGTCAGAATAGAGAAATGTACCTTTCAGTATTCCAAATGAAATTGTTTTCCACATTGTGAAAAACAGTCTTTCTTATAAAAATAATATGGTAATTATACATCTAAAATATATTTGTTTAAAAAATTATATGAATAATTCAAAATTTTAAATTTCAGATTTCAATATTTGCATTGTTACTGTGGTTCCTCATTTGTTTATTTATTTGTTCATCCAACACATCCAGCACCTGCTATGTGCCAGGCACTTGTCTAGGCATTGAAGACCAAACTGTGTGCCCTTATAAAGCTTGTATTCGAAATGGGAATCTTTTGTTGAAGGTGATGTGTGGGTAGTTTTATTTGTACTTTTCAGAAGAGGTCTGCTTACTCACTACTTGTTTTTCACACATGTATTTTTTGTTTCAGTTATCTTTTGGCAAATCTCTGAGTAATGTCTTTGAATTATTAGAGGAAATTTTATAGTCACACAGTTCTCTGTTGACTTTCCCAGTCTCCTAAAGTTGTTAATCATTGAAGATGACTCTGATTCTTCCCTGACGGAGAATGAATTCACTCTTTTTAATTATATCGGCTAATTTGGAAAGCATTTCATTCAACTCAGAGCTGAAGGTCAGTCAAATAGGTCCTTTAGAAAATTACTATGTCAGGTTCTCAAAGGACATTTAAGTTAATTTATACTATCAGCCTTCTAAGCAATAATAGTGGATTTATATTTGCGTTACACAGTACTTCTTACAAAAATATTCCACATGCATTTATAAACGAGTACTAAAAAAATCATAGGCAAAATAAAAGCAACTGAAATACTTAACAATACCTATTAAAGCTGTCACATAGCTTTGCCTTGATGTCACAAATTTTATTTTTGTAAAAGGGTGGCGTTCTTGGCCTTTACAACTAGAAAAATACCATTATGATAATAGTTTTATAACAATGACAGTAATAAATAATCCAACAATAGTGAAAGCTGTTGTTTTTCATCACTCCCCTCCAACCAATCCCACCTCTGCGCTACTTTTATTCAGAGTGGTCACCTCACAGTTTTTCTGATAAAATAAAGTTATATCTGGCCTCAGACATTTTTTTAAAAAATTTTATTTATTTATTTATTTATTTTTGGCTGCATTGGGTCTTCATTGCTGCTCATGGGCTTTCTCTAATGAAATGTGATGCCCTAATGTGAACCTGCGAGCCACAACTGCGAACCCACGCGCCACAACTACTGAAGGCCACGTGCCTAGAGCCCATGCTCTGCAACAAGAGAAGCCACCGCAATGAGAAGCCTGCGCACCGCAGCAAAGAGTAGCCCCCACTCGCCGCAACTAGAGAAAGCCCGTGCTCAGCAATGGAGACCCAATGCAGCCAAAAATAAATAAATAAAATAAATTTTAAAAAAAATATATATATAGAAATATCTCATAAACAATCACAACAAATAAACTTAAAAAAAAATATTGCATTCCTGCTAGCCTCTGGACCTTCACAGTGCTCTTCCCTTTGTCTGAATTACTTGTCCCTTCAATTAGTGATCATTCCTTCCTGCAGGGGCACCGGCCTGAAAGCCTTGCCATGAACGTTGACATCCTGAAATCCAGAGGGATAAGGTGACTATTGCACTTCAGTAACTCAAGCCTTCCATTGACACTTCCCCCTCTTTGCCTGGTGGGGGAAGAATGCAGAATTTATGGCTTCAGTTTCTGTGTGAGCCTTTCTCTGTGCCTGGTTTCTCCAGGCACCTGTCCTCACACCTGCTTCCTGGCCTGCCCTCAAGTCTGATCTGGGGGCTTGGAGGAGGGTGTGAGGGTGGGTCAGGAGGAAGGGTAGTGCTTGGAGGGCCAGGAGCCTTGGACTTGCCTGACATTTGCCCCCCACGCTCCCCGCACAGAAGCACTGAGCAGCTGGTCAGCATGTGGGCTGGGAGGAATGGGGCTGGGCGAGGCACCAGGGATTAAGGCAGCCCTTGTAGCAGCAACTGTGACACAGGGAGCACCTGGCCCTCCCGGAAGTCCCAGAGCTCTTTCTTTGACCTCCTTGCTTCACTTCCTGCATTTTCTGAATTACAGCTAGAAGCTGAGGAGCCAGAACCCTAGGAGTAAACCAGATCCTGCTAGCATTGATTTCCCAAGATTGGCTTCTCTTCCAGCTCCTCCTTTGGATGATGAATAGATGTCAAAGCCAACTCGGTCGCTCGGGTGCTCTCGCAAAGCCTGTGGCGACCCCTTCTCGGGTGCCTGGGACTTGCGTGCTGTGAGCTGTGATGAGGGCATTCATCCTAGGGGACTGAGTCTCAGCCATTTTTCTAGCAGCATGACTTCAGGCAAATGAGTTAGCCTTCTGTTTCTTCACCTATAAAGTAGGGATGATAATACTTCTCTTCCAGGGTTAGAGAATGAAATAAATATCAGGAGAATCAAAAGCAAAAATGCTTTGCATATTATGAAATGTGAAGATACTTTGCATAAACTACTTATTTGTAGTGTATTACTGCTAGTAATATTATTATTGCTGCTTATAAAGTTAAAAAATTTCCCATCCTTTGAATATATTTCATGAATTCACTGTCTTTCTAATTATCTCCATGTGTCTTGATTGCAACGTAAAATCCATGACTGTGGCAAAATACCATCGCTGACCTTGGATGTGGGAAATGTGCTCCTTATGAGATCTGTATGGCTTCACATGCTGCTTTTTCGTGTGACATTTACATAGCACCAGTTAAGCATTTTACCGTAACAGCATTTTCTTTTTCCATTGACATTCTCTCATAATCCAATCATTATTAGGAGAAAATGTCAGTTGATTTTCTGCATTACTAAGAACATGAACAAAGAAAACTGTGTAACAAAACTTTCTGTGTGGAGTAGAGAAATCTAATCACTCATGATTTCATCAGTGGGGCAGTTCACAGCTTTAGGGCAAGCTGATGAACTATCCCACTTCAGAGTTAACCAAAGAAGAAAGAAGAAACAGACAAGTGTAATGGGGTTGGGGAGTGTAATTAGAGAACAGGAAAAAAAAGACCCCTCGCGGTTCAATTATTAGGATTATTATGAAGGAACTGTCTTTTGAATTGTTTTTAAGCTAAAGAAATCATAAACCAGTATTTTTATGTGACCATTTCTCCTTGCATTGGAGGTGTATTTGCCAAAAATTCTTCATAAATCTTCATTAAGATATCAGAATTCCTTGCGAAGCCTGACTTCATTTGCATTCCCTTGTACAGTGATTAACAAAAGACCCTTTATGTCTCCACCCAGCTTGATTTCAGTCATGAACTCCATTTTCCTTTTATTATTTCATAGAATCTGGTTACTCGACTGAACTTAGAAAATCATCTCTGGAGGACTTGGTGGGAAGCCAGAGAGCGGTAGTGATGAAGGCAGTTTGTGGGCCCAGGGTGGGTGGGGACGGAGAGGGCCAGCTCGGCAGGGACACTGGCTTCTCACAGTAAGAGGAACGAGACTATTACCTCAGAGTCTCTTCTTGTCAGATTAAAAAAATTCTTACCCAAAGTTAATATTCTTTGCAGTTCGAAAATAGATTTCTACAGTTGAAGCCTAGAGTTGGATGAAGCCTGGTTATTATTATTATTTGGCTTTAAAATTAGGCTTTTCTCGTAAGTTATTTGAACATCAGCATGGTCAATTTAAACAATGATGAAAAGATGAGCTATTTAAGGGGTTTACCGAACACTTAAAAGTTGGGTCACAGTAATGATCCACCACTGGAGCTTAAGCTCCTGAGGTTTTGTGCTTTGTACCTTTGACGTCTTCGAGACTGAGTCAGGTTGTTCCCAAGCACTGAGGATACTGTGACTGCTCGGATTTCAGGGCTGCTCAGGGCTCAGGGTGAAATGAAGGAAGGAGGATCGTTGCTACCAGAAACGTCTTCTCATCTCGGGTGGCCTCCATTCACATCCTTTCCTTCTTCTTTAATCCAAATCCTCAGCTCATTCCAAAATAGCTGTTAGCAAAAATAGATGCAATTTCCCATTCAAGAATATAAAAGATTTTCAAATACCCTTTTACACTGTGAGTTCGAGAATGAAAAATTCAAACTGAACTTTGCCTTGAGTTTTCTTAACATTTCTTCTGAACCCTACATAGATACATTTCTCTCCTGTGGGAAAACTTTATTGTTTCCCCATTTCCCCCCAGCACTGTTCAGTGCCTACAAAATGCATATTGATAGTTTTTCTAGTGGGGTCTGGTTTGTGGTCATTAGTGGTGAATATGAAAATTAGATGTGGTCCAAGCTCAAAAGGAGTTTAAAATCTGTTAGAAATAAGACCTACCACAACCGCTAGTGTAAATCTCTTTGAATAAATGTAACTGAAGTCTAGTGCACCTCAACTCTCATATCTTGCTTATATTGAATTTCTTTCTGTATTGAGACAGTCATTGTATACCATATGATTACAAGGCTGATTACTTGCTCTATGGCCTTTAGGATTGTTTGCTAGGTGTTATAAACATGAACAAATTTCTCAAGTAGTTTAGAGGATTCTTACAAGGTATGCAAGGAACAGGACCTTGTTTAAAAAAAAAATCGACAAAAAGTTTGTTTTCATATCCTAGTTCATACTGCTTTGTTTAAATGATAGTATAGAATGAGGAATTGGGGCATATATTGGTTTGCGGGTATTTGGGCTGGTTATTAACTGGAAAAGTATTAGATATGAACTAAGGAAATTTCTCAGGGGAGAACTGACCTTACAGTTTCAAGAAAGGGAGAAATAGTCATGCCTGGTGACTTTTTGGTTGCTTGTTTTAAAATATGCACCCATCTCTTAAAATTTATATATTTTTGAGTTCAGGAATGTTGATTAATTAGAACCTGAGCATAGCTCTATGTTTTACTGAGATAATGCGATTTTTTTGGGGTGGGGGGAAGGGGAGGCTTAAAACGTCAGTCATTAATTTTGCTCCCAAATCTGCAATTTGGACAGACATGGCAGGAACAGCTTATCTTTCCTCCACAAATTGTCCGTTAGAGTGGCTTGAGGGTTAGGAATCCTCTGCAAGGCAGCTCACCCTAGCAAGTTGGTTTTGGCTGTCAGCTGGGTGCATCAGTTTCTCTCCATGAGGGACTCTCTATTGACTGCTTGAGCTTCCTTATGACATGGAGCCTGGGTTCTAAGCATGAGCATTTCAAGAGACAGAAAGTGGAAGTTGCGAGTTTTTGAAGACTTGAGCCTGGAAACTGGCACTATATTCTATTGGTCAAGCAGTTGGTAATGTGAATTTTATTTTATTTTATTTTATTTTTTTAAACATCTTTATTGAAGTATAATTGCTTTACAATGGTGTGTTAGTTTCTGCTTTATAACAAAGTGAATCAGTTATACATATACATATGTTCCCATATCTCTTCCCTCTTGCATCTCCCTCCTTCCCACCCTCCCCATCCCACCCCTCTAGGTGGTCACAAAGCACCGAGCTGATCTCCCTGTGCTATGCGGCTGCTTCCCCCTAGCTATCTATTTTACATTTGGTAGTGTATATATGTCCATGCCACTCTCTCACCCTGTCACATCTCACCTCTCCCCCTCCCCATATCCTCAAGTCCATTCTCTAGTAGGTCTGTGTCTTTATTCCCGTCTTGCCACTAGGTTCTTCATGACCTTTTTTTTTCCCCTTAGATTCCATATATATGTGTTAGCATACTGTATTTGTTTTTCTCTTTCTGACTTACTTCACTCTGTATGACAGACTCTAACTCCATCCACCTCATTACAAATACCTCCATTTCATTTCTTTTTATGGCTGAGTAATATTCCATTGTATATATGTGCCACATCTTCTTTATCCATTCATCCGATGATGGACACTTAGGTTGCTTCCATGTCCTGGCTGTTGTAAATAGAGCTACAATGAACATTTTGGTACATGACTCTTTTTGAATTATGGTTTTCTCAGGGTATATGCCCAGTAGTGGGATTGCTGGGTCGTATGGTAGTTCTATTTTCAGTTTTTTAAGGAACCTCCATACTGTTCTCCACAGTGGCTGTATCATTTTACATTCCCACCAACAGGTAATGTGAATTTTAAATAGGCAATTTCGTGACTTATGGCAACATTTTATTTGAACTTCATTTAACATATCAAATGGGTACCCCCAGGTTGATTCTTATCTTGGGGAAGTGGCCTCCTTCCTACCAAGGGTAAAGGAAGTTACGTGAGTTATGGTTAGTGCTTGTCTTGACATCTGTTTTACTATTTCCATTCAGGTGAACAGTGTGTCAGGAACAGAGGACTGGATATCAGCTTGAGTTTCTTGGAGGGGTGAGGAAGGCACACTGTGTTAGGATTGGATGAGGAAGTCGTCAGGCTTCTCTTTCCCCTTTTGGCTCTGTGACTTTATTAGCTCAGCTAATACTTACATAATGCTTACGATGTACCAGGTACTTTACATCTGTTAACTCAGTTATATTTCCATAGGAGATTATGTTACAGGAAGAATCTTCGAGTACTGCTATTGACTCTGAATAATGACATTATTTTTTGAAAAGATTTATTATTAATAATCCCTTGCCCTGTTTAATTACTCTGTATAATATATACTTTGTTGCTCTTTAAAGATAGCCTAGAGGTATTCGGAAAATTCTTGGAATTTCGATGTTTTTGAACACATATCTAAATCCTTCCTCGTATTATTGTAGTTTCTCTTAACACTAGAGTATAGATATTATCTTGGTATATTTTACTTTTAAGTTTAAAAAATATGTGATTTAATGAGAATCTGACTATTTTAGTTGGGGATATTACCACACTGTCAGAGTTGGCAGGGTCTTCCCTTGATTGAGTCTTATTTCCACTCAACACCATTTAATAGTATTGAGAGTGAGTATAATGAACACCAGTGTGGGACTGTCCCTTCTTTTCAGCCGAGGTCAGTTGGCAGCCAACATACACTGTTTCTTTATTTTGGAAAGGTTTTGCTTGGGCAAAGACTCACTCTTTTAACCAAATCCTGCTTTTCATCTGTTTTTGATGGCAGTGGACCATATTTCCCAGCCATTTGCAAACAGTGCCTGTCTGGCGGGATTTCCTGGACACAGAGCCCTTGATGACCATTACTGGCCAACTTTTTTTGAACTTCAGTGATTAACCTGGTTATTTGTTCTGCATTTTCTGCTATGGGAACCAATAAGCTTATCCTTTTGAAATTAGCAAAGGGCCTAAGAATAATCTATTTGCTAATTAGACCCATTGTTTTACCCAGCCTACTAACTTTGATGAATCAAATCTTCCTTCCAGTATCCAGCTGTTAATCTACAAATCAGTACTTTGCAGAGTGATGTTAATTTCTGAACAAGGTTCCTGTGATAGACCTTGGTCATTGCAGTTTTAGAATCCTCACTTTATAGACTGACATAATTCAAGCATGGCAGGAATGGAACATCAGTGGCATATGATTAAAAATTGGTTGGTCAATCAAAGATAATTTTGTAGTGTAAATATCATTAAATTGCTCTTGTACACAAATAATAATTTTAAAAGTCCACATGTAATGAGTGATCCTCAATAATAAAGCAATCATTGGGACTTCTCTGGTGGTGCAGTGGTTAAGAATCTGCCTGCCAATGCAGGGGACACGGGTTCGAGTCCTGATCTGGGGAGATTTCGCATGCCTCGGAGCAACTAAGCCCGTGCACCGCAACTGCCGAGCCTGCGCTCTAGAGCCTGTGAGCTACAACTGCTGAGGCCGCAAGCCACAACTACTGAAGCCCGTGCGCCTAGAGCCCGTGCTCCGCAACAAGAGAAGCCACCACAGTGAGAAGCCCGCGCGCTGCAACAAAGAGTAGACCCCACTCTCTGCAACTAGGGAAAGCCCACATGCAGCAACGAAGACCCAACACAGCCAAAAATAAATAAATAAAATAAAACAATCATTTTTTCACTCTGTAAAAATAAGCAGATGATAAAACTTGGTTGCTGCCACTGGTCAGTTGTTGATAGTTCCAGTCTTCGGAGTGGGGAAAAAAGCCCTCTAATAATGGAAGACTGGGGAGGTCCCCTGGGCTTGCAGCAAGAAAAAAATAATACTCACGCCTAAGTCACATTCTCTTTCCTCTGTGAAGTGGGTTGAGATGGTCTGGGAGATGTGTATGACTCTAGTGCTTCTTGCTGTCACTTACGAATGTGGCACAGTGAAGCAGAAGACAGATTAACAAGGAAGTTAGATTCCATGGTCTCTGAGGTTTTTTCCATTTCTTAACATCTGAGGTGTGCATGGAACTACGTGTACATTTTTGTCTCCTAGGAGTAAGCTCTGATCATATGCAAGTGAAAGAAAAAAGGGACTCATTTAAAAAGATCTATTTGATCACAGCTTTTCAGAAGCACAGCCCTTCTAATAAGCGATGAATGTATACGTGTTGCTGGATACTATTAGTAATAAGACCATTTGTTTAGTGGGGTGAGCCTGCCTTGAAGATATCTGCCTATCTGGTCTTCTCTGTAGGCTACTTGTGGGCTTTATGTAACACAAATAGCTCGAGGAACAAAGGAGTTCTGTTGGGAAAAGTTACTTACACAATGTAGTAGATGCTGTATGATTTATGGTGCTGTAATAAGTGATTAGACCATTGCTAGAGATGTCTGGGGTGGATTCTGGATGAGTATTAAAGAATCCTGGTATTTTAATTATCAGTCTACTTACTCAGGTACACAAAGTTTGATGGGAATGGGGCATGGTGATCTATATTTGGAACATCTTTGCAAGGCTCTTTTTTGAAAATGATAACACTGTGATCTGCATTTGGAAGTATAACTGTTAGTCCTTATAGAAAAGTCTGTTTAAATGTGTTTTTCTCCTAAGGGCTCAAACATAAAATATAATTTTAAATATAAAAATGCTAAGACCCCAGGCTTTGATGCTTATAAGTGTCACTAAAATAGCAAGAAACATCAAAATTTATTCATTTTTGTTTAACTTGAAAAAAATCTAAACAAGTTAGCCAACTTTTTTTAAATTGAAGTATAGTTGATTTACAATGTTGTGTTAGTTTCAGGTGTACAGTAAAGTGATTCAGTTATATATAGAGAGAGAGAGATTCTTTTCCTTTATAGGTTATTACAAAATATTGATTTTCAGTTCCCTGTGCTCTACAGTAGGACCCTGTTGTTTACCTATTTTATGTATAGTAGTGTGTGTATGTTAATCCCAAACTCCTAATTGACCCCTCCCCGCCTTTCCCTTTTGGTAACGTAAGTTTGTTTTCTACATCTGTGAGTCTGTTTCTGTTTTGTAAATAAGTTCATTTTTATCATTTTTTTAGATTAGACATTTAAGTGATATCATATGATATTTGTGTTTCTCTGTCTGACTGACTTCAGTTAGTATGATCATCTCTAGGTCCATCCATGTTGCTGCAAATGAATAAGCTACCTTCTTGAATGTAGAAAACACGGGGACAGTATAGGCAAAAAGTGTCATGAAGCTTCACCCCTTTCACCGCCTCACTGAGAGGTTGGACCTACCGCTGCAGGTTACAGTGACTAAAAACACCACCTAGATTTATTTTGCTCAAAAAAAATGCCTGAATGATGCTGCTCTTAGCAGTTTTCCCCTTTCAGTTGAGTTTTATATCTCCTTGAAGAGGTTTGGGAAGAAAGAGGTTTTATATCTCCTTGAAGAGGTTTGGGAAGAGGTTGGGAAAAAAGAGTAAAAATGTGGAAAACATAAAATTTATCTAAATGCAGCTCTGTAGCACAGAGGCAGTAGCTAAAAGCAAGTGTTAACTTTTCTTGAACTGAAGCCCAATTGCAGATGCTAGAATGGCTGTCAACTGCTTTTCTCCCCCGTGTTGCTCAGCAACGGACTCACATTCTTTAGCGAGAGGGGAGTGCTAGTTCTTACCCCCTTTCTATTTTTCTTCTCCTCCCCCACCTTCTCTGTGCCTCTCTGTCTCTGTTTCTCTTTTAATACCTCATCAACTTCCCCAGCTGTGATTGGACCTGTAAAAGTTAATCTCTGAGTTGTGTGCTGGCCCAGGGCAGCTAGTAGAAGACCAGAGACGTTGTGGCCACTTTGAACCAAGCAGGGGGCGACATGCTCGGGGTGGGACACCTAGCAGGGTGCGTTTGTTTAGAAAGTGATGCCTTGCTCTGCCCAGAGCCCATGGGGGAATTCTTGGACTCGACTGGGCTTAATTCTTTAAAATATTTATTTTCTTTTAATTTTGGATTCAGATTCTTAAGATTCTGAGTATCTTCTTTTTTCTTCCAAGGGACACTAACAAGATTACAGAAAATTTCAGGAGTGCTTGGCTTTGGTGCCAAGCAGACCGGGGTCTAAATTCCTACACTATTTATGAGCTGTGGAGCTTCAGGCAAGTCTCATATCTTAAACGTTTTGAACCTCAGTTTCCTCATTCATAATATGGGGATAATAATTTCTCTTTGTTGTATTAAATGAGATAATGATGCAAGGAAAATTCTTGAGATTCTGTAGGAGATCAGCAGCTGGGTGGTAGCTAGTACTAATAGCTTCAAGAGGGTACTCTCGGTTGTATTCTTGACTTTGGCATTGTGCTGTGATTTTTGCGTTGTTAGTGCTAATCGAACATGCTGCTGAGAAGCAGATGATGCAAGGCATCTATTGGGAGAATTTGCCTTTATAGTGGGCTTTTTCTAGTCCACTATAGATCAGGTAGGGACCATCACTCTCTACCTAAGATGGACCAACACCCACCTGAAGGCACGCGCTCTCTTGAATACAGATGCTGATTATTTTTAGTTAAACAGGTACAGTAAAATCTGTATCTATAATAACTTGATAAAGGGGGCGGGAACTTAATTCTTTAGGAAAAATAATCACTCACTTTCCAGAAAGGTTTGTAACAAAATTATTTTTCAAAAGGAGCTCTCTCTGCATCTCAAATGTGATTAAAATAAACCAAACGAAAAAGGATTTTAGCAGGAGCTTTCAGTGGCACAAAGTAAAGTACAGTTGTGTCCAGGGTTGCTTTAATTCCAAGCATCTTTCTCAGGGCAGTCTACAATTGTTCCCATCACTTACTATTTTATCTTTTAAACTTAGCTTCAGAATACTTATGCTGATGTTCATGAGTACATCTTCAAATGCTGTTTTCGTTTTTCTGTCTCCTTCCTAGTGGATCCTTGAGGCATGGAGAATTTTAGGAAGTGGCCTGGATAGTAGTCATTTTTGTCAGCATGCAACAGAGGGAAGGTCATTGAGTCTTTTTGATCCTTTGTTTCCTCATCAGCAAAATGCTAATATTGCTGTTGCTTACCTAACAGAGCTATTGTGAAGTCCAATAATAATAGCAAACCTTTTTTTCTTTCTCCAATCTGTGAATCCCCCCAAACACCTTTCCTGCCATTTATGCCTCCAGACATATAGCAAACATTTATAAACAATTATGATGTGCTGGGCACTATGCTAAGAGCTTTAGGTGTCCTAGTAACTTTAATTTCAAGATAATGGGTTGGGTCCTTTAGTCCTGATAATAATAATGGTAGCTAATGCTTACTGATGGCTTTCTACCTGCCAGGCTTTGTTTTAAGGTCTTTTTGTGTCATAGGTATTGGTGGGAAACTGAGGTGCAGAGTGATTAAGTCATTTGCCCAAGTTTATACAAGTAATAATTGTAGGAGCTAGAAATGGAATACAGCCTGACTCCAGACCTCTTTTTTTTGTAACGTTAAAAAATGTTATTGCCATGGACAATATATGAATGAATGGGTGTGGCTGGATTTAGCCTGTAGGTTGTAGTTTCTATTCTCACAATGATATCAGTCTGCGGCTTTCTTTTCTTATAATGTCTTTGTCATGATTATGTAAGAGGGATATATTGCCTCATGAAACTGATTGGAAAATATTTCCTCTTCCTCATTTTTCTGAAGAATATTGTTCATTAGATAATGTCTTCCTTAAAGTTTGAATAAGTTCAAAAGTGAAATTATCTGGGACTAGAATGTTCCTTATGAGAAAGTTTCATAATTAGAAATTTAATTACTTTAATAAATAAAAAGCTTAGCAAAAAAAAAAAATTTGTGGGGTGGTGGTGGGTGGAATTCCCTGGTGGTCCAGTGGTTAGAACTCTGCACTGTCACTGCCGTGGCCAGGGTTCAATCCCTGGTCGGGGAACTAAGATCCCACAAACCTTGCAGTGCAGCCAAAAAAAATTTAATTAAACATTTTTTTTCCAGTTTCATAGAGATATATTATAACTGACATATAACATTGTATAAGTTTAACGTGTACAACATAATGATTTGATATATGTATATATTTCAAAATGATTAGATAACATCCATCACCCCACACAGTTACAGATTTTTTTCTTGTGATGAGAACTTTTAAGATCTACTCTCTCAGCAACTTTCAGATATACAATACGGTTATTGTTAACTATAGTCCTGCTGTACATTACATCACCAGAACTTAATTATCTTATAATTGGAAGTTATACTTTTTGACTCCCTTCACCCATTCCCCACCTCCCCCTCCCCCCAACCTGTTAGCTACTATTTGCGATATCTCCATTGTACAGGTAAAGAAACCGAGAAATAGAGGCTGGGTAACTCCTCCAAGGTCACACAGCTAGTAAGTGGCAGATGTGGACTTCAAACCATGTTTTTTCGTACTCCACCGCCCACACCCTTGCCTGTTGTGCAATATGGTCACCGGAGTCCAAGGCTAGGGGATTAGGTGCTGCTCTGAGGGCTTTTGGCCCTCTGCTGTCCTTACAGCAGAGAAAATGCACATCGGGGCCCCGTCAAAGGCCCACTGCAGCAGAGCTGTTGCCTTGTGGATTAAAAGCTACAGTTTCTTGCTCCCTGAGGTCAGAGGGCCACAGAGAAGTGGGCTCTCCTTTTCTAAGTTAATCGGTGCACGGACTTGGCGGCAGGTTACAGAGGGGTTTTGCCGGGAGAGCTGTGGTGCCAGGGCTTGCTTGGGGTCCAGCAAGGGCTTTAGAAGTGCCAGAGCTAATTCCCCAATGGAGAATGGCCCAGAAGAAAAAGATGAATTCCTGAAGGCAGTTGTGTTATCAGTGGCAGTGTCTGAGAGAGCAGGACAGGAATATGATGGCTTGTCTTTGGAAGATGGCCAGACAACATTTAAGTTTCAGAACAGACTGAAGTATTTCTCTTAGGACCTTTACCATCCCTTCTCCTAATTATTGTTATAACTGGAGTTGAGAGGGAAGTGTGTCGTTTGACTTTATTTACAAAGAGTCAGAATTCTAGGTACACTGAGCTAATGGTGTCTCTCCAAGCTCTACCAATTTATGGAGAACTTTGAAAATTAATTGGGGAAGACTGCTACTGAAATTTATTTTGGTAACTTGAGACCAAAAAAACTTGGGAAGGATTTTATTGGTAAATAAATAAATAAATAAATAAATAAATAAATATTCCTTACCTAGATTTAAGAATGGTTAACATTTGCCATATTTGTTTCATATTTTTTAATGAAAGTATAATATTTTCAAGCAAATAATAGATATGGTATTTTAACCCTAAATACTTGAATAGTTATCTCTAAAAATTAAAGACATTTTCCTTCATAACGAAATTGCCATTTTCAGACCTAACAAAATTAACAATGATTTTTAAAAAAATTTTTGAATATTTTCAAACCCAAAGAGGTACTGAAGAAGAGCGTATTCTTCCTTAGTTTGGATTCAGCAATTCTTAACATTTCAACACGTCTCTCTGTGTGTATTCTTTTCTTCTTTCACGAAACTATTTGAAAGCAAGTTACAGGCAACATGAGATTTCACCGCTGCATACTTCAGCATGCAGCTCCTAAGAACATCCTTTTTACACAATAACAAATACCATGATTACCCAAGAAAATTAGCCTTAGTTAAATAATGTAACTGAATATACAGGCCTTATTCTCCCAGTTGTAAAATATCTTTAGCAGCCGTGTGTGTGTGTGTGTGTGTGTATGTGTGTTCACATATTGCATTTAGTTTTATGTCTCTGTTTTGATTCAGAAATGTGCCCCTCTCTTACCATTTTGTTTCTTTTTCACAACATTAACTTTTTTAAAAAAAAACATTTTAGACCAATATTCCACGTGCGTTTCTTATGATTAAATTAGGTCAAACATTTTGACAAAAGTACAACATAGGTCATTTTGTGAATTTCTTATTGCATGACATCAAGATACAAACAGTACTTTCTTAATATCACCTAATATCCAGTGCATATCCAGACTTTCCCAATTGTCTCAGATTTTTTTAACATCGATTTGTCAAAGCAAATATTGTGCATCATTTTTTAAAAATTTATTTATTTTATTTTTGCCTGCGTTGGGTCTTCGTTGCTGTGCGTGGGCTTTCTCTAGTTGTGGCGAGTGGGGGCTACTCTTCGTTGCAGTACATGGGCTTATTGCGGTGGCTTCTCTTATTGCGGAGCATGAGCTCTAGGCACGCGGGGTTCAGTAGTTGTGGCATGTGGGCTCAGTAGTTGTGGTGCACGGGCTTAGTTGCTCCGCGGCATGTGGGAACTTCCCAGACCAGGGCTCGAACCCGTGTCCCCTGCATTGGCAGGCAGATTCTTAACCACTGCACTACCAGGGAAGCCCTGTGCATCATTTTCTAAAACAAAGTAGAAAAATAGACCAGTCTTAATTCTGTTCCTCGTAAATACTTTAGAGTAATGCTTATGTTTCTGCTAGATGGCAACTACATCCATTTTCTTTTATAGAAATTACTTTTAATACTGAAATAATTAAAAAATTGAAATAACTTCTCTTAATTACTTTAAAAATGAACTATAATTTTTGTAGAAAAGTACACAAATCTTAAGTATGTTGCTTGATGAATTTTCACAAATTGGACACACCACCTAAGCAGCTTTCAAGAAACAGGACCTTCCCAGCTCCAATAAGTACCCCATCTACCCCTTCTAGACCCCCGCATTCTCCAGGGTTTCCACTATGTCCGGTGTCATGGGATCATTTGCCTGCTCAAAATTACTTCTATTTCCCTAAAACAGGGATCACAAATTAGAGAAGCCATAAAAGATATGTATATTGTAGTTAGGAATTATGAAAACCCACGGTCAATCAAAGACATTTTAGATGATATACTGTATATATTTTCACACAAAATAATTCCCACAACAATGTGTTACATAATGGTTTCATTCAGTGGCTCCCCCTGCTTCCCGAGAAATGGGATTTAATCCAAAACGCTAAAGGTTAAGTTATCAATAGAACTCAAAGGGTATTTTGTTTCCATTTGTGTAAGTCGCTTAATGTTTTTTAAGCCCGCGCATATGTTAACAATGGAGGCTGTCAGTTACAGGCGAGCTTAGCAAGGCATTCCTGGAGTTCTCCTCAGGGGTGAGCATCCCGAAGCGAATTCAGGAAAAGTGCAACTCTTTTCACTGAAGGAAAGTATTTTAATTAGTAACTCTCAAAGGATAATAAACAGTCAAATAATTCTGAAATCACTTGGCTTTGGGACAAGTCATTACCATGAGCATGCAGTTAAAAAAAGAAAGAAAACAAGGCTGGGGGCATGTATAATCAGTTAAATACAAGTAATTACATTATGAGGTCTTCATGACAATTTTATGGTACATTAACAATGTGGAAAGGCATGCATCCTGTATTCTAGTAGGAAAGCCGACAGACAGTACAGTGTATGTGCAAGTATCTTGACCCAAGGTTCGTTTTCATGGACTTCTAGGCTGTTGGGCTCTGCAGTTGCTAACAGGTATCCTTCTAATGGGCTGAACTGGGTAGAGAGGTGTCCAGTGAAGCCTTCTTAGATGACCCACATAAATCAGGTCAGGTGGGTCCTATATTTGCATCTGGGTAGTATTGCTGTAGGTACCTGAGTGTGACTTTGATCTGTGTGCCTGGATTTTTTTCTGGGGGGCGGGGGGGAAGAATCTACCTCCTCTGGTGTGGTTTTCAATGTGGCATGCCCTAGTGACATTAGTTCTGAAGTGACTTGCTAAAGTTAGAAAGTGAGATTGAACAGCTGGGTTGATGGCCTAGTGCTGGGTTCCCACCAGTTGTTTCAAGGGGATGGAGAGGAGCCACCCAGAGTGCTTTGCAGCAGCTGTGACCCCAGCCGAGGGAAGCTACATTTTGAAAGCACACTAAGAATAGACAGATACTTACAGGCTCCCGATTTTAAAGTAAGGAAGAAGGTTAAAAGCTTCTGGGTGCTACCATTGTAAAGCAATTATACTCCAATAAAGATGTTAAAAAAAAAAAAAAAAAGCTTCTGGGTGCAAACAGTTCAGTTCACTTTTTTAAAAACACACACACACACATACATGCTTATATATGCCTTTCTCTATCTCTCTTTAATCGACATGAACTCTGCTTTGAATAAACTCTGTCATTAGGATGCTTTGGAATCATGGCTTCATAGCCTCACACCCACATTTGCCCATGGGAACTGCCTATAGTTTTTTAGTTCTGGTCAGTTGGTAGCCAATAAGAAAAATATTACTACAGCAATAAAAATATTGCTGTAATATCTGAAGTATATTGTGTGTTCAGACAACGCTGCTGGATTTAATCTGAAGCTATGCTTGGCAGAAACACCGCAAATGGTATATTCTAATTCCTAAAATGTATTCTACAGCATATTAATAAAGTGAAAAAAAGATTACACCTAAAATAAATTAGAGAAATGTTAGGTAAGCTAATTTAAACACAGAACCTTTTATAATAATGCATATATATTGTATAAATTTTAGGGGGGAAATATAACGTTCAGTGTTTCCCAAACTTATTTGATAACCAAACTTTTTTGGGTGCAATCTTGGGGGATTATCTTCTAGGACTAATATCCCATAGAACGTGCTTGAGGTTACCCTGCCCGTAACTGCATCTCCTCACAACCAGTGTGACTGAGCCCAAAAGATTTTGTCACCTGAGAAGTTGATTTTAGGTTGAAATGTCAGATGAGGTCCACCCATGCAGTGATGCTGTTGGCAGACTCAGAAGTGTCTTTCCCCCAAATTACCTCACAGTGACTTAGTGTTAATTACCGCCCCCGGGCGCCCCCGCACCCCCCCCCCCCCCCGCCCCCGCCATGCTCCCACCTTAGGGCACACTTTCATTTTCATCTTTTTGTCAAAATAGTTTTTATCAGGATTACGGCAATTTTCCAGACCAAAGCTCGATTGCCTGGCTTATCTTAACCTCTTTTTGTAGGAACATGTTGACAAAAATTTGTTCAAGGAACATTTTGGAGCAAAATAAGAAAATACAGATAGTTTATCTAGATAGTCATGTAAAGACGTGTTTCTGTCATTTTCCTCTTGATTTCATTTCCATGCAATAATAGACGTTTCTTTTCTCTCGTTAGACAACATATGATAACATGGGTACATATTCCTGTACTTTGTATTAAAATCATATTTAGTATGTGTCTGAGTATGCAAACGTGAACCTTTTCTCAAAAAGTCATTTAAAATGAACGCCAGTCCTCACAGTTCTGAGCTGTTTCTTCTAATATTTTCATTTCAGAGCACTTTACAAAAATGTACTTTGTGTAAATGTTAAAAATGTAAAATATTATGAAAAGCTGAAAGGGAGTAGCTTAGGAAAATTAGAATTATCTCCGATATTTCTTTTTCTCCCCATAAAAAGATTAAGTAGGAAAGATTCATCTACATGTTGAATTTCACTTAAGTAATTATAGTCAATTATAAAAGCCAGTAACCTAAAGTATTATAGAATGAACACATTTGTGGAGCATCAACCCTATTTGAATATTTTCCCTAGTAATAGACATTAGTGAAGACCAAAGACAAATCAGGCTGAAGCTGTTATTGTCAGAGTTTCTGAAGGAACAAACTTTACAGGACGCGGGACCTTTAACAGCCCCAGCTCTGGCTTGGAGCCCTGCTCAAGGCAGGCATGCTCGGTTGCTACCTTTGCGTCTCCAAATCCATCTTCAGAGTCCTTTTACCTCTTCCTTTTAAGTGATAGCAGGGAGTCTGGCTTTGTATTTGGTTTACATTTCTAAAGTAGTACTTGTATTTCTTCCTCTCCTTCCTCCCTACCATCAACTACAGGATCACATGGAGCTAATTTGTTTTACTGTCACGGGAGTCCCTTTTCTTGACAGGATGGGCCTGATTAAAACCAGGCCAGTTAAAAGGTCAACCTTGCAGGCAAGTGTACACACTCCGTGACTCAAGGGCTTCAGGAGGGATGAGGAGGGATGGTGGTGTGTTATGGAAGCAAGATGGGGGGCGGGGCGGGGTATCTATCTTGTGGGGTCCTTTCCTCCGAAGGACTGAGCTTGTAGTGGGACTGTTGTTCCAGGACTAAGTCAGGCTATCTGCAGCACCAGTTGTCCATACCCTCTTTTCCTTCCTTCCTAAGGGTCCAGGTTATTTGCATCAGCCTCTTTGGGTTCACAAGGCAGTATCATGTCATGGAAAAAAGCCCCAGATGCGACTCTGAGAGCAAGAGTGGGCTCTCTGCTGGGTCACATAGAACCTGAGGAAATTTATTAAGTCATTTAACTTTTCCCAACTCAGTTTCTGGATCTTAAAAATGGAAGTTAGTAAATCTGCTGTGTGAGGATCAAATTAAGATAATTTTTGAAGCTATAAAATGCTATATACATGCCAACTGTTGCTCTCAGACATTATTATTGCCATCATTATTGTGAATATTATGATGTATGACTAATAATGAATCATTATTATCATGACTGTCATTATTAATGAATATTAGTACCACTTCATTCATTCGTTCGTTCACGCATTCATTCATTTGACAAACATTTATTTATTGGGAGTTCCCTGGTGGTCTAGTGGTTAGGATTTGGCGCTTTCACTGCTGTAGTCCAGGTTCAGTCCTGATTGGGGAGCTGAGATCCCACAAGCCACGCGGCATGGCCAAATAACAACAACAACAAAAAGCATTTATTTATTGCTATATGCCCGAGGTGGTGCACTTTCAGGGTCCATGGAGGGTGGCACTCGGTGGTGGTTCAGTTGACCACTTTGCCGAATCAAACAAGAACGAACTGATAGTGATTTCATTTGTTTTAGAGGATGTTGCAGCATCCTCTAGATTTCATGTCCTTCCAGGGACCAGGAAAGAACACATTTTCCTGGCTGAGTTTTTTGAGCACTTGATACGTAAGGATATATAAGATATGCGTAAGATTCATTTGATACAGACACTGAGAAGCAAAATGATTTGTTAAAGGAAACTCATTAAATGCTTTCCTTCCTTCTTTCCTTCCTTTTTTTAGTCGTTTATTCCATGAGTAGTTTTTGATTACCTGCTGTGGGTCTTCCATACTCAATCCAATATTGGAACTACTGAGAACTTGAGCGCTTATTTAAAGTCTCCTTCAATTTCAACACCCTTTAAAAAAGTCTCATGGAAAGGAAAAATCTAAACACATCCTGTAGAGAAAATATTCCATACCATTTCCTCTGACCATTACTACGATCTTTATCCTGCTTCATTCTTTACACAGAGTTCCTCTGCAAGTCAGTGGGAACCGCGTAGCAAGGCTGAAGGCAGGATGTGCCTCAGAGCGGGAGGAGAAAGAGCCCTGTGGTTGGTCATCGGAATAGATTTAAACCGTTATTTGGAGCGACTATATAATTAACGTGGGGTTAAAAAATGATAAATACAGCTGCAAGGGCAGGTTTATTCCTTTAATAAGAAAAGCAGAAAGTCGGGAGCGATGAGAAGAAAACGAACACAGTGACATGAGGCATGCATTCTCTTTCCTAAGAAGAATCGAAGAGAGTTTCAACCTAATCTTTTGAGAGACAGTAAATGCCTCTCCCTTCTGGATTAGGCAGATGACAGGAGTAACAGCACCGCAGCTGGGAGTCTCCAAAGCTGACAGGTGCTGGATATAAGATGCCCCAGATCGTCCCGTGAAGTGTAGACAGTGCTCGGGATGACAGGCCCCGCTTGATCTGTCCGAGGACAGAGCTGCTCCGTCTGTTGACGCCTCGTTCAGGGTCCCCCCACCTCGCTCAAACAGCTGCCAGAGGCAGCCATGAAATATTGCTTAATTATAGAATTTCCCTTGATCCTCTTCATCCCTTCCTTCTACAGCTCCCCCCACCCCCTGGCCCCCTTGTGCCCCTCCGTGGTTCACAGCACCTTTAGGCTAAGCACTCAGAGGAGTATTATGGTGGTGCCTTTTCCAACTCACAGTTGAGGGACTCACAGATGTTCAACCCTACACTCTAGCTGTGGAATTATTCTCGGAGGCTGTAATTAGCAGTTTTAGGTTCAAAAGTGGAATGCAACATTATTTTTTAAGCAGGAAGTGAGTTTACTTGGAGTGGGGGAGGATAGCTTTTCTCATTCTTTCTCTCCTTTTTTCTGATTGAGAAATAATGCTACATTATTTTTTAAGCAGGAAGTGAGTTTACTTGGAGTGGGGGAGGATAGCTTTTCTCATTCTTTCTCTCCTTTTTTCTGATTGAGAAATAATGCTTATTGTACAAAATGGAGGAAGTATCAAGAAATCTAAAGATATGAATGAAACCTGCTTTCTCCTTATTCATATGTATGTATATTAACCAAAATAGGATCATGTTCACTTAGCAATATATTGTGAACATCTTTCCAGTTTAACAAATATAGATCTGTGTCATTTATAATGTCTGTTCAGTCTCCCATGGTCTGGCTGAACCATAATTTATTTAACCATTCGACACATTTAAGATATAAACAAAATTGCAATGGACATCCCTGCACATACATTTTGCATACTTGTTGTACTGGTTTGGAATTATGTTTGTGATTAACAGGGATGTGAAATGAGATTATTTATTTATCTCTAATGTTAAGGTAAGGTGGTCAAGGGCTGATGTGATGGCTGCACAGGTACTTGTCTTTTTCTACTTTGTTGTTCTTAATGAGTGGCTTTCATTCCTCATGATTTAGGAGGGCTGCTGTAGCTCTGGCCATCACGTCCACATTCCAAGCTGGAAGAAAGAAGGGTGGAAAGCAGAAAAGCTTGTGTATCCCTTCCATTTAAAGAACTTCCCCAGAATTTCACACAGCACTCTGTTTAGTGTCTAGAACTTAGTCTCTTGGCCACACTTAGCACCCAGAAGAGAGGGAGAGCAGATATTCAGAAGCAGCTGGCCATCTCTGCCATATCTCTCTAACTGTTTCCTTGGTATAAGCTTCGCAGAAGTGGAGTCTCTGGTCCAAAGCTTTTTAAAGGGTTTTGTAACGTGTTGACAAACTACTCTCCAGAAAGAGGTTACCGAGTTAAGTTTAGTAATATGCAAGAGTGACCCTTAGTGAGGCTGTGGGTTCTTGGGTGAGCATTTTTAAAGCTATTTTCCTGAAGCTGTGTTCTTTCTTTTGTTTAAATCACACATTCTGCAGAGGGTTGATGTGGCGGGTGTTGATATATTTACAGTTTTTTCTTCAAAATTGATGTCTGTACAAGTAGAGCATTCCTTCCAAATATTGGAAGGACATTTGGCTGAGAATTCAAACTCTGTTCACACGTTTCCTCCACTTCTAAGAAAACTTATTTGGAGATTGAATTAATAAACGAACCCAAGTAAGGTGGCTCCCTCCCAGTGTGAAAAATCTCCCTGCCAGTTAAGTAAATAGGCGCAGTGAAGAAGCTGTTCAGCCCACGTCTGTTCAGATATACAGATGTTTGATTTCTGTCACACTGTGGCATGGCCATCAGTAGCTCCAAAAATAAAGGAATCTTTTGCTTGGATTCCTCCTCTTGGGTGGGGTCTGTTTTCTCCTTCCGTGAAAGGATATTAAGGGTCATCATTATTGCCAAATTTTTATTGCTTTTGTTTAGATATTAACAAGTTTGGTGTCACTCTGTTTCTTAATTTGGTTATTCAGATACCTTAGCCTTTTTTTTTTTCCCATCTCTCTTTATCTTGCATAGGTTATATAATAAAATTCACCTCTCTTCAAAGTTAGAAAAGTGACCTGCCAAAGTATTACTAAGGGATCATATCAAAACAGATGATTATTCTAGTGCTACTTTTCAGTCAGAACTAACTTTGAAAAAAATATGATAGTTGGTGAATCTGTAGGTGACAGTACCTTGTATATTCTTACAAGTTTCCTAGAAGTTTAAAGTCTTATCAAAATTAAAATTACATACACATAAATAGATGTTTTTTTAATGAGAATTAATACCAGCCACTTCAGTGAAGAACAGTGGGGTTTGGATGGGGAAATAAGTCATAAAAAATGGAAACAGATCCATATTTCTGTTCTTTGTTAAATACAAAAGATTAAAGCCATAGTATATTTTTGATTAACATCCACCTGTGGGTACAAAGCTAACTCTCTTTGGTGTTTGCATTAACATGCTTTGTATAAAACTATAGTACTTTTAGGCTAAATTTGTTTTTCCATTTTGTTGAGTCACAGAAACTTCAAGTCTTCTTGCGTTTCTGTACCTAATCCGTACCCCTACATTTTGGGGCGAGCTATGGGGGTGAACTCTTGTAACCCTGTAAGTGATTAAAAAACTAAATTAGTGTAAAACTTCTTGAACATTTCTGTTAGGAAGGATGGAAAGCCATTAGATACTCTTTTTCTAGTATTCAGCCTTTTGCTTTTCACTTCAAGCTGAAATCCTTTCTACTTTATACATGAGGCTGAAAGTCTTGTGCTGACATGGGACGCTCATCACCGCTAAAAGTGCCTAATGAGGGCACTAGAGGAATCTCAGCTTTGGCCTTTTCTTACACTGGATCTGAGAGTTGTTATTGTTAGAATACAGGCTGGGAGGAGGGGTGGTAGTGAAGGAGCCACTGAGGCTGGTGGTTTGCTAGTTCTTTTGTGTTTTGAGAATGTTTTTGTCTCTAGATCAATTATTAACTAGCTACTCTATGTGAAATGAAATAAATCTGTAGTTTTTGCAGTGAATGAATGTGCGCTCTCATTTTCCCCCATTTTCTTGGGTTCATTGTACCCTAGGGTGTTTGCTGATTTTTTTGCATTTGAATTCCTCAGATCTTTGTAAAAAGTTGGGATACATTTTCATGAGAGAAAGAAGAAGAATTAATATTTATAGAGTGTCATGTGTGTCTGGCACTCGCGGGTGGGTGTTTTACTTTTGTTATTGGATGAAATATTCAAAACAACCTCATGAAAGGATGTTCTTCTGCCTATTTTACAGTGGAGGAAACTGAGGCTTGGAGATGCTAAGTAAAGTTTCAGTGGTCTCTTAACTGGTTAATTGCAGAGGCAAAGTTCAAAGCTACTGCAGTACTGCCTCATTTGGGTGATGCTTTCAACCAGAGATGCCAAGAAATACATGTAAAGAGACATTGTGGGCTGGGTTTACAGGAAACATAAGCAGTGTTGCCCGGTGATTATCTTCAAGGCCTCCAGTGTCCCTCTCCCCTCCCTGCCTGGGAAGCCTAACTCAACTCCCCTTCTTTTGTCTTCCATCCTCCAAACCGTTTCTTGCGAAATGAGATGCGGGCTGTGAAAAGCACCTCCAGTCTTTCTCCAGACTGGGGTTGGGGTTCGTGCCAGTCTTTTCTCTAGTTCCATGTGTCTTGTCTTTCAAACATGTGCAGAAAGTGACTGACACCCAGAGCCCAGGTGGCTCCTCCTCTTCCCAGAATTAAAAAAAAAAAAAAAAAAAAACCAACAAAAAGGAATTGACTCCCCCCACATGAATAGAGGAGAAACTAGACTAACCCAAAAGAATTTTTGGTTTTTAGGAGGTTTTGCCCTGTTACTTTGGGCAAGTGACATTTAGTTCATTTGGCCCCATTAGAACAAGCTGTGTGTCAATGTCCCATTTAAGAACAACTGGAAAAACAACACGTTGAAACACGTGTTGGGCACAGAAAGCCTGGAAAAACAACTTTCAAAGTATTTGAGCACTTAAAGTAGCTCGGTGGTTTAAAAAAAATTCTTTAAAATACTGATCGCGAGATTAAAGCTGCTTCCCAGATGTCAGATGCAGCTGATATGGGGAGCGTATCTAACATGCAGCTATCAAGATAGAATGTCAGGCTCTGGACCATTTATAATAACAATAAAAATAGGGGCTGTGCTCTGTTAACCTCCACACCACCCTTTATTTCATTGCCACTACCCACCCGATTGCCAGCTCCTAGGGCCCACGCTAGATCATCTTCTGTTCCGTCCATCCCGGAGGAAAGGACACTGCAGGCATTCAGGGCCATATGCCTATTTAAGTGGCATGAAGTCAACTCTCCATGCCTACCAAATCCCAACATAAGTATATGGGGACAGCATCACTTCATCTGGAGCTTGGCTGTAGAAACAGTACCATGTCCTAACTCTGGAAGGATCCATCTGTGTTGGACTTATTGAAAGACCTTATAATATACACAAAGCTTAGCAGACTGTACATTATGGGCCATTTAAAGGATTTTCAGTGGTAATTTTCACCACACTCCACATTTGCCAAAACTGATTTTGGAACTGAATCCTCATGGAAGATACAGTGCCAGTGTAAATGCATCTTGTCGAACGAACTGAATGAATGGATGAGTGCCTTTTACTTCCTTTGATAATTCTAGAATTTGCCATTCACTAGGAAACTCATCTTTTCTTCACTTCTCCTCATTCCCATCCCATATTTTTGTTTGTGAAAAAGGAAAAAGTGGGAAAAGAGGTACCAAGTACATATTTTATACTTGATACCTGGAAATAATGAAACGTGGTAAAATAAACTCTTACATTGTTGTTCGGTTTCAACACAGGAAACAACGTGATTTATAAATCTTTGAATATCATTATTGATCCTGACATGAAAAGCGAAAAAATAGGCTAAGCGTTGATACTACAATTGCAATACAGCCGAAGTTCTTTAATCGGGTGCTTGGCCAAAGGCAAACGGGCAAACAGAAACGCAGTCCTTTTTCTTCTTGCTTTTTTTGGGAATAGGAAAAATGAGGTGAAGCAAGAGCTGGCTCAGTTTGCAGAGCCCAAGTCGGGTTTGCCCCGGTCGGGTGGCGTTGGAGACCTCCGCGGGGATGACGGAGAGCCTCACACAATAGCTCAACCTCCGAAGCGAGGTCAGTGAGTCACACCTTGGGGCTGTGTCCGTGAGTCACCCGCTTCCCAAAGAGGCTTTCTCCAAAAGTGGTGTATTCATAGTGTCCCCTACTTTCCCGCCCCAGGGACAGAACGCTGGTAAATAAACCCCTGCAGGAAGGAACTACGTAGATTACAGCCTCACGTGGGCTCACTCTGCACTTCGGGGCTGACAGCAGCTCTGCCTGACTCAGCTCCTGCCCGGACCGAGCAGGGTCAGGAATGAACTTGCAGAAAAGCTGGTGATGCTCTGTGGAAAGGATTCACGTAGATAGATGCCCACAGCTGGCCGCGGCGGAAGTGCCCGCAGACCTTTCACGCTGCTGCGGCCCCTACTGCTGCTAATTTCAACAAGTAGAGACTTCTTGGCACTGCTGGGGTGGAAGTCGAGGATTAGAGCCCGGTGGTTAAAAATGCAATCCCTGCCATTCATTCGGAATTCCAGAGAACTCTGAAATTTTTTGAATTGGCAAGTGAATGGTAGAGACCGGAAGCGTGCACCAAAATAATACTTCTGGGCTGGTATCATCTTTTATTAGAGGATCCTAAAAAAATCCCCTACTTATATATGAATTA
This sequence comes from Balaenoptera acutorostrata, assembly GCF_949987535.1. Taxonomy (NCBI): domain Eukaryota; kingdom Metazoa; phylum Chordata; class Mammalia; order Artiodactyla; family Balaenopteridae; genus Balaenoptera; species Balaenoptera acutorostrata. Next base: position 34,954,417 of record NC_080067.1, on the reverse strand, counting down.
TTAGTCCTGTGTCACAGACTGCAGCTATGTTTGATGAGCTGCCGAAGTGAAAATCTGACCGGAACCTTTTAATTCTAAATTACTTGTGGTTTCAAAGAAGGATGAGCTTTCTCAGCCAACACACTTCTGTTGTGTGAACAGTCACCTTTACTGTACGACATGAGAGAGTCAGTTTTTATAGCTTTCGGACTTAATCTATGAATGATATGAATGTTTTGCTGATGAATGTGTCCGCTAGGTACATTTGCAGCCTGACTTTTACCTCTTTGTATCTTCTGTTCTTATGAATCGGACTAGCAAGAGGTGGTGATGTTTAGGATCTGGGCAGAACAGAATAAGAATTGTAACCAATTGTAGTGTTACGAAAGCTGCTTTGGGACAAAGAATCGTCAATTGGGGTGACAGTAGGAAGGATGGCAACTTGGGAGGGAGAGTGGTGGCTTTAGAAAGAAAATAAAACATTAGCTATGGATCTGTTCTGCCAGGTGGAGAGCCAGCACTTTATTTCCGATTGTCAATGTATTCAGAAGCCAAATTCCCAGTAACCAGCTGGGCTGATAGGGTTAAACAGAGGGGAACAATTTACTGATGGCTACTCATCAGATCGGGTTGCCAGTTTAAACGTGGGCTTTGAGCTACCACTGCCGTGGGGCTCCCACTGTGATCAGCTCCCACTTCTCTCTGGGTTTGGTGACAGCAGAGGAACTAAGAAAGAGTGTGCCTCTGGGCCTGGGAGAATTAGTAAGTGTGTATTCCAGCTGTCTTTGTTCTTGTGGTTAAGACCCACCTCTGGTGTCAGTCGGAAGAGCCAAGTATCACTGGCAAAAAACAAAGCACAACAAAAGGCGCCACTCAAAGAAACGCAAGGTATGAGTAAGATATGATGTGTCATTTCCTAGGTCTTGAAATTTAAATCAGAACACACTGCCTACATGTTTAATGTGATTGAAACACAGGCAGCATTTATCCCTGAAATACAATAAAAAAGTAAACCAGCTTTTAGTGTCTGTATTTTAATTCTAATTGCGGAAAATTTTCAAAACTTTAATGTGAGTCTTGGGCAAGTCTTCTTGCCATCTGGTATAGGATTAAACACTGGCATAGTATTTGTTGTCTGCTGACAGCGGTTCCAGTTTACTTGGCAAGCCCTGCCTGGGAAATTATCAACCTCATGCAAATCTGTTTCAGTTTTCATTTTTAACGCTGATGAGTTTAATTGAACTGGTTCACAACAAGCAAGCTGCAAAGCTATTTCAGTTAGCAGTTTTTAAGCACATAATCTTCAGTGTATATATACTTTTGTTAGAACATTAAGAGGGTGGTGAATTGGCCTAGTAAGTCAAAAAAAATTTTAATGTCTGATTTTTAAAAATAAGATAATTTACTTTGGCCCTCGATTGGTCTTGTGAATATTATGGGGGTTGCAGGAGTATTGTTTTTCAAGTGCCTACAATGTGCAGGACACCTTGTTCTGCCCCTAGGGTCCTATCTATCATCAAAAGAGCTTATGTTCTATTGGAAGAGAAATATTAACACCCCCCCCCCCCCCAGACAAGAAAGAATGAAGGGAGAGGTTAAAGAGAAACTGGGATTGGCCAGGGGCTGAAGCCAGGCAGCACTGAATGTGAACTGAGTTTTGAGCCAGTCAGCCTTGGTTTTATGACCCCAGGTTGCCTTTAAATTCCCATCTCTTTGGTGTGGTTCTCTTTAACCACCTAGCTGGGCCTGGGTGGTAGAAAAGAAGACACTGCTTCTAAGTCCTGCCCTAATAGCTCTGTTGAGTATAGGGAGCCCTGAGTAATTTCTGACACTACCTAATGTGAAACTCTAATATATTAAGAGAGGAGGAGGAGTAAAAAGGCCAAACACTTATATTTGGAAATGAAATCTTTGCCCATAGAAATGAGCAAGCAGCTTATTATGTTGCTGCGAACTCTAAATTCTTTCAAAATTAAGCACTTATAATCATTCCTATTTTTATATCTTTGTATGCTTCCAGCAATACAAAATGTGTTACATAGGCCTTCTCTATTTCAGAAAGTCTTTGTTGTGTGGCTTCCTTCCATAAAGTTAGTGTAATAGGTCGTGAACTGGAGGGTAAATTCGTCCAAAAACACCAGGCCTTTTCCTGGGCTATAAGAAGTCGGTGGATTCTATTTTTACAGATAAGATTTTATCTTTGCCTTTCATGGTTCTGCTGCCAGTCAGGATTTTATATTTACAAAATGCTTTTCATTTTTATGCCTACCAAGTGCACGTGCACAATAGATACACAATCCACACTTGTTGAATAAAAACTTGAACCAAAGGTTGCCAGCCTTGGGCTGGAGGCTGGAGCTGCCTTCTGTGGATTTATTTGCTGAGGAAGTGAGCAGGGGAAGCCCAGTGAACTGTTCTTGAAATTGGCAGGTGACTTTGGCGGTTACAGGTTTCCTAGAGCAGACCTTTTTCACCCTTGCAAGAAGGAACCGGAGCATTTGTTGGCTTTTTTACACATCTCATGGATATGGGTGCTGAGACTAGGATGGGTTAAATGGCTTGTCCATGTAGGTCACACAGGGTCAGAGCTACATGAAAACTCAGGTATGTGTGACTCCAAGCCTGTGGTCTTTCCAGAGGCCATAGTGCCTCATACTGTCTCCCAGTAGGCTGTCAATGGCTAGGGGGGACTAAGGATCCTAGGGGTGACTTGGATCCCAGCTGTCCTTGGGATGAGTCTGGAGGTGGATTAAAGAAGGGATTATAGATAGAGAGGGTGGGGAAGGGATGGAGGGCAAGAGGAAAACCTGAGAGACTGGAGGAGAAGCCTGGAGGCCATTGCCCTCATCAAGGTGAAAGGTCATTCAGGGGGCTGGAAGGGTGGAAATAGGAGCTAAATTAACAATCCCCTGGAGGCCGATGGGAGGGGCCAGACCGATAAGAGAGGGTGGTAATGCTGCCCCCTCCCCACTGATTTCCATGACATTCTAACCCCCAACATAGAATTCTCCTAATACATAAGATGACTTTCTCAACTTGTATCTTTATTGAAGAACACATTAATTCTAGGAGGAAAAATTATTTAACACAGCACAGTTTTCCATAAGATACCATTTCCAGCCAAATATCTTCTCAGGGAAATGCTGAACTTTGTTGCCCCTGGGCAAAATGCAGGTCCTCAGAGCTGAGGCTTTTTGCCGACCTGGGCACCACAGACCCTGATGTGGTTGGAGGTTTGTCCTTTATGAGACTGTGAAGAAAGGCAGTATGGGAAGTAGTGGTCAAAGGGGCCCCCAAAGGAAGAGGAAAAGACCGCTCCGATTATCTTTCTTTCAGGTACCATTTCCGTTGCACACCACCCCAGGCCTCCATGTGAAACCCTTGCAGACATTTTTTAAGTCCAGGAAAATTGTGTGTGTGTGTGTGTGTGTGTGTGTGTGTGTGTCAAGAAGAGTTTTTCTTTCTCTTAGAAACTGGCATTCTTTTTTCTTTTTTTTTTTTTTGAAATAAATTATTTTATTTTATTTATTTATTGTTGGCTGTGTTCGGTCTTCGCTGCTGCGCATGGGCTTTCTCTAGTTGCGGCGAGCGGGGGCCGCCCCTCATCGCGGTGCGCGGGCCTCTCACTTCGGTGGCTTCTTATTGCGGAGCACGGGCTCCAGGCGGGGGGGCTTCAGCAATTGTGGCTCACGGGCCCAGTCGCTCCGCGGCATGTGGGATCCTCCCGGACCGGCGCTCGAACCCGTGTCCCCTGCATTGGCAGACGGACTCCCAACCACTGCGCCACCAGGGAAGCCCTCTTTTTTCTTTATAAAAAGCATGGAGCCATGTAATTGAATCCATTTCCCTTCTTACTTTGGCCACTCAAAAATAGGAGCCAAATCTGTAGTTTCTCTCCAATAACTTTTTAGTACCTATGACCTGCATATCCATGCATCATTTTCCTTTTTGTCTTTTTGCACCTTCACGAGTGTTTCTGTTTTTACTTGTTATGAAAACAATACATTATCACTGTTAAAAACTGGAAAGTACAGAAGAGTTTAGATAAGGGGGGAAAAAAAAGCTCCAGTGAGCATATTACTTGCATATATCACCATAAATACTTGGTATTTATTTTCTTTTTTTGTTACATTTTCATATGAAAACTGTATAGAATGTGTGATCATAGAATACACACTAATAGGCAGATTGAATATACATATGTAAGTATATATAAATATATAAATTTTTAAGAAAAACTAGACTTTTAAAATAGCAGAGACTTTTTCTTTCCTTCCTCCTTCCCTCCCTCCCTCCCTTCCTTCCTTCCTTCCCTCCCTCCCTCTCTCCTTCCTTCCTTTCTTTCTTTTTATCGATTTTTTTTTTGTTTTTTCCCTTAGACATTTTCTTGAAGTGGACTCTTTAAGGGAGTGACATCAGGGAGGGGTGGGAGTAGTAGGGAAGTGGGGATTAATCTAGCTAAACTGTGGGTCCTGGCAAACAGTAAGGCTGCACTGAGAAATACAAGAAAGGAAGTGACTCAGTAGCTCTGAGAGAAGGAGCAGAGATGAGACAGCAGTATGAAACAGCTTGTGGTTTATCCTACGTTTGGGAATGGGGTGAGGGGAGCTAAGTGATTTGAACAATAAGAGAATTTAATTTTCAAATCAAATCATGAGCAGTGGATTAAGTTCTTGTGAGCAGTGCCCTTGCTGTTGGCATTCAGACCAGGAGCCGCCCTGGATATCACATAAACTGAGCTTTAGAGCAAAGCTGCCGTGAGGTCGATGGATGTGCAGAGGCTGGGAGCTGGAGTGGCTTTCTTCTCAGAGTTGTTTCAGAGCAATGAGAACTGCTCACGTATGAAAGGCTCCCTCTTGTACTCAAGTCCTTGGGGAATACAGTGAGTGACACTTTTAATTAACAAACCCACTGGGAACAAAACTCCTTTAAAAGCGTTGGCTGGGTGTGGAGTTTGAAGGGTGGGCTGCGGAGACTCCCACGGTCCTGGGGGAGTTCTGGGGCTTGAAGCCACGGCTGAGTTGTGCATCTTTGGGGTCGGATCTATCGGGATGAGGGCCAGAGGGTCCACCCAGAAAGCCCTCACCTCTGTGGAGGCTGGCCAGCCGTGGTGGCAGTCCTCAGGCAAGCTGGGGTCCTCTACCACTTTGGGTGCGGGCCTTTCTGCTCTCCGCAGATTTGGGAATCCAAGCCCACTTGTTCAGAATGGGAGGGGAGAGTGGGGGACTGGCATTTGGGAATGCATCATTCCGGTTCCTGTATAGTTCTGACCACTGACAGATAGCTGAGTGTCTGTACACAGCAGCGTCCTTAAATGTCTTCCACCGTACGGTGTATGTCACTGCGTCTCACCGGGGCTGCGTTCATGCTGCTTCTACCACAGTATCAATATCCATGGTGCCAGAGGCTCTAAGAAAGGCTCACGAAAGAGAGAAGGATTCTTCTCCTCCTGGTACCACAGTGGAAAGGATTTCTGTAGGACGTGCCGACCTTGGGAAAACATGTTTTAGTAATAAGAGTCCTGAAGGTATAGCTAGTCAAAGGGTTTCTTAACTCTAATTACTTTGCTAAAGGGAGCTTACTTAATTTTCACATCCTCATCCATTGTTTCCTCACTTGGAAGGCCTGTGACAGACCCCCTGAGGCTGGCTATGAGTCTTCACAAGACCAAAAGTTGACAAAGGATTTTATGCAAGCTTTGAACAGAATTACAGTTATTAAACTTGAAGGTGTAACTACGACCGTTGTTTCTTCCTTTAGGCTTAGGTAATTGACTTTCATCTCTGTGGTTCAGCCCCCTACCCACCCCCTGACCCGTTTGTGTTTTTCTTAACAAAATCGTCTTGGTTTTTAATTTTTATTCCTCCCAGTTTATTTTTGATTATTTTTTAAAGACCACTGATGGCTCCTATAGTATGAAACTCAACAGTTAAACTTAATTTTGCTTCCTTTATGGAGGCTGACTTTTTTTTTTTTTTTTTTTAATCATACTCATTTTAAAGGCCTTCTTGGGAAAACATCCAAGTTTTCACTCAAGGCAATGAATGAGCTCCCCATGGCAATAACTTCCAGTCTGGGATGAAGAAATCTGAAGAATTTTAGCAGTGGCAGTATTCAGATGTGAGGAAACAGAAGCAAAATAAAAGATAAATACAACTCCAGTGCAGGAGATTGCACTGATTTAGGATTTAGCCTAATGATAGTAATAGTGGTTTCCTAGCTAAGGATTCAAAGGAAGCCATTGTTATTCAAAAGCAAGGTGTGTTTGAAAGGAGCAATCTCTCTCCTTTTCACGTGGATCCAGAAAGGTCTATAGTGTGTGGGGTTGACATTGCCCTTTGGTTTGGGAAAGACAACCTAGTTACAAGGCTTGGAACAAAGGACTGACATTCAGCTTCTGCTATCAAAGTTCGTTGTCTTTGATAAATACAGAAAGATCTCTGATACAGTTCATAAAACAAGAATTGTGGCACCAAATGAATATGCTTATCTTTAAAAGAAAAATGTAATAAACTCTCAGAAAAGAGTTTATGGAGTGGCACAGGGTCTTTAAGGCACCAGAAGAGACTTAAGATGTGGTCTGGAGGGAGGTAGACAAAGCTAGATGTCCCATCCATCTTTTTTTTTTTTTTTTCTTTTTGTTGTGCCACGAGGCATGTGGGATCTTCGTCCCCTGACCAGGGATCGAACCCGTGGCCCCTGCGGTGGAAGCGCAGAGTTGTAACCGCTGGACCACCAGGGAAGTCCCCCATCCATATTTCTAAGGACATATTGGAAACTCTGAGTAGAAGCTGATGTCATGCTAGTTTCTCTGAGATTAAGTTGTAATAACAAACCCTGGAAGTTGTATATGACCAAAAGTCTAATCACGTCTCCTCCCTCAGAAACCTTTATGCCTCAGCATCTGGGTTTCTCCATAATCTGGCACTTCCTACACTTATTTCCTGCTACCCTGTTCTCCAGCTACACAGTTGTTACCTTGCATGGTGGAACATAAACTTCTTGAGGGTTTATGTATTACCTATGTGGACCTCACAGTGTCTTACCCTTTGTAAGAGCTCAGTAATGTGATGTTTATGAGTTTGGTTTCCAGGGCCCTGTCTTTGGCTGAGGACAGGTGGAAGCATCCTCATTATGTCAGTTATATGAGCTGGGAGAGTGTGAGAGGGCTGGCGGGCAGGAGCGCAGGGTCCGGCTTTGGGGGAGGAGTTTGCACTGTGGTATCCCAGTGCTTGGATGGCAGTGAGCACAGGGGGTTGGAGAACGTAGGCTCCTTGGACCGTGGGGAGGAACGCTGGGGCTTGTCCATCCCTGGTAAGGCAGAAAATCCTTAAGAGGGTGTTTGCACATAGGGACAGCTGGTCAGCTAAGTCATGGACTTATGTTCAGAGAGTCCCCTGCAAAATCCCCAACGTGGCCCAGCTTGGATGGAGGGTAAGTGGGCAAGCCTGACCTTGGCTGAAAACAATGTGTCAACCTCTTATAAGCAGATCCTAAGGGAAGAAGAGCCAGCATCATTTAACTGTTGTGTTGTTACTGGTGATGATGATATTGATAATGCTAACAATGAAAGAGATAATTGTTTTCCTTCTTTTAGTCACATAGAAAAAATCACCACATGGCAAGACCCTAGGAAGGCGATGAATCAGCCCCTGAATCATATGAACCTCCACCCAGCTGCCACTTCCACACCAGCGCCCCAGAGGTCCATGGCCGTGTCTCAGCCGAATCTCGGTAAGCTTTGACCGGAGGTGGATAAACAAGTATTCAACCGAGGGCCTCTGGAGTTCAGAAGCAGCTCTGGTTGCTTCAGTGCCTACTCATGCACCCAGATAGTATCTTCTCCTCCCTCTCGGCTGCATTACCCTTTCACTGCCCTTGCCCTTTTCTTGGCCTCTTGGCTAAAGAGTTCATGACACTGCTACCAGGGTTTACACTACAGCTCCAGCATCCCCTCCAGTTGCATTTATTGAAGTTCTTTGAAAACTCACTTAGGCCTCCTGTCTTCATCCAGACCAAGGCAAGAAGAGCACTTAGACCCTTTCTGTGAATTTGGTCCCTGAAGACTGCCAAAGTGTACAATTCTGGCCTCAAATCTCTTTGCTCCGCCCCGCCCCCCAACAATGTGTGGTTAACACCAGACTAGGTGTTTTCTTGCCTTATCTCATTCAGTCCTCACAACAACCCTACAAGAAGTGACAGTATTCCCATTTTATAGATGCAGAAACTTTCCCAAGTCCCAGCTGTGGGCTAGTAGAGCCGGAGTTGGAACTGAGGTTGGGGAATGCATTCAAACCTTACATAATCTGCGGGTGGCTTCTCCCCACACCTGCCCTAGGATAGGACGGCTCATATTTCACTTCATTTTGAATAAGTGTGATTTTAAACTTGAGATTAGTTTCTGCTAATTGCCTTTACTTCAAAAGAAATACAATTCTGCCCACTGGAGAGAGTCAGATGTGAATGAATGCACTCCTGCAGCAGAACCAATCAGCTTTTGTTGTTAGTCATTCTCTCCCACCTCCAAAGGCTAAAAATAAGAGGGCCAATTTTGAAGTTTTTAAAAAAATAGTGCCATTTTCAGGTAATGTTTCCATTTAAGATCAGATATCCAGATACTGCTTTATACACAGAACAGAATTTTAGAGAATGAAAAGAATCTCCTGTTGGATTTTCAGGAATGAACAGGATAAAAATGGAAGCAGTTTCCTGGACACCCTTCCTTTATAACTGTGGCTTAGCCATGGTGAGTATGGACTCAAAGAGACCTGAGTCAGTATATTCAAGTAAATATATTGTCCCTTCTTCCAGGAAGTCTGGATCTACCATTTGAAAGCTTGCAGATGTAAAATATATACAAAAAGCAAACGACTCAGAACAACCTCTGTTGTGTTTCGTATCTAAAGGGTAGATCAAGGAAAACGGTGCCAGTGCTTCTACGAGCAGTGGTAAACCAAAGCTTTCCGTGAGTCACTTGTCCCCAGTATATAAGAGCTCAAGTAGAAAGCAGATGTGAGTGTAGCAAAGAAACCACAAATTAGGTAGCATTAGATGAGTTTCAGGGTTTCTTTAGCCATTTAATTTTTATTAAAAGTTCTAAAAGCTGATTATTAAATTATTAATGTTAACTTTATAATCGATTATAATTGGAAAAGATCTTTCATGGACCTGGTTAAAAAAATTCAGACACTTTTTTCAAAGGGGTGTTCAAAAAGTAAGTCTTCCTCTGATACCCATGCCTCAGTCCCTTGTATGTTGCCTGGAGTCAATCAGTGTTTCCAGTTACGTGTATGTTTCTTCACATAAATGCTAGCACATTATACCCACTGTTCTGCACCTTGCCTTTTTTTTGTGTGTGCTCATAATATCTTTATTTATTTATTTATTAACATCTTTATTGGAGTATAATTGCTTTACAATAGTGTGTTAGTTTCTGCTGTATAACAAAGTGAATCAGCTATATGTATACATATATCCCCATATCCCCTCCCTCTTGCGTCTCCCTCCCATCCTGCACCTTGCTTTTTTCTACTTCTATATCCGTATACACAAAGCTCCCTCATTTTTTTTTTAAATTGCCCAGTAGTCCAACATGTTGATATGCTATAATTATTTAACTAGCCTCCATCTGATGGGTATTTGGGTTTAGTGTGTTGTTAGTGCACCCAGTATTGGAGTGAAGATCCTTGTTTGTGCTCTTTCATGTACTTTCCTTAATTTTACAAAATTGCACAACGAGTAGGAAGTGGACTAAATTAGAAGGACCTTGAATGCTAAAAACTTAATACTGAAGGCACATGTGAGTCTGCCCTCCCCCCATCCCCCCACGCACTAAAAGCCCAATTGCTGGTAAAGTTTATCTAAAGAAATTGTAATCTGAATGTCTGAAACAAGTTTACCTGTGGCTGAATAAAATACCTTTTTCCAGATTTCTAATAAATCGGGGCAGTAAATTTCTCAAGACACATTCTGGGGTTTTTCCAATAATATTTGAATATTTGCCCATTACAAAATGCGTTGCCAGCCTCTCAAGAATCACAGATGTGTCCCAAGTTTGGAAATATAACAGGGAATGCAAAGTAAGCTTCAAAGACTGGGGGTAATTTAGAGAGTCACAATATGGTCCTAATACTAAATGATTTACTCAGAGTATTTTGTTTTAAGCTATAGCTCTGCCTGTAGTTTATACCCTTTATTATCAACCTTTAAAAATAGAAAGAGCAGATCTTTCTACTGTTTTTTTTTTTTTTGAGGTTTAGTATGTGGTATTTTATTTTCATTATTTTAGAAATAATAGGTGTACATCTGTGTTTACATATATTATACCTACGTCATACATTAGCATATATATGTAAACATATATATAAAGTCAATATTTGGAATATGATTCAAAACTTCTATGTCGGTTTTACATCAACTGCATTTTTTTTCTTTTTACCTTTTAACCAGAGAAGATCCTCCTCCTCCTCCTACTTCTTCTTAAATCTAGAATTTTGGTCTTTTCAATGGCATACATCTGACAAATAAGTGAACTTAAGTGATGTGTCCCCTTCACTGATAGGTATTTATGTACAAGTGAAAATGATGTCAAAATGCAATGAACATTACTGTCAGGTGGTAGAATTAGTAATAAGCTAATTTTATGTATTTCTGGAACTATGATATAATCAGTGACATAGCAAAACACATTCAGCAATAAATCTCCTTATATTGTGATTCCGTGTTTTTCTGTGTGTTAGTGATGGACTTGGGAGTCAGACTGTCAGACTTTGAATCTCAGCTCTACCTATTGGTGACTCTGTTAAGTCACTTAATTGTGCCTCAGTTTCTCCATATGTAAAATGAGGATTATATTTATAGTGTGAGGAGGTTGTATGAGATTATAAGTAAAGTGCATAGATCCATGCCTGGCACGTAATGAAATGTTATATCATCATTGTTCTTTGTGGAAAGAAAAGTTTTTTGTTTTATTTAACTATAGAATGTTAGATTTGAAGACAATTTCATTGTTCATCTTAAAAGCTCTCAAAAAAATATTTATTTTAGGCTGGTTAGTGTGCAAAGCGCTTTAAATTAGGAGCTCTGTATTTTTTACTTTCAGTGAGGATAGCGCCCCCTGGTGGAATTGTTTCAGTCCTCCCCCCCCCCGCCCCCGTCCCCCCAAAGAAACTTCTTGTCAGTGGATATCTTATTTTTTCAGTAGATCTATTCCTGAAATGTGGGTTGCAAGGCAACCCATATTTTAATTGGGAGAGTAGAGATCCATCACTCAAAGTCATCCTGGAGTGAGTGACTTTGTGAAAGTCATTTTGTGAGTGACTTTGTGAGCATACTTTTGTCAGGCTGCCTCAGAATCCAGTGAAAAGGCATCTCTCTCTTGGCAGGATGGCAGATTGGTTGTGTATCTAAACTCACTCTCTTTTCAAATGCTGAAGTAAAACGAAACAGACTCTCAAGGGGTTATTTCAAATAGCCCTCTCCAGCTTGGTCTAATTTTTAACTGAAATGTTTGTTTTTGTATTTACCAAATCACGTTGTCTGTCAGGTTTTATCCAATTTGATTCTGTTTGAGCAGAGTGGTCCCCTTTGCGTCTGAGTCCCCAGAGATACCCAGTGAATGGAAGAAGAAAGGAAGGTTTTGGAGAACTTTAGATAGTGAAGAGGAGAGATTACCACTGGGTGGAGGCCATATCACTTGGGGGCTGACAACTTGTTTGAAATCCTCACTTTTCTGTAACACAGTGAAGGGGGAAAACTACTGTATGTTTGAAAGTTGATTTTTTTCATGACACAAACCAGGTAGGATCTCATATCTTTTAAGTGGGTTGTTGGTATGATTAATTACTTTTAATAGCCACTAAATTTTATTGAAGGAGGGGAAAAAATGAAACAGAAAAAAAAAAGGACTCTACACAGGCCATATTATAATATATAAAACAATGGGCTTGGGGCAAATGGAACCTGCTAAGGAAATCAGTTAGGTTGTTAAGGTGGTAATGGGGGTGGTGTGGCGGGCAGGGACCTCTTTGTATAGTGGTTAATGGGAAGACTTGGAGTCAGAACTGAGTTTCTCTTGGGTTAGACATTTACTAGTACCTGGGTCTCATTTTCCTTATCTGTAATATGGTGATAATGATAGTCTCTTCCCCATAAAAGTTTTGGGTATTTAGGTATTCCATGCCTTGGTACCTGGCATAGAGAAAGCTCCCCAAGAAATATATTGTTATAACTATTATTATTATTATGGGCTGGTAGCCTGGCTTCTCCTCACTTTTCTGGCCTGTGTGTAGCCAGAGGAAAAGCCTGTGGTGTGTGCGATAGAAAGCCATCCTCTTCCTTCTCCCTCAGGAAAACCCAACCTCAGTTGCTGCAGCTTTGATCTTTTGGACACTTTTGCTTACACGTTGCGAAAATAATCTTGAACCCCAGGCAGCGACTGTGAGAAGCTGAAGAGGCCCACGCTCGAGCCCGGGCTCGTTCATGAGCAGAGAGAGTTTGTGAAGAACCGGTTCACTTCGAGCTCCACATGGAGAACCTTCTCCCTCTGCAAGTGCGATGGTGTCAATGTCTTCCTGTTTCTCAGCACACATGGACTGAAGTCGTACAGTGACTTAAAATCTCCCCATATTTTAAAATGTCTTTGCAGAGAGAAAGTGACAGGCAGTTTTGCCTTTCTGGTGATAATCCTAGTGATCGTCAACCATGGTGTGCTGGCCTCCTGTCACACATGAATGGACCTCCTTGTTGGAAGGAGGCCCTGACCTGGGGTGCCAGTATCCTCCCAGACAGGACAGGAAAAATAAAGACTGTATAACAACTTCACCAGACTGCCAGCCCCAGCCAGTTCAGAAACCGCTGGTAAAGGGCAGCCAGGGTGTATTTTTAATGCTATAGGAATTTTTTAAATATCACACACTCACACACACACGCTCCCCCTTTGAAAATGTGCCATCCACCAGGCCAGAGTCTGTCCTCCAGGTCTATCTTGATCTGTATTTCAAATTATAAACACATGTGTGGTTTTCTTGCTTGCTTGCTTGCTTTTTTTTTTTTGCAGGGTATGCTTTTCAAGACAAGATGGAAAATCTAGTCTCTGCTCAGTTTGCAAAGTTGGCTCCTTTGTCCCTCTAGGAAGTGTACAAAGGCGCTTGAAGACATTTTATCAAAAGCAAGTAAAATAGCTAAGGGACACCGCAGCCTAGTGTTGCTGAAAGCATGTAAAGAGGTATCCTGAAAGTCTGCTGAAAGTTAGATCTGTACGTAGGCTATCTTATTTTTGTCTTTTTCCAGTAGTTTTCTTCTAATCAAATTTATGTAGTGAGTTTATGGCAGACACATCTGGCTACTGTGATTTTTCCAGCTCTGATGTTCTCACTACTTTTTGAACTTTGAGGTTTCCGCAGCATGAATTAGCCTAACGCACACAAGCTCATACACACACAAACCCAAAGACAAACTGAAAAACCTCCACGCTTATGGGGGAGGGTGGCGGTGATGGGGCGCTGGTGAGAGTGCTGTGGTGGGAAGTGGGTCTTTACGGAAGGGAAGGAAGACTGGTGAGCACAGGGAGAGGGGAAGCGGTTCTGGTTACAATGTTTATTTGTTTTTTCTTGATGAAAAAAAGAGAGAGCAGTTTTCTAAATGCCGTAGAAAATCAATATTATTTTCTTAGAGAGATTTGGAGGAATCCATCAATTGTCAGAATTTAGTCTGTCGGCATTATTGAAGACCACTCTTCGGTGTTTCCTAAAGGAGATTCATTACAGTTCCTTCCTTTTAAGGCTTTTAAAGATTATGTGAAATGGGGGCCAAACACAAATAATTAAGTCAACTGATTCAATTCTTGCGCAATAAAGTGGGATGTAATAGTCGATAAAGAAGTGAACCTTGTGTTTTCTTGAATCCCTCATCTATATCAGTGTTCGTTCATCTGCATATGCATTAAGATTACGTGATGAAGACTTATAGATTTTATTACACAAAATTTAGAAATTTAGGTAGCAAATCTCCTCTTTGATAAGAAGTCTTAAGAGCCATGAAAAATGTTTGATGCCAAAATTTTCCTGAGAAAATATCCCCCAAGATAAAATTTCCAAGTGGTTGCTAGATGAACACTTTGGAAAACTGTACACAAAGATGCTCCCCCCCATTAAATGCCTGCAATATGAAAATAAATATATTTGTAACTATTAATAGTTATAGGACTATATGACACGTGGAAAACTTTATTATATCAGTCTGATTTGATAAAGCAGGCAAAATTGTTTATACTATGATTATAATTTTGTTTTTTAAAAAAGACTTTGTTTAGATTTTCTTTTCCCACAAGACGATGCTCTCCACCTGTGTATTTCTAGCCCATGGCCAAGTGCATTATGCACCACAGGTGCACCACTTAGTAGAATGAATGTGTTGAGTAAATCAATTATGTATTTTTAGATGTTCATAGTGATTATAGTAAGGCTTTTGAATTGGGGGTGCTCCCCTTAATTTTCTCTGTAATATGGTGGTATTTTTATAATAGCCAAAAGAAAAAAAAAAAAGGAGAACCATTTGGTTGGTGCCTTGAGCTTTTTATGGTGGGAGAAGAGGATGGGGTGTAGGGAAGAAGGCCCCAGGCCCCGTGTGCAATAGAGACAGAACCATGAATCGTCAGGCTTCTGCAGCCGAGTCTACCTGTGGCAAACAAGTCATTCCCTGGTCTCTAAGATCCGTGTTTCTTCAAGTGGAGGCCCAGGTCTAGCACGGGTCGGATTCCTTGGGCCATTTGTTACACATACATCTTCAGAGTCCAGTAGGAGCCTGATTGCTCCCCAAAGAACAGTCATGGGCAGCTGCTGGGAGAAATACTGCCTGGACCCCACCCCTGCGAAGTCCTGTCTCAGACCATGTAGGGTGGAGTCTAGGAATGGGCGCTGTTTTCAAGTGCTCAGATACCTCTGGTCACCAGCCAAGTGCAGGAACAGCCACGGAACCCTGTGCCTTAGCACAGAGATTGGAAACTGCCGTCAGAACAACTGGCAAAAACGCATTCAGAGATCCAGTCTTTAACTTGAGTTACCTGAAAAGAACGCCGAGTGTGCTCACCAACTTCTTTTTTTTTAATTGAGGTGTAGTTGATGTATAATATTGTCTAAGTTTCAGGTGTACAACATAGTTATTCACAATTTTTAAAGATTATACTCCATTTATAGTTATTTTTAAATATTGGCTCTATTCCCTGTGTTGTACAGTACATCTTTGTTGCTTATATATTGTATACATAGTCGTTTGTACCTTTTAATCCCCTACCCCTATCTTGCCCCACCTGCTTCCCTCTCCCCACTGTTTGTTCTCTGTATCTGTGAGTCCTGTTTCTGTTTTGTTATATACATTCATTTGTTTTATTTTGTAGATTCCACGTATAAGTGATAACATATAATATTTACCTTTCTCTGTCTGACTTATTTCACCAACTTTTAACTGTGATTTTTGCCTGAAATAGACATTTATGGTGACATTGGCATTTGTCACTTTGGCACTTCGTGTCATTGCACACATGAGCTTTGAGTATGTGAATGCTGAAGCCACTTTCCAGAGAGTTCTGACCCCAGTCATACCAAGTAAACTTCAAAAACTAGGGGAGACGTTGCAGTTTGGCATCTAGATTTTTGAAGTGTATTGTCTAAATTCATAGGGTCAGTGTATAAGCCTTTGCTAGCTGAGAGCTGACCAAAGAGTCAGGCCTCTGCAAGCTTAAAGCCCTGAAAAGTTCTGGAGGGGCACCCCATACCCCAGAGAAGCACAGAGTCTCTTAGGAAAGAGGTAAAGGCCAGGTCAAGCTTTTCCTTAGTCCCTTCTTTGTGGGCACGACCTTCATTTACTTATTTATTTTTAATGGAGTCTGATCTCTTCACTAAGCTGTGGGCCTCTGTTTCGAGAGTTTTAAAAATAATTGGGACAGTTTTAGTACTATCTGCTTGGCTGACTTCCAGTAGTTTGTCCCCAGGAACTTCCTTGCTGTGGAGAATGTTGCCCAGTTACAGTTTTAGGCAGAGGGATTCTGGGATGGTTTGTCATTCGGCCACTTGTTCCAAATTGATAAGTGTTGAGTGACATTTGGACACTTTTCTTTGATCTCCTCTTTGGGGCTTCTGGTGATGTTGTCCCCACCTGATCATCACCTCCCCCACCCTGTATCAACTGCAAGATTGATTTCTTCTTCCTTTCTGGAAGTCTAAATTTATTCCCGGGGTGTTTTGCAGTTGCTGGTGGTCAGGAACAGCTGTTCTGCCACGCTTGACTCTGGATAATTCTCTGTGATGAAGTCAGCAAAATAATACCATAAGAGAAGCCAGGAAAACAAAAGCCTTCATGGTCCTTTCTCATTAAGTGCACTGAAGAGAGGAAGATCAGCCATCTCCCTGGTTTAAAAAAAAAAAAAAATGCAGGAAAAATTAAGATTCTAAAACATATTTGAGGCAGCAAGATTCAAGAATGTTATTTTCCTCCCATGTTATATAATTACTACTTGGTCATTGTAGACAATACTGATCAGCAAAAAATGAGAAGATAAAAAACACTGTAATCTGACCATTCAAAATCACACTAACATTGTCTCATATTTGTCTTTTTTCAATACAAATGTAAACAAAGGAGGTTGGAGAATCCTCTACGTTCTTTTTTGTAGCCTGCTTTTTTCACTTAATGTATCATCAGCATCTTTCTGTTTCAACAGATATTTTTTGATTAGCTGTTTTTATTGGAAAAGTAACACAAACATGGTGAAATATTCAAACAGTTCTAAAGAGCATTCAAGAGAAGTAAGTCTCCTTCACACCAGGACCCCCCGCCCTTCTCTCCTCCCCAGGGAAACCACTACTACCAGCTTCCTCAGTACAGTCTTCCCTCTTCCCCCAGTAACCACGGGGGATTGGTTCCAGGACCCCCACTATACCAAAAACCAAGGATGCTCAAGTCCCTTGCATAAAATGGCGCAGTGCAGTCCGCCGTCCGTATCCGTGGTTCCGCATCTGCAGATTCAATTTCTATCCACAGTTGGCTGCATCCGTGGATGCGGAACCCGCAGATACAGAGGGCCATCTGTATTCCAGAAATACTCTACATACGTATGTGTGGTTGGATGTATGTGCCTTTTTAAAACTTAACATATCTTAGAGAGCTTCCTACATTAGCACTTACAGATATATTTATTCTTTTTTAGGAGTAAATAATATTCCATTCTACTGATGAACCATAATTATTCAACCGGTCCCCTAGGCTGGATATTTAGGTTCTTTGCTGATTGTTTGCTATTATTAAACAATGCCACAATGTGCGTTCCTGTATGTAAATCCTTGTGCCGTATGCTGTTTATGTATAGGATAGTTTTGCAGAGGTGGAATTCCTGGGTCAAAGGTTATGTGCATTTAAAGTTGTAATAGATGTTCCACTTCCCTCCAAAAACGTTACACCAATTTACACGCCTGCCAACAGTGTATTAAAGTGTTTCTTTCTCCCTACTCTGGCCAATAATGTTCATTATCAAACATTTTAGTCTTTATAATTCTGATAGGTACAAACTAGATTCTCATTGTTTAGTTTATACATGTATTTAAGTTATGAATGGACTTGGACATATTTCTTTCTATACACCACCACATCATGTTAATGACTGTACAATATGCCATTGTGTGACTCTACCATAATTTATTTAACCAGTTCTTTTATTGAGGGACATATAGATTAGTTCTATTTTTTATTATTATAAATGATATTGCAGTAAATATTCTTGTACGTAAATTTTTGTGCCTTCCTTAATTTCCTCATTTTTTCCAGTTTCTTTGGAATGTTAATTTGTTAGGAAAGTATGAGAATTCCTTTAAAAAAAATACAGTTTTGACCTGGTTTATTTTCATCGAACTAAGTAAGTAATTGTCTGCAGGTCCACTGTGTGTGTTGGGGAGGATTTGTTTGGGCTGCTACTTTCTTTTACAAAAAATGATTTAAGGTTGCCACAAAAAGTGTATTTTTAGCCAGGCACCTAGCTTTCCCACTAGCTCTGGTTTTCAGCTTGCATATCCATATGTTTTTGACTAAGCCATAAATGGAAGTTTCATTTGAAGTTTGCTTCCCAGTACATGTCATGCATTTCATTCCATATTATTTTCGTCCTTTTCCTTTCCAGTATTATATTTCTCAGGCACCAGTGAAGAGTGAGTTTTCAGTTTTGCCAAGAGTTAAATATTTGCAGAGATGGAAAAAACAATAAAGTAAAAAAAAAAGAAAAATTAATGTGGCTGATTTAGTCCTGGCTCACAAGACTTTCATATAGCTGCTTCAAAGCTTACATTTTAAATATCCAGAAAAATATTCTATTTTCACTCTTATCAATTGCCATAATGCCTGAATTAATTAGAATGGAACTATCATTTCTCCCCAAATGGAATTGGATCATCCCATCCTAGCAAAATGAATGCTCAGGGCAGCTGCAAATGGAAGTTCCTTCTCCAGCCTCCACTCTGCCCTTCTTAGCTTGTCCAGTTTTCCTTTTATCGAGAAGGCCAACATGGAACAGTTTCTTCACCTCTGATCCTGGGAAGTAAGGGCCTTTCATCCCAGGGCCTCAAGCTTTATAGTCAACTAACTCTTGGAGCCCAGGTTCTACCCAAGAAAACTTGTAATTCTTTAGTTCAGTGTCTTGTTGTTAGGTACAGTTTTCCAGAGCTGTTTCTTCTGAAAGACCAGTCCTGTAGGGCACCTCTTTGTCCTGTCTTTCCAGGCTCTCTATTTTTTTAAAAATGAGATTTTTTTTCTCTTTTAAAAAAAATTGAGATGTAATTGACATAAACATTATATTAGTTTCAAGTGTACAGCACAGTGATTTGATATGTGTATATGTTGTGCAGTAGTCATGACAATAAATCCTTTTTTTCTTTTTTGGCCATGTCACATGGCATGTGAGATCTTAGTTCCCCCACCAGGGATTGAACCCGCACCCCTTGCATTGGAAGCATGGAGTCTTAACCACTGGACCGCCAGGGAGGTCCCGCGACAGTAAATCTAATTAACATCCATCACCACACATAGTTTTTTCTTTTTCTTGTGATGTGTCGACTGAAAAAAAAATCGCACAACCTAAAAGCTGAGAATTATGTTTTATTTGGGGACCTTACTGAGGACTATAGCCCAGGAGACAGCCCCTCAGATAGCTCTGAGGCGCTCTTCTGAAGAGGTAAGGGAGGAGCCGTGATATATAGGAGTTTCTGCTGCAAAAAAAAAAAAAAATAGTCACACATCAAAAGATTACTACTAATCACAAAAAACAGACATCTCAAGTTAATGATTTTAGTGCTTTTCTGTGTATGGGAAGATGCCAGAGTCTGGACTCATTGAAATTATTCCTTTGATTTACATGTTGATTATCTAGGGCCAGCATCCTTTTTTTCTCCATCCTGAGTGCTCCTCAGGTTGGCTGCTGGCTTGATGGCAGGCACCACTCTTTGTTTACTGAAACGGCAGCCAAAAGTTTTTTTGTCCACAAATAACAGTTGGGGTCGGGGATGGAGGTGGCGAGGCTGGGAGGAATGGTGAGTGTGAGGTATCAGGATCGTGTAGCACCTGTTACAATTAGGGTTCTCTCCCTCCAAACCCCAGTCAGTTCTCAAAACCACTGAGCAGTAGTAGTTTCCCTGAAGAGAAATAACATCACAGCACAATGGCCCGTATACCACACGGTTTGTCTGGACTCTGCCAGGCTGAGAATTTTCAACCTCCAGGGAGTTTAGGGTGTGTTTAGGGGAAGTTTTTTCTTTGCTGTAATATGTCACCTTTTATTTTGAAATAATCTAAAACTTACAGAAGAGTTTCAAATATAGTACAAGGAACTCCCACATACCCTTTGCCCAGATTTGCCTTTGTTAATTGTTTATGATTTGCCTCATTTGCTTATCTCTCTTTTTCCGTATGAAGATGTATTATATATATATATATATATTTTTTTTTTTCTGAACTCTTCAGGACTAAGTTGGAGATGTTATGCCCTTTTCCCCATAAATACTTCAGATCATATTTTCTAAAAAGGTGTGTTCTTACTTAAGCACAGTACAGGAAGACCTCATATTAACTGGGCTTCACTTTTGTGCTTCACAGATACTGCATTTTTTACAAATTGAAGGTTTGTGGCAACCTTGCATCACACAAATCTATCAACACCATTTTCCCAGCAGCATTTGTTCACTCAGTGTCTCTGTGTCACATTTTGGTAATTCTTGCAATATTTCAAACATTTTCATTATTATTATATTTGTTATCGTGATCTGTGATCAGTGTACTTTGATTACTAATGCAAAAAGATTGACTCACTAAAGGCTCAGATGAGGGTTAGCATTTTTTAACAATAAAGTACCTTTTAATTAAGGTATGTACTTTTTTTAGACATAATGCCATTGCATTATATATATTGTCTATGTGTGTGTGTATATATGTATATATATATAATAAACTTAATAGACTACAGTATAGTATAAGCATAACTTTTATATGCACTGTGAAACCAAAAAATTTGTATGCCTTGCTTTTGTGCAGCGGTCTGGAACTGAACCCTCAATATCTCTGAGGTATGCCTGTATGGTATGAAAATCACGAAATTTAACATTGGTACAATACTGTTGTCTAATCCACAGTCGATATTTGAGATTTCATTTGCCACAATAATGTCCTTTTTTCCCCCCTAAATATGTATTTATTTATTTATTTGGTTGCATCAGGTCTTAGTTGCGACAGGTGGGCTCCTTAGTTGCGGCTCACTGGCTCCTTAGTTGTGGCATGCATGTGGGATCTAGTTCCCAGACCAGGGATTGAACCCAGGCCCCCTGCATTGGGAGCGCGGAGTCTTAACCACTGCGCCACCAGGAAAGTCCCTACAGTAATGTCCTTTATGGCCTTTTTGGTTTCTGGTCCAGGATCTATTGAAGGTCATGCATTGCATTTAACTGTCCTGTCTCCTTAATCTCTTTTTACCTAGAATGATTCCTCAGCCCTCGTGTTTCTGGACCTTGACATTTTTGAAGAGTATGGGCCAGTTATTTTGAAGATTGATTTTAATTTGGCTTTGTCTGGTGCTTCCTCCTGGTTTAGATTTAGGTTATACGTTTTGGGCAGGAGTACCACAGAAGTGATGTTGTATTCTTCTCCCTGCATCCTGTCAGGAGGCATGTG
Organism: Balaenoptera acutorostrata; assembly: GCF_949987535.1. Lineage (NCBI taxonomy): Eukaryota > Metazoa > Chordata > Mammalia > Artiodactyla > Balaenopteridae > Balaenoptera > Balaenoptera acutorostrata. The sequence continues at coordinate 34,933,240 of NC_080067.1, read as the reverse complement.
ATGTCAGTTTGTCCCAGAATGGGTGATATGGGAGGAGTTTCTTGGGTCAGCTGGCTCCTCTCATGAGTGTGTCCCATAAAGACAGTGCAATAAGAGGAAAAACTTTCTGGTCCACCAGGACTCTGTAAGATGTGGCCTCAGGTCATGTAAACTCTTTTCCTTCCTCTGGATGATGCGCAAATGCCATATCTAGCATGTTTACTTAGGCTTCACAGAACACCATTTAATTCATAAATAATACTATATTGGTGTAGAAACAGACTCCCAGACTTAGAGAACGAACTTATGGTTACCAGGGGGGCAGGGTAGGGGGAGGGATAGATTAGGAGTTTGGGATTGACACACTGCTGTATTTTAAATGGATAATCAATCAGGACCTACTGTATAGCACAGGGAACTCTGCTCAATATTATGTAACAACCCAAATGGGAAAAGAATTTGGAAAAGAATAGATACATGTATATGTATAACTGACTCACTTTGCTGTACACCCGAAACTAATACGACATTGTTAATCAACTATACTCCAATATAAAATTTAAAAAATGCTATATTGGTGTAGCTGTATATACAGAGATAGAGTTTTGAAATGAAACTGTGATGCTTCCATCCATTGATTCTACTCTTGCCTCTTCCAACACACTTAATTCAGAAGTGTACATATAGGGACTTCCCTGGTGGACCAGCGGTTAAGACTCTGCGCTTCCAATGCAGGGGGTGCGGGTTTGATCCCTGGTTGGGGAACTAAGATCCCACATGCCGCGTGGTGTGGCCAAAAAAAAAAAAAAAAGTATACATATAAATAATTGACTTAAGTTGGGATAGAAGACAGTGGCTGAGAAAATAATAAAGCCAGGGAGAAAAATGCATGCTGCAGGCCTTGTGTGGTTGCTAGAGGTGCCTGCAGTTTTGATTCTGAGACTTGGGGGGCTCGTGCTCGGAGGACGAGATACGTTCAGTTACAGGAGTCAAAGCATCCATCAGGGAAAGGCTCGCCTGGTGTGGAGGAGAAGCAAAGTTTTTCCAGGTATAGAGGCCGAAGAGGGAGTTCTGCTAATTCCCCATAAATGATCTAGACACTGCCATCTAGCAGTCCTCAAAAAGTCTCCCAACTGTGAACACCCGGAGTTCTAGAGAGAGGTTTTCTCTACCCTTCCTTGACCCTAGGTGGTGGCATCATCTCAGAGAACCAGCCAGGAACGGCTGCAGACCACAAGGCTACCCCGCGTACCTATTTGGACTCAGACATACAATTTAGAAAATCCAGATTTGTAGCTTTTTGTTGTTGGTGTGTGTTTTGTTTTGTTTCCGTTTTTAAGAACAGGGCCCCCTTGGCACACCCTGACAAATGAAATTTAGAGGCGTAGGTTTTTGTTTTGTTTGGCTTGGGACGGGAATCTCCTTTTGAAAGTGTTTAAGAGCAGAGCTGCTTTGGTTTCTACCTCTCCTTACCTCCACCGCAGAACTTATTCTTTTCTTGCCCAAAGATGACTCTGAACTACCTCACAGGGCTGAGAGAAAACAACCCAGAGACACAGATCCCTAACTTCTCCATCTGTTGATTTCTTCAGAATTTTTTATTTCAGCATGGTGTATGAAGTACTCTGGCAGTTTCACGTGTAGTTCGAGCAGTAGCCCGAAGGAGATTTCTATCACTTTGGAACAGAGGCTAACCGCAGTGCCTACCACAGCCACGATGCCCCCTAGGCCCCGGCCCCTCAGCCACGTGGGTTAACCCTGTTTTGCTCAAGTACTCCAAGCCTACAGGTCAGGCCCCTTCCCACCTCAGGACCTTTGCCCTTGTTCTCCCTCAGCCTAGTATGCCCCCCACCCTGATTTCTGCACTTCATCCAGATGTTTTTAGATCACACATTACCTCCTCAGGCACAGAAGGAATGCCTGTCTCAAATAGTTCTGCATTTGTTTGTTCAAAGCCCTTATCGTTAGAATTATACTGTATATTTGCTATTGTGTCTCCCCACTAGACCATAATCTCCTGAAGGGCCAGCGCCTTTCTGTCTTGTTCATCAGTATCTCTAGCACCTAGAAACAGGGCCTTGCACCTGCATGGGGCTCAGCAGATATTTGGTGAGTGAATATTTAAATGGAACTTGGAACACTGGAAAGAAAAAAATCATCCATAGGCTTATCATCCGAACACCACCACTATTAGTATTTTGATACATTTTCATTTCAAAGGTAATTAGCCTTTTGGGGGTCACTAGAAATCCTGTAAGATCTAGGAGTACATGCATATAAGCACAAAGTCCCAAAATTTGACAAATAATTTTAGCAGATTTCTTAATCCTGCTACCGCTGGTTAAATTCTTGTTTTGTTTTGGTTTTTTTCCTGAGTACTCATGGCTGGTTGCAAAACACCCGCCATCACCTCACTGTATTATTTCTGCTAATTTGATTGCTGAAGAATGGCTCTTTAATTTGCATTTCTATGATTCCTTGTGAAGCTGATAATTTTTCCATGTTTGATTAGTAAATACATGTTCTCTTTCATAAGTCGTTCAAATCCTTTGACTTATCTCTTGGAGTGTCTGTTGTATGAGCTCTTTTAATAATAAAGATGTTTACTAAAATGGCACGTAATAAAAAGAAAACAGATTAAGAACCAGCGGCCCACAATGGCAACTTCTCGCTTCTTGTGGAACGCAGCTGTGGATTCATTTTCTGTTACTGAGCTTGGGTTGCCACACTTTGCACCTGGAGTAGTTTTAAAATCATTCAGGAAAGCTAACCAATAAAAAGCTACAATAAACCCTCTCCTGACTAATGAAAATAAATGCGTGAATCAGAGTTTCCATTTCCTGCTGGGATAAAAGTATACCTATTGTCTGAAGATAATAAAACAAGAAAAGTTTTGGTTTTGCCGCTGTTGCCAGGCCATGGAATTAAATTCAAAGACACAAAGATAACTTTGTGAAGCAGCACAGTGAAGCACCCAATTTCCTCATTTTTCCGAGTTAGGTCATTATTTGCCTAAATTCACTGCCTTCATAGATGTGCTTCCTGCCAGGCCACTTTTGATAAATCTTGAGATATCCCAGAAATCAGATGGAATCTGAGTAGCACGTTTGGGTGCTGCTTTAGGTAGAAGAAATATGGTTTCTTTACAGCAAAAGGACCCAGATAAATGAACATGCCAGAAAGATGTGATTTTTTTTTTTTTTCTAGCTTGTCCTGGATCTGTCAAAACCACGAAAACTGATGTTGAAATCCTTTAAATGCCAATAAAATATACATTGTAGATGATGCATTTGCTAGGAAAACATAAAAACCTACATTACAGGCATTTCCATCTTTACACCTAAGAGAGCAGAGTTACCTGAATACTTGCACCCTGGTTTGTTGACTAGATTACTGTTTGGATGGGCAGACAGGATAGCAAGTAAGAAAATCGTTTGCTGGTGCTAAAAATTCAGGGTTTCTTGTGAAGTAAATGCAGCTTGGGTTACAAGTCTAAAACCAGACCAGCTGGGGGCATCTGGGAAACCGAAGGTCCACCTGTTCAGTTTTGGGGGCACTGGAAATGATTTTAAGGTTTGAAGCCGAGAAAGTGTGGCTGAATGCACAGGGATTCCAGAACTCTGTGCCTTATCAACTGAGCCAGCTGAGAAATTTCCTTATAGTTATTCTCACCCAGAATTGGAATAAAGGGCTCAGTGTGAAGTTGGGATAGTGCAGCTTCTTGGTTTAATACTTTACAGATTTTTGGAACCGAATGCACCCTGAAGTGAAAAGCTGCCTTTTTTTTTTTTTTTTTTTTTTTTTGCTGACCTTGTTGGATGGCTAATACTGTTTCTGGGAAATAAGAGAAACAAGCGACTCATTGTTGGCAGGAGCTGAGAGAGGCAAGAAGGGCGAGAGACGTGTCTGCAGCCCTTTTTCCCCCTTCATTGTATCGTGACTGAGTCCAGGCTGGACTGAGGCTGGGTTTTTCTTTTCTACCTCCATAGACATGTGTTTTCCATCAGACAGGGCTGCGTGACACCTGACATTGGCCAGTTCACATGAGTTAAGCCATGTACGGCCCATAAACAGAGAGGAAAAGACCCGCAGCTGCACCCAGACACTCTTGCTGCTGAAATATTTTTGAAGCTTGGTGTGGCTGGGTCTGCATATATGTCAGATACGATTTACACCTGTATGTTTTGGCTTCTATCTGTTGCACATCATTACTTCCCCAAAGCCACTGTGGCCAGAAGGGCTAGTATTGCCTGATGGTGACACCTCTTCTCCTTGAAACCTTCCTGAATTATGAAATGTAACTCTTCAAAGTTATCTGATTTTGTCTTTTTTAAATTTTTTTTTAAGGACTGAAGAAGAAAGCCCTATACCATTTTCTGTAAAACCAGATCACACAGGGTGTCATTGTAACATGTGATCCGTGTTGATTTCATCATTTTATAAGTAAATAAGTTAATTAAATTAGTCTGCATTAGACCTTTTCATGAAATAGGGAAAAGGAAACTCCTCTTAATCCTTGTCACCAAATTTAACTCAGTAAATATTTTTTGATTGCAGGACAGGGCAGTGCTTGGTGGTCAATGCAGCTGATGCCAGCCATGCATTCCAGCATATTCCCTGGGCTTCCTAGGTTTGTCACAGTCTATGCCTGTGATTTGTGCTGAGTCACTTAACCTTCCAAGTTTCTTCATTTCAAAAATGAGTGAATTGGCTTAAGTCAGTGGTTTTAAATTGTGTCCCAAGGCCCCATGCCAGGGTTTCAGGGGCATGTGAGCAGAAGCTAAGCTTAGTTAGTATTCAGTCTCCAAGAACTGTGTCTGTTCAATATATTTTAAAACTTTGTTTAATATTTTGACACAAGAGTTGGGAAACGCCTGTAGGGAAAGCACAGTGAAAGCCAGACCAAGAAAATTTAGAGAAGAGAGTCAAAAGGGCTGCCATTTAAGTGCTCACTGGCACCGGCACAGGCCCCAGGCGTGTTGTGAATGAGCCCCTGCACATGTTGGGTGTCTCTGCCTCATGTTATATATCAGGCTCTGGAGAAAGATCCTGCTGCTGAAAAAAAGAATTGAGAACCCTGGTCGAAATGGACTAAGCCCCTTCCAGCCTGAACTTCTATGGTGATGCTTCAAAGTAGGGTAAATACATGGCCCCAGCTGTGATGAGTGTGGTGGGGTTTGTAAACCACTAATGATAAAACAGAGCAAAATGCAATGGGTCCTGAACAGGGAACTATGTTCTGGAAGGAAAGAGAAGGCAGCAACAAAAGTCTAGTATTCATTAAATATTCACTTATAAGATTAGGGGAGTAATGATTAAAATGCATCCTCAAGAGAAAGAATTGTGTCTGTGTGTGTGGTGGGGAGGGATTTCCAGTTTATTCTGAGTTTTCTTCTTTATTATGTTTCTTTTAAATTAGAAAAAAGTCTATGCTGATCATCTTCTTACAAATGAACTGATATTTTACACCAATTTCTGACCCATAAACCCTGAAGTTTAGTTCAGGGAGAATGTATTTAGTGCCTACTGTATGCATCAGCAAGTCAGGTTTGAAATGCACTCAATTATTTTTGTTCTATGTTTATAAGGAAGATCCATATCATTGGGGTTGGTTCCAAGGGGCAGGGGAAGACTTGGCTCCTTCCTAGGTCTTATTTATAAAGAGCACAAATCCAGCCCCCAGGAAAGTGAGAGTTCAAATCACAGGAAGAAAACACTTCAGTGTTTCTTAAAAGAGCTTCTGTTCTGTGTGTATAGCCCAACCCAGAATCCAACAGGAAAGATGTCCTGACTTTCAGCCTTAACCAAGTGCATATTTACCAGTGATGCAATGCAATGTCATAAATAGTGCTTGATTTCCTTAAAAAGTTACAGAGTAAGTGCAGGAGTCATCTTCCCTCTCCAATTACCAAGTTGTATGGGTACAAAAGGACAGCCAGCTAGTTGTAACCCATGGAGGACACACTGAGAGCTAATCTGGGCAGCCTGACTGTCATTCTAAATATCCAATGGTTATTTCATACGGGCGCTGGTTCTCTTTGTAAGGAAACACATTAGCGTGGAAATAGGAAACTTGGGTTCTACTGCCATGAGTTAGCTCTGGGGACACGGACATTCACAGGCTTAGGGTGACCAACCATCCCGTTTGCCTGGGACTCTCCTGGATTTTAGCCCTGAAAGTCCTGTGTCCCAGGAAACCCGCTGGTCAAACTAGGGCAACTGGTCACTCACTGGGACAGACCCATTTCAGCACTTGTAGAGCAGGGACAGAGAATGGAGTGACCGTCAAGCTTCCAGTTAACAGTCCGTGATGCAGGAGAGCTTGTGTTGCCCTCTCATGGGCGTTTAGGTGTCTGGGATGTGTTTCTGATGCAATTTATACAAACGTATTAGCCCAAACGTCAAACTGAATTAAACACCTGGTCCAAACGGGAGGAGGAAGTTTCCCACATCCCAAATCAAGTGTATTACCCAAGATGTGTACAGTATTCGAATGTTGCATATTCATCTACTTTGAGGAAACTGCAACCAGGTTTTTACAACAAGTCAGCCTCTTCAAAGCTCTTCCCACACTCAAGGGATGACGTTAGAAGGGTTCTTTGGAATGCTTGATGTTTTATCATAGAAGCTTGTAAAAAAAAAAAGAAAGAAAGAAAGAAACCCCAAAACTAAACTAAAAGGTTGCTTTGAATATGTGGAACTGAAGTTCATTTAGCAAGATTCTGTTTACCACCCGTGAAAACTGAAGTACAAATTAAACCATCTTTGAGATTTTCTTGTTAAATCAACATTTGCTGATGGAGAATTTCAGCAGATATTCTGGCAGTCTCTCATAACCCTTGCTTTCCCTGCATTTTGTTTTGTTTTGTTTTTCTGTTACTTTGTATCTTGAACAACAGTGGGTAACTAGCAAAGGTTATTCCTCTTTGCCCTCCCCAGACTCACATGTGCATCAGGGAGAAGGATTTGAAGGGAGTAAAGTAATTTCTGTGTCTTTCTAGGGCTTAGGTGTGGCTTCTAGCCATTGGCAAGCTGGTTGTCCTTTCCATAATCTGCTCAGAGCCAGCCCCATGCAGGCCCGTGACAGGTTTTGTAGTTGAGCCTAATCTTGTGGTTTTGTTTTCTTCATTTGGCATTTTGTGTGTGTGTGAGTGTGTGTGTGTGTGTGTGTGTGTGTGTAACCATAGCCTATTTTAAAAACAAGGGAAGCAAGCCCAGGACACAGAAAAGCAAGCCACTGAACCCCTCCGAGGCCAGAAAGACATTTGTCAAACATTCCAGGAGGCCCTCTGGACAACCTGATTCCCTGGCCTCCCTCCTCGTCTGCAGCTCCTGGCTTGGGGAAGCTGCCCAAACACTTTGTCTGTGAGCTGTTGCTCTCTGTTCCTGCTGCTGCAAAAGGCAAAAGTTCAGGAGTGAAGCCTTTACCTTTTCCATGTCTGCTTCTTATACAACAAATGACGTGTAGGCTTAGAACTGAGTCCAGGGACCTTCCTGGCCTCAAGCCTACTTGTGGGGCTTTGTAGACGTGACCAAGTGTGTTTGCTGGAGCAGGTCAGAGGGTGCATCAGTGTCCTTAAACAGAGAGTCCGGGTAGTCACCCCCTCTGCGCACCCCATTCCCATGTTGACCGTTTACTTCACCAAGGATACAGTCATTAAATCAAAAGAGTGTTCATATCTCAGCTGCTGTGGAGTTTTGTTTTTCTTGGTGTTTTCTTTTATATTGAATAATAGCAGTGAAATGTTTCTGGTTACATATCTGCAGAGCTTGGTTACGTTTGATTGCCAGACACAGAAGAGAAAGCCAATTATCAAAGAAGAAAGAAAAAAAAAGAGAAAAAGGAAAAGGAGATGAAAAGAATGAAAAAGATAAATACGGATTTCAATTTAAATTCTGACTCTCTTGGAAGGAAAAAAAAAGTCTCTGCTTTAGTTTTTTGTTTTTTTTTTTCTGCTTTAGTTTTGATGCATTCCTGCTTCAATGGAGAAATCTTCTGTTTGGGTTATTCCTTTCTGTGGGGACTGGCAAAAGTCTAGAACTTGACTAGGTCTTTAGCCTTTTTGAGGCATTTAATGGCAGTCTGCCCTTAACTGGTTTGGCCTCAGATACTGCATTTGAGATACTCTGCTTGTTTTCTTTTTTTTTTTTTTTTTTAAACTGAACTATTTTCTCCCTAAAATGTTATGGAATATTATCCCAAGGAGTATTTTGTTCATTGCAAGTCTAGATGTTTTCCTTCCCGTGCTCTCCTGAGGACCTCCTCTCTGTTTATCTCTGTCTTGGGCCTCTTTTGCCTCTTTGTCTTTGAGTAGCTAGAACCTCAACCATCGGTGAAGTTCATGAGATTCAACCTAATAAAAGATTCAAAAGCAGTCTGAAATGAAATGACTAGAGGAAGCAGAGTGACAGGTTGAATCATGGGCACCTGGATTGAGTCAGGCAGGACATCTGGCTTCTAGGCCCTGGACCATTTTATGATCTCGACCAAATTCACTGTTTCTCTGGGTATTGTTTCCTCACCTTCACAAGGAGAAGTTGCACCAGGCAGGCTCTTAGTTTTGAGGATCTTGACTATAGTTTAAGCCTTATTCGTTGTTTTTCAAATAATTTGGAGGTTACCTCCTTTCACTCCACCAAGAAGATATTTTGCCTATTTGATGCATACATGGCCGTGCTTTTGTCTTCTGTTTTTTACTTTTACATTTTTATGTTTTACATAAATAATAAATGCACACAGAAAAACTTCAAACAGTGCAGAAGAGGAAAAGGAAGATCTCCTCCCATCCTTGACACCCAGTTTCCTCTCCAGAGGCACCCACTGTTGTGTATTTTTCTAGAGAGATTTGCTGTATATGTGTTGATATAATATGAATCCCCACTGCCTCCATTTTTCTAGTTACAAATAGTGGCATGCTCTTACCTGCATTTCTTTTCCTTGGATTTTTTTCTCCCTCTTCTAAACGTTGTTTCTTAGAGATTGTTCCATAGAAGGACCTACGGAGCTTCTTCATTCTTAGGAATAGTCACATAGAATTCCTCTGAATGAATGGATCATGATCTCTTATTGGTGGATACTGTTTTTGGTCTTTTGCTGTTATGGACAATACTATGGTGAATATTCTCATACAGACTTCTCCGTTGGTGGGTGTGCTTTATTTTGAAAACAAAGCCACTGGCTAAGTTCTACTCTTTTCCAGTCACTACAGTTAATAGCTGGAGATGTTTAGTCTGAGTGTAGTCTGAATGGTCAAATCTAAATTAAATGGAAGAAAGCAGCGTGTCCACCATGCCTCCCCAGTGGATGGTCGCTGTAAGGGCTGGTGTTTCAAAGGCTCACCAGGGTGTGGTTTTGGAAGAGATCTTCTCCAAGTCTTAGACTCCCCCAGATAAGGATGCAGACGTCAATAAAACCTGCCAAGCAGTATCTGGACAGTGTGTGGAGTGGAGTAACAGAATCCTGTGTAAGTAGACTGACAATGCTGTCTTCCCAAGTTACGGCAGATAGTTCTGTTCCAATTGATTTGTCATGTCAGTAAGTCCCAGACCTGAGCCAGTTTTAATATTTTTCAAAGACTCTGAGTTATAAAAATTAATATAACCTCTGAACCGCTAACAAAAAAATTTAACATTTTTAAGCTTTTTCCTAACCTGGGGATTTCTGATATTGGAAATATTCAATTTACACATTTCTCTTATAGACACAATTGGGTTTTTTTTTTTTTTTTTTTTTGTCTATAGTAGTTACATCAGAAAAATAGGAGCATACTTTTTCAGAAGGTTCAGAAACGACTGTGCCTGGAGATAATCACTATTCTTCCGTCTAAGCTTCCGTCTCCTGGCCTGAAAGAGGTCTTATGAATTAAACCCTTCTGGATACCTGGACTTTGTCTTACTTGAACTGGTATTTAAGAGAACTTTTCCCCAATGACACAGTGTGTGTCCCATCCCTGACCCTCCCACCCAGGCCTTCAAATAGAGATTGTGATTATGTTCCAACAAGCTGTAGAAATTAAGTGCTTATTTCAGTTATTTTGGCACTGATCACAACTGTGCTTTTTTTCTGTTCTCAAACTAAGAACATAAGGAATGCCCAGCTGGTTTCAGTCATCCATCCCATCGTTTACTGAGCTTCCCTGTGTGCCAGGGATGGCGCCAAGAAATGAGAGTTCTTGGTGGTGGGCTTGATTCAGGAAGTGAGGCCCAAACTGTTTGGGCAGAATACTCCAGTATCTTCCCTTGCCTTGAGTGACTTCCCTGGGATTGAGCAGACCTGTGCATCTGTCCAAACCTTCCCTGAGCCCTTCCTAATTGTAACCTGAGCAACCTTTGTCCCAGGGCCCTGTTTTGAGTGCTTTGAGGGTCTGCTGTTTAAGTGGTGCTTCCTTGCCATCAACTGAAGGGGAACTGTGTGTTAGAGGGGTTGCCTCCGTTTCAGTGATTGTTCCTGGTCTTCAGTTTCAGGTGTGGCAGAGGGCGGCCAAGGACAGTTGAAAGGGCAGGTGGACGGGGTGTGGGGGGTTCAACTGTGGCCCTGGTTCCACCTGTTTCTAAGCAGAGCACGCCCCTCACCTCCCTGGGTTTCACAAAATAAAAAGCCGGACTAGATGCTTTCCAGGAACCCTTACAAAGCCTAACATTCTAGCGCTCCACAGCCAAGCATAAAAACCCACCTCATTTCTTCATACCTTCCTTGTGAGTTCCTGTGAAGGCAGGAGCTGTTTATTCAACTACAGACCCAGTGCCCAGCACACAGTGGCAATGTGATAAAGACTTGAGTGAGTTATAAGGAAATTTCAAAAAAACTATTTTTACCCCACCTCTACTCCCATCCAGAGGAAGTTCCTGTCATGGAATTAATTCTTCCTTAAGGAAACCAGTTCTTCTACAGAAAATCTTCAGTGTTAGTATTTTCTTTTCTTTTTTAAAATTTTACTGGCGTAGAGTTGATTTACAATGTTGTGTTGGTTTCAGGTGTACAGCATAGTGATTCAGTTATACATATACATATATTCATTCTTTTTCAGATTCTTTTCCCATATAGGTTATTACAGAATACTGAGTAGAGTTCCTTGTGTTATACAGTAGGTCCTTGTTGATTCTCTATTTTTTATACAGTAGTGTGTGTATGTTAATCCCAAACTCCTATTTATCCCTCCCCCCTACATTTCCCCTTTGGTAACCATAAGTTTGTTTTCTAAGTCTGTGAGTCTGTTTCTGTTTTGTAAATAAGTTCATTTATATCATTTTTAAAAATTAGATTCCACATATGAGTGATATTATATGATATTTGTCTTTGTCTGACTTACTTCACTTAGTATGATAATCTCTAGGTCCATCCATATGGCTGCAAATGGCATTATTTCATTCTTTTTTATGGCTGAGTAATATTCCATCGTATATATGTACCACATCTTCTTTATCTGTTCCTCTGTCCACGGACATTTAGGTTGCTTCCCTGTCTTGGCTATTGTAAATAGTGCTGCAGTGAACATTGGCGTGCACGTATCTTTTCGAGTTATGGTTTTCTCCAGATATATGGCCAGGAGTGGGATTGCTGGATGCTATGGTAGTTCTAGTTTTAGTTTTTTAAGGAACCTCCATACTGTTCTGCCTAGTGGTTATACCAATTTACATTCCTACCAACAGTGTAGGAGGGTTCCCTCGTACTTTCTTTTCAATGTGTGTGTGTGTGTGTGTGTGTGTGTGTGTGTGTGTGTGTTTTCTACACATTCATTTAATACATACTTGATTAGGCTAATTTAAAATTTATCGAAGAAAGTTTAGTTATAAAATATGTTCCCTCGTAATATCCATAACAAACTGAAGATCTGAAATATTTTACTTTGAACTTTAAGTAAAGTCTGCCAATAATTTTATCTTTTAAAGGTAGTGATACCAAATATAGCAAAAAATGAGCGTTTTTTCCCTCAGAAATGAAGTAAGTATGTAAAATTACACATTGTTGCCTTTGGCCCTGACCTAGGAGCAAATAGACTGAAAAGCATGGTTTTCTTTATTGTAGGATATTACCTAGGCAGAAGTTAAGCAAATTTGACTGGTAAACTGTTTTGAGGAAAGCTAGCACTTTTTAAGATGCATTTTTTGGCGGGGGTGGGGGTGGGGGGAGACACCAATTACAGAATTTATTAAAGGATTACAATTTTTTTTTTCTAAAGTGAAGTACTGCATGCCAAAATTTTAAATGTTGGTAAATGCAGACAAATAGAAAATCCTTAAAAAGTTTCAAACACTTCTTGTGGCTTTATCCAATCACAAACGCTGTTAGCATTTTTATATAATTTCTCACAATAATTCTCACTAAATGATTCTCTAATTATTCACTAATAATTTCTCACTAAATAATTTCTTTGGGGCACCCTCTTTTAACAAAGCATGAATGGCGTCCTGCTTTTGTGTAGGTCCCTGATCTAGGTACTATGTTTTACATGTCACTCGTCAATTCACTCATCCATCCTAAACATTATTTTCTACCCACCACCTATCGATGATCACATGCCCTCCTTAGCCCTGCCATAAGCATGGAGGTTATCTGAGACCGTGCATACACAGCCCCGGATGTCCTGGTGAAATTAGCTTTTATGTTGTGTCAACTTTTGTGGAATTTACTTACTACCACTATGTTCTATGAAAGGTTTAAAATGTACTCTAGAACACAGGCAAGGTGTGAAATCAGGCTTTTAACAGGGCACAAAAGCCAAGACTAGGTGAGTCAGGAGAGGGGCCGGTATCTGAGCCTCCATGAATTGGATTAAGGTAATAATTACTTCAACAGTAATGATTAACAGGAAAGTGCTTTGGAAGGAATCTCAGGAATCCATAGTGTAAAGCGCAAAGTGTTCTGATGATCTCTGTTTGATAAGGAGCTGTGGTCCCTGGTCATTAACCCGCCTGTTCGTCCCCCCTGTAGTGATGAATCACCAGCACCAGCAGCAGATGGCTCCCAGCTCCCTGAGCCAGCAGAGTCTCCCTCCTCAGAACCCACCAGCAGGGCTCATGAGTATGCCCAACGCGCTGACCACGCAACAGCAGCAGCAGCAGAAACTTCGGCTTCAGAGGATCCAGATGGAGAGAGAGAGGATTAGGATGCGTCAAGAGGAGCTCATGAGGCAGGTATGGCCTTCAGTGGGACCTGATGGAGTCTCCGTGACCTTTGGTGGCAAGGCTAGTGGGTAGGTGTCTACTTGCCATCAGAGTAACTACATCTTTCTCCAGCAGCATTAAAAGCCCGAAGCGCTGCTTCAGACTTCCAACATCTGTTTGCACTGTCTTGAGAGCCAAACTTATACAAGTACAAGGACTAGCTGTATCAGCATGGCTGCCTTTGGCTTTCACTGCGAATCACTAGAAGGAGAGAAAGAATATGTTCCAGTTACTTATTACTGTGTAATGCATTATCGCAAAACTCAGTGGGTTAGAACCATAGCCATTGTATTATATCACGCCATTTCGTGGTCGGGAATTGGGGCAGGGCTCAGCTGGACTGTTCTTGTGCTGTACGTGATTTTGACTGAGGTCACTTAGCGGTGGTCGACCGGTGGGTGGGCTGGCCTGGAGGGTCCAAGGTGGGTTTACTCAAGTGTGTGTCACCATGGAAAGGGCTGCTGGAAGACTGAGCATAGCCAGGACTAAAAGCTGCAGTATTTGCTCACGGCATCTCTAGCATGGCAATCTCAGAGCAGTGGGACGTATTACACAGCAGCTTGGGTCTCCCCAGGAGAATGTTCTGAGAAGACAGGAATTGAAAGCTGCCAGGGTCTTGGGACCTGGCTCTGGAAACTGCCGCAGAGTCAGTTCTTCCATATTCTCTTGGACAGAGAAGTCACAGCACACACCCCCCCCCAACCCCCAATTAGAGCAGATAGCAGAGGGGATGTCCCATGGAAGAAATGACAAAGAATCTGCAACCACCTTTGATCCACTGTGGAGCATGAGAAAAAGAAAATTGAGGGAGCATGAGAAAGGAAAATGTTTTGCATACAGACTCTGATAGAATGCTCTGCAAAACCCCCTGGGCTTTGATCAGGCACCTTTGTGCCATTTCCTCATTCGGTCAGTCAGTCAACAGAGTGTGTGTCCTCTGTGAGTCAGGCTCAGGGCCTCGCTTCAAAAAGTAAAGGAAAGAAAACCCCTGAAGGAGCCCACAGTCTTCACCCTGCTTCAGTGGCTTGGTCTGTGCAAGAGCAGAATTCTCTTCTGTGTTGCTAAACTAATGTAGCACATGCTTTCAGGTCTCATAAATTTTGCTGGCTGCATTTTGGGGAGGAAGGCTTCAGTTTATTGTTTTAATTCTTCAGACTTTGCTTTATGACTCACATGAAGCAAGATACATGGGTAGCTTCCTTTCCATGTGGATGGAAATGAGTAGCTTTAACTGTTCCAGAATGCTTTCTTACAGGGGGCTGGGGGTATTAGGGTAAACACTATTTTTTCTTTTAGTTATATCTGATACTTTCAAAAATATACATTGACTACCATAGGTAAATAATGTATTTCTCATCAAATAAATTCTAAAATATAAAGTATCTACACTGTGTGAAGTTTAAAAAACATGATGAATTAAAAGAATTCTTTATACATAGCCTTTGAAAATGTGGGAAATGAATATAAATTGTGCTTTGTTATTCTGTTGAACTATCCTCTAAATTTGAGGCATACAACTTTGTAATATAACCATCGTTGTGCTTTTTTTACCCTGAGGATTTATGTCTGAACTTTCACGGTTATTTCAGGGTAGCATTTGTTTATACTGTTTTTAGATATACAGTATCATGTTTCTTAGCAGGAAATGATTGTATTATGGTTTTCTGTCTTTGGGTAATAATTCTATTTGGAATAATTTATCTATTTTATAATATAGAGTAAATAGAAATAGTATTATAGTAGCATTTATAAGTTTTAATGTTTTTTTTCCCCCCACAAAGAATGACTTGTGTCTCAGTTTCTGCCTCGTTCTGTGTTTCTCTTCCTCCTACCCCACCTCCTCCTTTCCCACAGAAAGTATTTCTGAAAAGGGGTGGAGAAAAGTGCCCCAGATTGTTTCCTTTATTCCAACCATAGGTGCCTTTGAACCAGAATGTTAGTATTGATGGTTCATATTACAGAAATACCAACCAAGTGCCTTAAATGCTGATCCCTAGAGGCTGTGGAACTTGGAGTATTTTGCTGCATGACAGTGTCGATTCCACTGTACAGGACCTCGGGGAGGGACGCTGTCCAGAGGCTCCTGTAGTTCAGCTTTGAACGTGCGAGCGCGCACGTGTGTGTGTGTGGTTAGAGGAGGAGAAGAAGACGGAATGGACGGTTCTGATGTCTTTTTATCTTTATTATGGATCCAGGAAAAAAGGTCTAAAGAGACTTTTTTAAGTCGTGGCAGACGTTTTCCCCCATCCAGAAGGAGCCTGCCCCTCAGGGTCAAAGATATTATTTAAGGCCATACAGTAAATGGTGTCGGAGTGTTTGATGACAGTGGCATTTGCCAAGATGTCTGATTGTCCAGGTGTGGATTCGTGGATTATGTGTATCACCTTTGTGTGTTTTTTTTTTTACCTCTTTCTTTTGGTGCTTTGCGCTTAAACCTCACTATTTGCACTTAAGCCGGGGTGGGGCAGGGAAATGGATTGGAAGTAAAAGTGATATTTGGCTCACCTGTTTAGCTGCCTTCCAGCACCGGGTAGGAAGGGAGAGGGAGGGAGGCAATGGTGGTCCTGATGAGCTCTGAAGATTGTCTGTTCCATTTGTTCCTTCTGTCCCATTCCCTGTTCTTCGTAGTCAACAACTTCCTGAATATCCTTTGCTTTCTGGGCACTGTGTAATTTCCCTGGCCTCCCTCTAGTTTGCAGGAGGGCCCTAGCTGTACAGCCTGTCTTCTTGAAGTCCCTGCCCAGCAGGCAGGCCCTGACCTTCCTATCGAGGGAGAATTTCTGGGAGAGAGGCCCCTTTCTAGGCTCCATCTCTATGATAGGAAAAGAGATTGGTAAATTTTAATAAGTAGAATGAATTTGTTCCTAATTCTTGGGAAGTCATCAGTACTCTGTATATTTTTATCATTGTTAAATATATGATAAATGTGAAAGGTCCTTATAAATTATATGCCATGTAAATATTGTTTTATTTTTCCTTTTTCTTCTCCTTCTCCTTCTCCCTCTTCTTCTTTTTTCTGTTTCTGTGCCATTGTTCCTCTAGGCATGTAGTCTGATGTGCTGTGGAGAAAACAATTCCTTGGTTCTTGTTCCACAGTCTGACGTACACCTCACAATGCCAAGGGCTCAGACGTTAACTTGTCACTGAAATCATGCCAGAGATATTAACAAAATGAAGTTGAGGAAAGTCTGATTACAGATCTGAAGTGAACCTCCATTATTTCAGGATGGAAAATTATTATTTTTTTCATTCCTTCTTTTATCTCTTCATTTGCTTATTCACCCAACATTTATGTTGTGGGAAATAATAAAAAGATAAGTGGGACATGGCTGCCTTCAGATAACTTACATTTTAGCAAAGGAGACAAAATGATGAACTCTAATCCAGATTGGTGGCCAGAAGGATAAATTCAAACCATTCCCTACTTCGTGGGGTCCCAGTGGCTGCCATCTTTCACTTTCATAGCTGGAGCAGGGACCAGATGCACCAGAGCCCAGAGTTCTGTGAAAATGAGCATAAGGTGCTTCTTCCTTTCTTTTCCTCGTTCCCACAGGCCAACAGGTTGTGGAATAGATACACAACTCGGATCAAAGGGCCGGTGAGGTTTGGTATCTCCCCTGATTAGGAATCTTTTGAAGTAGGAGAGTTTTGTTAAAAATGATCCCTACAATCTAGCATTGGCTGCTGTAGCAACAGAGTTGAACTGCCTGTATCTGATAATTGATGAATTATCTCAGAATGTGGCAGGTGCTCCGAGGGCAGGGGTGCCACGAGCCCAAGGGGATCCCAGCCAGGTCTGCAGTACATGGCCTTATTAGGAAAGTGGAACTTTCTCTGCTTTCAGCGTCTATCACAGACATTCTGGAGAGTGAATTCTCATGAAAGACGTTCTCCATTGTCCGTGATAATGAGTTTTATTTTTGCTAAGTTTTCCAAAAAGCCATGAAGCGGTTTCAGGCTCATCTAAGAAACGGCAACCCTAGAAAAGAAAGAAAGCAATTCTCAGTTGAAGATGTACTTCCTGCTACCTTCATATTAAAAAAAAAAGTTAGAATTCAGTTTATGAAGTTTTTTTAAGTAAAAAAATAGTTTTTAACTTTTTTTTTTTAATTTATTTATTTATGGCTGTGTTGGGTCTTCGTTTCTGTGCGAGGGCTTTCTCTAATTGCGGCAAGCGGAGGCCACTCTTCATCGCGGTGCGCGGGCCTCTCACTGTCGCGGCCTCTCTTGTTGCGGAGCACAGGCTCCAGACGTGCAGGCTCAGTAATTGTGGCTCACGGGCCTAGTTGCTCCGCGGCATGTGGGATCTTCCCGGACCAGGGCTCGAACCCGCGTCCCCTGCATTGGCAGGCAGATTCTCAACCACTGCGCCACCAGGGAAGCCCAGTTTTTAACTTTTTACAATATAATTTAGTCGTTTTTTTGTTTGTTTTCTCTGATTGAGATGAGAGAAAGCATTTTACTAACTGAAAGAATCCAGACTCAAAAGACTTCATAATGGGACTTCCCTGGCGGTCCAGTGGTTACACTCTGTGCTTCCACTGCAGGGGGCACCGGTTCGATCCCTGGTCGGGGGACTAAGATCCCGCATGCCTCGCGGTGCAGCCAAAAAGAAAAAGGAAAAGAAAAAAGACTTCACAATGTATGATTCCATTTATATGACATTCTGGAAAGGGCAAAACTATAGGGACAGAGAACAGATGAGTGGTTGCTAGAGTTGAGGATCGGGGAGGGGCTGCCTCCACAGGAGAGGCACTAGGGGGCTTGGGGGGGGCGATGGCACAGTTCTGTGTCTTGCTTGCAGTGGCTGTTTCACATCTGTATTATGTATTTGTCAAAACTTAGAACTGTACAGTTTCACAGAGTGAATTCCACTCTAAATAAAGATAATAATAAGGTAAAAGTGTCGCACAGAAAAGACAAAACACATTCACTGTAGAAAATGTTTAAAATAATCACAACCAAAAAAGAACGTAATCATCACTTATACTCTTACCTAAAGAGAGCAGCTATGAAGATGTTGGTGATTTCTCTCCAGTCTGTGTATGTATCCAATGGTATTTTGTTTTTAAAAACAAAACTGGTAGTGGAGAATACTACTGTTTGTTATCTCTTTTTCTTAATATATTGGGAAGTCATTTATTTATTCTGTATCAGCCATGGAAGTTGTGCTGTGAGTTTGGACATATCTATTCTAAGCTGCCTAGAATCCTTTCTACAACGGTTCTGGACATAAATTTTAAAATACTATGAGCCACACATGCCCACAAGACTATAGACTATTCTGCTGTTACAGCTTAAAAACCAACACAATATTTGCTCAGTATCATAAAGGGCATGTTTTACAACTTTACCGGAGGAAATGGGAAATTTGAGTAACTCGTAAGAAATTGAGAAACAGGCTTCTCAGTCCCTATCTACCCTCTGAAAGAACAATTCCTTGACATAAAAGCAGACTCTTGGCTTTATCTGAGGAGAGTATTTCGTTGTATTATTCATTTAAGTATGAAGCTGGGGGACCTTCTGCCTCAAAGATGATCTTAACCTCGAGGACTTCCCGTCAGCCCCCAGGGCCTGGAAAGAGTCTTAAGTGAAGAAGCCTTCGCTCCCTCTGCGTTGTTGGGAAATGGTTATTATTCCCAGGCAGACTCAGCACTGCTTTTACCCCCATCCTTCCCTTAATTGAGCCTCAGCGGACAGGAGAAAGCAGCTTGTCAAACAAAAATGCTGACTAAGCCCGGCCTCTGGTTGCCAGGGCAACAGGGACAAGGGGAGAGGGCTTGGGCAGGAGGCCTCAGAATTCTTCTGGCAGGTCTCACAGATTTTTGTTGGGCTTGACAGCCACTACCGGGTCTGGCTGGCCAGCTGGCCGGCCTCTCGCAGCCATTCCTGACCGAGGGCCCCGGGGAGGGACACACCCGGCTGTGAGCAGCACTGGTCCAGGGAAGGTTCTGAGGTCTGTTTTTTGTCATGTGAAGAATAGCTATTTAGAGACGTTAAAAAGTGTCATATCATAGCCTAAGTAGTGGCTGCTTCCTAGAGTCTTGCCTTCAGCACATGGGGCTATAATTTCCTTTTAGAAAAGCATTTCAGAGAATTAGGTTTCAGGATTGATTGCAACATCAGAGGTCATGTTGTCCACCCAGGGCGTGGATCCCTGTAGAGTAACCTGGCTGTCTACGTTCATTCATTCATTTGTTCAACATGCTCTAGGCACTAAATGTACAGCAGTGAACGAATAGGCTTGGTCCCTACCCTCAAAGGGCTTCCATTCTAACGGCTGTCAGTGTTCTATTTGCCTACAAGTCCCAGAAATAATCCATTTTCTGAAAAATACCAATTCTTTTAAAAGGGACCCCCTTTTTTTTTTTTTTTTTGTCTGTGTTTTGGGTCTTCGTTTCTGTGCGAGGGCTTTCTCCCGTTGCGGCGAGCGGGGGCCACTCTTCATCGCGGTGCGCGGGCCTCTCTCTATCGCGGCCTCTCTTGTCACGGAGCACAGGCTCCAGACGCGCAGGCTCAGTAGTTGTGGCTCACATGCCCAGTTGCTCCGCGGCATGTGGGATCCTCCCAAACCAGGGCTCGAACCCGTGTCCCCTGCATTGGCAGGCAGACTCTCAACCACTGCGCCACCAGGGAAGCCCAAAAGGGACCCTTTTGAAAGATATTATAAATCAAACACATTTAAAATTTTTATTTATTTATTTATT
Source organism: Balaenoptera acutorostrata (assembly GCF_949987535.1). Taxonomy (NCBI): domain Eukaryota; kingdom Metazoa; phylum Chordata; class Mammalia; order Artiodactyla; family Balaenopteridae; genus Balaenoptera; species Balaenoptera acutorostrata. The sequence continues at coordinate 34,913,390 of NC_080067.1, read as the reverse complement.
TTTAAATATTTATTTTTTATACAGTTTTAAAAAATTTTTTATTGAAATACAGTTGATTTACAATGTTGTGTTAGTTTCAGGTATACAGCAAAGTGTTCAGTTATACATATATATATTCTTTTTTTTTTAGATTCTTTTCTATTACAGGTTACTACAATTTTTAAATTCATTTTTAAAGGTTCTTTTCCATTTACAGTTATTACAGAATATTGGCTATATTCCCCATGTTGTACGATCCATCCTTGAGCCTATCTTATTCCCAATAGTTTGTACCTCCCACTCCTCATGCCTGTATTACCCCCAACCTCTGTACTGGTAACCATTACTTTGTTCTCTATGCCTGTGAGTCTGCCTCTCTTTTGCTATATTCACTAGTTTGTTGTATTTTTTTAGATTCCACATATAAGTGATATTGTACACTATTTGTCTTTCTCTGTCTTATTTCACTTAGCATAACACCCTCCAAGTCCATCCATGCTGCTGCAAATGGCAAAATTTTGTTCTTTTTTATGGCTGAGTAGTACAAACACGTTCTTTTAAATGGAGGTTCACCAGGTTTGCACAAATGCAAAGCAGCTTCTTATTTCGGATCTTGATAAGATCAGAGGTACGAAGAAATATTCCATCTCGAAATCCATTCAGCTATTTTTCTTAAGTAAAGAGGAGACTATCTAAATTATATAATGTTTTCCTTAATTCGATTCTAAAGGATAACAGAGATTATGGAGCAACACAAGATTGCTGTATACATCCTGAATTAAAAGAGCGTCAAACAGGCCATGGATAATAATTATGGACTCAACAAATGTCTTCCCCGAAGTGTCAGAGTTTCGACAGTTTGAGTCTGGCAGCTGAGCTTGTGTGATGAGGTATTTCCAAAAGGGAGGCTCCAGGAAATGTGACAGTGAATTTCTAGAATCCCTTAGCACAGAATGAAAAAGAAATTTACATTGGGCATGGTTTTTTTTTTTTTCCTTATAAAGAAGGTAAATAATTCAGCATTCTGCCTCTGAAGTCCGGGGAGGTTTCGGCAGAGAGAGCAACTTCTCTGCACCAGAATAACTGTTTTAATGTTAGGATTTCAAAATATTTTCTCTTTCATTTGTTTCTACTCACCCCACCCTTTCTAATTAAAACAATACAATCTTCCATTTTTGTAGTATCCCTGGCCACACACACCTAAATCAAGCAGGCACCCTCAGAAGAGTTTATTGTCTTTCCTTTCTCTTTGAAGTACATTCCAGGGAGGGCCAGGGCTGGCTGGCGGGAGGCGCTCCCTTAGCCCAGGATGGACAGGGCTGCAGGATGCTTTCAACTGCTGTTGACTTGCTCACCTCCTCTCTTGATTTATTCCACAGGCAGGCTGCAGGCCAGTGGGGAGCTGGAAGGAAAGGAGGTTTGAAGTTTGCTTCCAGGGACACCTTCCGCTTACAGATGGGCCTTTGTCTTTCACACCCCTCCAGCTATTTGACACACCACCCCCTCCCCCAGCCCGTAGGAGAGCGTGCTTTTAAACCCGCATGTAATTATTCATTTTAGGGAGCTAGATGGAAGACCACAAACTCTGAAAGAGATTCTCAAGCCTTTATTTTGCAACAGTCTTTCCACCCCCAGCTTGGATATAGAGAAAAAATAAAGTTGTGGTGGAGGAGGGTGGGGGTGAAGTTACCAGGGGCAGCTTTCCAGATCTTTCTGAAATTGGCCTTTAAAATCTGAACTTATAACTTTGCTGGATATGCTTGTGAATTCCCAGGACACTAGCTCCACCCTTATACGTTGAAAAGGATCAGAGAATATGTCCAGTTCCATCTCTTTCCCAATTCAGAGAGGGAAACTGTGTTCAGGACAGTGAAACAGGCCACTTCATTAAATCCTCTAAACTGCCCGAAGGAGGGGGGGTTGGTATTTCTGTTTTATAGCTGGGAAAACAAGCTCAGAGAAATGAAATAACGTGCCCAAGTCCCACAGCCAGTAGGTGAAAGGGCTGAAAATTTGAGGTCTGCCGATCTCAATCTTTGGCTTTCCTCTCTTTGCCGCTGTCTGTGTAGTGGCCATGACAACAGACTCTGGGGCCAGATCCTGGGAAAGTTGCTTAGTCTCTCTGTGCCTCAGTGCCCTCATCCATAAAATGGAGACAGTTGGGTTGTCATGAGGATGAAATGAGATATAGTATGTTAAAGCACTTAGGACAGTGCTTCACAAGTAGTAAGTGATACGCAAGTATTAGCTAACATCTCCACCTCCTAAAACATTTAACGCCATGAGTAAGTAGCTCATTCTAGTAACTGCCTCACTGTGCCAGGTTCTTGATAAATATGCTTTTTAATCTTTATAACAGCCCAGCAAGATAAATCTTATGTCTTTTTTTTTTCTTTTTCTTCAGATGAACAAACTGAAAGGTTAAAAATGTACTCCAAAATGTTATAGCTAGGGAGTAGCTCAGCTGGGATTTGAGCTTTCATCATTCTGAATCCAAGGACACTTTTTCTCCTGTGCCAAGCCCTGGTCATATCCAGTAGCATTTAACCCTCAACAACTGCTTGAAAATTCCAGTGGCCAGTAGCCCAGAGAATTGAGAAGCAGCCAGTTCTATCACTGAACGAACTACTAACTACAAAGCCCTCCATCAGATCTGCCTCCAGTCTGGGGTAGAAGGAACCTTCCTTCTTCCATGTGGCAGTCAATAATAGTTTGAGAGCCATGGTGTGCACAAGTCTCTCTTAAACAGTCCCCTTGCTTCTTCGTAGGACATGACACTCTGAGCGCTCCCTATCCTGATTTTTCTCCTCTGGTCACTCTTTGTAAAGATCGTGACAAAGCGTAGAACAGCCTTGCACGTGGAGATTGGTAGGTCTAGAGAAGGAGTGCAGACGACTTGAGCTGGAAAGAAGGTTTGGAGCATGTAGATATCGGGGAGATGGACCCCACGAGGCTTGGCCCTTCTGCATCATTTTCTGTTGGAGTCTGTCTCCCCCTCTAGAATCCTTGGAGAGGCAGGACACTGTCTGTATTTTTCATTGCTGTATCCCTGTTGCCGAGAACAGTACCTGGCACCTGGTAGTCTCCATAGTATTTTTAAAAAATAAATACGGGAGCAAATGAATGAATTGTTGTGGGGACTGAGGGAGACAGTTGACTGAGATTTTGAGCTGGGAGAAGGGGTGACGGCATTAGGAGAAAGCTTGACGTCAGCAGGAAGAGCTGCTTTGGAGCCGGGTGAGGAGTGTACTGTGAGACATGGAGTTTCAGACCCCAGCTGGACGCGTTATTTTGGACTTCAGGGGTGGGAAAGGGGCAGGTAGTGGTTTGCTGTGGTTATGGTTGTCAGGGAAGACATCCTGGGAAAGGTGGTGTAACAGAACCCCTAAGGGTGGGGAGATGTGTCTTGATGAAGAGGGACCCAAAGTACCGAGGACTTCAGGAAACTGAAGACTTGTTTGGGAGGATAGGGTGGGTGGGAGTGGAAGGGACACTGGGAAAGGATCTTGCTGAACTGGAGTGGAGGTGGGAGATGAGACAGACCAAGGGGCTCAGGTGTGCCCCCAGCTTAGCATTTGTTATCCTGCCTGCACTGGGGCAGCTGGGGAGGGGGAGCACAGGGTTAGGGCAGCTGCACTGCCAGCTCTGAGTTGGAGACCTGAGTCTTGTCCTAGACCAGCCTTGTTCAACTGTCCCCCTGTTTCCACGTCAGTTCACTTAGTCCAGTGCCCCATCTGCAGCCTTTGCTTCCGCTTCTCCTTCAGTCTTGACTCCCTCATCTTGGTCAAATTAAAGTCAGGTGTTTGCCTTTCATTTCTTCCCGTGCAAGGGCAGCGGAGGTCACGTGGCAGCCAAAATCATACTGCGTCTGGGGCTTCATTTTATACTTAAATTTAGTTTCTTTTTTTTTTCTTTTTTAAATAAGAATCCTCCTTTCTTTGGATGGGGACGTGTTAGTGAGGTTAGTTCTTTTATTTCCAAACCTTAGATTTTGTATTGCTATTCTTCTTCAATTTATGAACAGAAATAGGAAACTATTTTCATTCAGAAAAGGCTAGACCTTTAAAAATTCTAAATATGGGGATTTCCCTGGTGTTCCAGTGGTTAAGACTCCAAACTTCCACTGCAGGGGGTGCAGGGTCCATCCCTGGTTGGGGAAGTTCCACATGTCACGCAGTGCGGCAAAAAATAAATAAATAATCTAAATATGGAACTATTATATTATAAAATATAATTGAGTGAAATGAAACTTCTCACCATTCTCCACTTATATTAAAAATCAATTTTATGTTATACAAAAAGGTTTACAAACCTCTCCTTGGTAAAATTTAAAAAAGCTATATTCTTAGCCTTGCTGACTCATGATGAAGTTCACATTTGGTGTAATCCTTCCAAGGTGAAAGTTGACCAGGAAAAGGTGTCAGACCACTCAAAGTGGATCAGTTCCATGTGGTAGTGTGACTTTTAAGATTGTTTATTTTTGTTTTTGCTTTTGTTTTGTTTTCTGGGATTGGAATACAGAACATAAGACGATAATAATACTTAGTTAACATTTATTAAGTGATCTCGTGTGCCAGCACTCCTCTAAGTACCCTATATGTGTCACCTCATTTTATCACCACAGCTGCCCTATTGGGTGGATGCTATTATTAGCCTCACTTTACCAATGAGGAACAAAGAAATTAGATAACTGGCTGGGAGACGGCATGGCTAGGGTTCAAATCCAAGCATTTGGCCCTGGAATCCCTGCTCCTGACCACTCTGCCCTCCTGCTCATCTTCTGTGTTGGGAGCAGGAAAAACACCGTGGGATCATTTCATTAGGATGGAGTTTGAGCCTGGCTAGTTGGGATCTATACAGTAGACTGTTTTACTCATACTTGTGGTTGAAGATGAGAATTGAATGATCTTAGTTAATTTTTCCTTTTATTATTAATTATAATTTAAAATATTTCCATTTGAATTCCGGCAATATTTTTCATTTCTTCGTTGAGTGAATATTTATCAAGTGTCACTGTATGCCTGGGTTGTTATACACAGCGGGGATACAGAAGTGAACACGACAAATAAGATCCCTTTCCTCTCTTTACATTCTAAAGAGAAAGACAGACAGTAAATATATAAGTTGCCATCAAGAACACTGAATGTAATCTCTGACTAGATGGCATCTGTTGAGACAGACATCAATGAGGGAGTGAACTTCAGGAAGATCTGAGGGGAGTGTTCCAAGCAGAACGAACAGTTGGAGCAGATGCCGGAAGTGGGAGGAGCAGATACCAGAAGTGGGAGGAGCAGATACCGGAAGTGGGAGGAGCAGTGGGAAGGGAGTGAAAAAGTGAGGGGGGGTCCTGTCCGAGACAAAGGAGGAGACCTGGACAGGGCTGTCAGGCAGGCTTTGTGGGCCACCTTCCAGGTGGGATAGGGAGCAGGTGGGTTTAGAGCCAGGGGCCAACATAACCTTCACAGTGGCTGCTGTGACTTAAGAATAATCTTAGAATAATCCCGAAGAAAGTGTTGCCCCCTCGGAAAACTTTCTAACTCAGACTGGCCTAATTTATATTGCAAAGTTAGTTTTCAGGTATATTCAACACCTTTTCTGTATTCTCTCTTCCAAGTTAGTCATTCGGAGGCGAAAATGATAGTGCGAGCCCCCTGCAGGCAGAACAGAGCATTGCCTCTTACGATGCCGTGGGGGTCAAGTCCTCAAAGTCGTTAGGGAAACATCGATGCTGAGGAATGGAACTTCAGTTATCTCTCATTTTAAATAGAGGGGACAGATGTGAAATGGCACCAGGAAACATTTTCCCTGATATATAATAGTATAGGTTCTTCCAGCTTTGGTTATTATAAATAGTTCTTTTGAATTTCATTTATATATTTAGCCACACACAAGCATTCTTTTAAAATGCATATTGTATCTATTTGACCTATTCCGAGAGTAATTTAAATGAACAGGAAAGCTTAAAATATCAGAAACTAGATATTTTTCTTAAAATTTAAACATTTTATTTTCACATGATGTCATTAGAGATGACAAATAATTCATATATACATCGTATCTATATTTTTTTCCCCAGTGAAGTTCCAGAAATGATTCTTATTGTATTTAAATGCAGACCACCTGGAAACTGCAAATTCAACATGCAACTGCAAATTCACATGTAAAGAAATGCAGCAGTCTCTTCAAGCTGTATGTTTAAATGGGTATCCGTTTGGGGGTAAACTCCACATTTATTCAGAAAGTTTGGAGAATTGGAATATTCTAGTTACAGTTGATTTTTTTGGGTAATGAAGGTTATTGCCCAAAGGATCTTTGCATTTACAGTTTATAAAGGACTAGAAATTATTTCATTGACTAGCTGTTTTCAGACTGTGGTTTGTGTGTATGAGTGTGTTTGAGAGGTTGGTGGCCTCTGTGCTCTTCACACCAGGTCCAATCCCTGTTATTCTTGTGTGTGAGGCCTCCAGGTAAGCTTTGGTTGGAAGATAAGATTTCGAATGCACACTGCCTGCCACATAAAAACAACTATAGGAAATAATTCAGTTTTTCTAGATTTAGTCAGAAGGTACTTCCAAGATTGAGATTAAAATCCCCCTTAAAAAAAGAAACCTCCATTTTTTGGTTTGCTTTTTACAGATTACTGAATAAAATTTGTTAGTTAAGTATTTGATTATTTGCAATCCAAATGAACAGAGGTGAACCAAGAGCCCTGTCTAGACAGCCTATTTATTTCAGTATAAGTTAACAATGCAGTTTCTTATCAATCAGGTCTTCATGGTTTATAAGAGTCATGCTACCATAACTCCTCAGAACAGTATAATGAACTCTAGTAACCGAAAGTTTTTATGGCCGATGATTTCACTAGACTTGTCTAGACAGCAGTTACTCTCTAAAATCATTGTGTGTCAGGGCTGGAAGGGATCTAACACAGACACTGTAACTTAGATGGTCTAAATATTCTGTTTGCCATTGTAGCCATGGTTTGGGGGTTTGAGAGATGGTGAGACCAGTGATTCAGCCTGAGTAGTGGGAAACTGATAGGCATAAATATGGGGAGGGCCTAACTTTGGTTTTGGGCGCATGTATAAATATATAAAAGTATTATTCTCTAGAAACAGCAGCAAATTTGAAAGGAATTTGATGTCTGGTCATGTTTGTCAAAATGGGAGAGACTCCCTAGAGGTTATATCTAGAGAAAGTAATTGCAGTCAGATTTGTAACCTTTTGGATTGACTCTCCTTGGCAAAGTAATGCTAGCTTAAAAAAATGCTAGTGTTTTAATTTTTGCTGATGAAATCCATATGCTATCGAATAGTTAATCGTCAGTGGGATTTGGATTGGATCTGCATGGTTCCCCAAACTTCAGCCATTTTAGTCAACAAAATAATTAGTAAAATATAAAAACTGATTGACTAACAAGCTTTTAAACTGGTTGTTCTGCTCTCCTGGTTATTGATATAAAACTGCCAGATGTGACTTAATGCAGAGCCAGAACTCTGTAATCCCACTGCTTTACTGGCCTATAAGTGGCAAAGACCAGAAGGTACCTGCTGGTCCAGAGGAGTACAGCTGCTTTGATTGACTTAGATTTGGTCTGAGCACCTGGGGTAAAAATAGCCTTGTCTCTGAGAAAGTGTCTTGAGAGGCCCTTATATGATTTGGGTATTTTAAGCAATTGGATGGGTTAGATAGTTGCTACGTAAGTGCCTTGAGGGCAAATATTACATGAGCTTCTCATTAACTTTGTGAATGTGAGAAAGTGACTTATACCTGTAAGATTTCTTCAGAGAAAGAACACTAATGATTTCCTGATGATTTTGACGTATGAGGAATAAACGTAAAGTGCTTTTGTGTTTGTTGAAAAGTTTTTATGCGAAGCATCCTTTGCCCCGATCCTTATGACAATGAATGAATCACTCTTGCCTCTCCCTCGGACTGTCATCTCTCTGTAGGAAGCCGCCCTCTGCAGACAGCTCCCCATGGAAGCCGAGACTCTAGCCACAGTTCAGGCTGCTGTCAACCCACCCGCCATGACTCCAGACATGAGATCCATCACTAATAATAGCTCGGATCCTTTCCTCAATGGGTAAGTCAACATTTTAGGGCCACTTATTTTTGCTTTCTTTATTATGTGGTTTACAGTATAACAGATCTTTGTTTATGTTGGGAAAAGCTGGGGAGCTTGGAGAATGGGGTTAGGATAGAGGGAGGATGTGGAGGGAGGTGGCAGAAAAAAAAAAGTGGAGGAAGAAGTCATCTACCTTTTTTTTTAAAATCTCAAATTCAAAAATTGGTGCTATGGCATGGAGTAAACCCCTAGTCAATAATTTGAAAGTGGGGATGAACTTACGATTTCAATGGGATGGTGTTGTATAGTAATTATTTAGAAGAATCTTGTGGTTTTATGTGGCCAACAGGGAATAAAAGCATGTCATATGGCAAATAAAGGAGCAAAACAATTAAGAGGTGATGTTTGTGGTGAAATGTGAATAAGGTCTATAGTTTAGTTAATAGTAATATACATTGTCAATTCCTGGTGTTGTTCACTGTACTATGGTTGTGTACCATGTCCTTGGGGAAGCTGGGTACAGGATGCACAGGAACTCTGTACTCTTTTTACATTTTCTGTGTGAGTCTAAAATTATTTCACAATTTAAAATTTTAATTGAAACAAAGAGGTGTTGTTTTAAAATATGAAATATATGAGCAGAAGGAAAAGGTGATTGAACCAGAAATATCTTTCATGGGTAGAAGTAGTCAACCTTAATTGTAGCCTTTTAAACCCAAATAAAGGGCAGTTTTCTATTTCCTGTGTCTTTTCTGCCCTTGCAGAGGCTTCTGGCAAACAAGCAAATACAGTCATGAAAGTTATTAAAAATAGAGAGAGAGAGATGAAAACAAACAGTAACGGAAATAATGAAAGAAAGACGTTTTTAAATGATTGATTTAAAACTACTTCAAACGTACAGAAGAGTATGAAGGATAACTTAAGATTTACCCGTGTACCCAACTCCCACATTTTGCATATTTCCATAGATCTTATTTTTTTTGAATAAGTATTACAATTAATATTTAAACCCTTCCCCACCACCACTGAAATCCATTTCTTTCCCGTCTTCCCTCCCTAGTGGTAGCCACTATTTGGAAATTGATGTATATCCATTACACACATTTTTTTTTTCTTTTTTCATCACACATATTTTTATATTTCTTATTGCCTGTTAATGTCTGTATCCAGAAACAATATTCAACATCGTTTTCGGTTTTTAAAAAATGTACATAAATGGTATCATTCTCTGTATGTAGAACGGTGTTCAAATTGTTATTTTGAGATGAAAAGGGAATCAATGTCAATTTAGTATGAATGGCCAGTTTTTTTTTTTGCTTACAATTTATTAATTTCATTGACACAGGGATATATGTTTCAAAATTAAAAGGAAGTGCAAAGTCCACCTGCCTTTGTTATCTGAAGATCGGGCAGGTTGACAGAACTACACTAGTTGAGGGTCTTCACGACTTTTTTTTTTTTTAATTATTTATTTATTTATTTATTTATTTTTGGCTGTGTTGGGTCTTCGTTTCTGTGCGAGGGCTTTCTCTAGTCGCGGCGAGCGGGGGCCACTGTTCATCGCTGTGCGCGGGCCTCTCATTATTGCGGCCTCTCTTGTTGCGGAGCACAGGCTCCAGACGCGCAGGCTCAGTAGTTGTGGCTCACGGGCTTAGTTGCTCCGCGGCATGTGGGATCTTCCCAGACCAGGGCTCGAACCCGTGTCACCTGCATTAGCAGGCAGATTCTCAACCACTGCGCCACCAGGGAAGCCCATGACTGTTTTTTAATTTTGAAATTTCCTTCCATCTTTTGCTCTGCAGGGGGCCATATCATTCGAGGGAGCAGAGCACCGACAGCGGCCTGGGGCTAGGGTGCTACAGTGTCCCAACGACTCCGGAGGACTTCCTCAGCAACGTGGATGAGATGGACACAGGTAGGAGCCAAGTCTGCGAGGCCTTGCAGTGGGTTTGCACTTTTAAATCGTCTCTTTAGTCTTCTCAATTCGTTTTTTTTTTTTTTTTTTTTGGCTACACCGCTCAGCATGCGGGATCTTAGTTCCCTGACCAGGGATGCAGCCTGTGCCCCCTGCATTGGAAGAGCGGCATCTTAACCACTGGACCGCCAGGGAAGTTCCCTAGTCCTCTCAATTCAAAAATCCAACCAGAGACACTTAACCTCAACAACAACATAAACTGACAGCTGAAAAGCCACTGGAACCCAGGCACTATTCATAAACTCTAGCCCCTTCCCCATAGTTTATACAAATATAGTTTTATATATGGGCACAGGATTTTAATTTCTGCTTTTTTCCTCTCCCTCCCTCCCTCCCTCCCTTCCTTCCTTTTGCTTGTCCTTGCTTCATATAGCCCTTTCCTCACAATTGCATTAACACACCACTGTCTGCTTTGCCATTCTTCCACAATGGAATATTTATGCTTTTCTAGCTTTTGGTTGTAATGTACAGGCCACCAGTATGCAAATTTTTTCATGTCATTAACTGCATTTGGGAAGTAATTGGCAGTGGGCATTTGGAAAGTTAAGCAACTCAGAGGATTCTGAAATGTCAGCTCCAAATCCTAACCTGGTAACAATGTCCTCCCTCAGCAGTTAAATTTAACATAGCTCCTGGCCTGCCCTGCCTTCAGGCTAGGCCTCAGCTGGCTTCCTGGTTACCTCCTTTTCACCATTTCTCTAGGAGCGATACCTCCAAATTTGGTCTAGACTTAATTATCAAAGTCCTAAACTCCCAGAAGATATTCTGAAACCAAAATTAAATGACAGCTAACAACAAGGACCTACTGTATAGCACAGGGAACTATATTCAATATCTTGAAATAACCTATAATAGAAAAAAAATCTGAAAAAGAATATCTATATAAATATCTATATCTATATAAATATCTGTATCTATACCTATATCTATATCTACATCTATAGATGTACAACTGAATCACTTTGCTGCACACCTGAAACCAACACAACATTGTAAAACAACTATACTTCAATTAAAAAAAACCCCTGAAAATGGACTTAAAAAAAATTAAGTAATAGCGGATGTATCCCCTCTTTGGATCTGTTCATGCAAGTTTCTCCTCCATCGTCACTGCTGAAAGACAATCGTTCTGTGATGAAATGATTGCTTTCCCCAGTGCCGTTGTCCAGAGCGCCCGTGTTTGTTACCCTCTGCTCCTCGATGCCGGCACTTTGTGCTCTAAAACTAAACGATTGGTCAGACAAAAGTCAAACTCGGCCAGAAGGTTGGAGCAGCTGTTCCGGGCTCTCCGTGCAGCCCGTCATCTACTTGTTGAGAGAATTGCACGGACTGTCTTGTGAGGAGTCACACAGGAATAGTTTGAACTGTTTGTTTTGTTATTCTTCAATTTATTACTTCAGCCTTCTCCCTCGCTTCCTGCTTCCCTCCCTCCCTCTCTTCATCCCTCTCTTTATTTTTCAGTGTGAGATTTATCTTGCCCTCTTCGGACCTGCCTGATGAAGTGGCTCCTTCCTATGTTTAATAATTATTTGCTTTCATCTTTTAAACACTGGGAAGCCAGTAAAGATAAAAAGCAAAGTTAAATAAGAAATGACTCAGGAGATCTAAATCCAAGTTTGACATTTAAAAATAAAAGAAGATGGATTCTATTCTATGGCTTTTTAAAATGACACTGAGTGGAGAAGTAGGGAATGTTTTTGAAGCCAAAATGTAGAATTAAGCGGTGTCCTGAAAAGAACATAGTCTTTGCAGTCAGGCAACCTGAGTTGGATCTTTGCTTCTCTGTTTCTTAGTAATGACTTTGGGTAAGTGACATAACCTCCCAGGGGCCTCAGATTTCTCACCTATAAAGTAGGAGTAATGTGCTCACCTTGTAGAGTTGTGAGGGCTCATGAGGTCACAGAGCTTGGCACAAAGTTGTCTTCTCCTTCTAAGAAGGATGAAGTAATGTACAAGTTGGTCGTGTTAAATGTTAGGGCTCCAGGTTAACCTGGTGTAGTGAGCGTCAGCCTGTTGGGTTTAGGGTCACATCTGTGAAGCCTTATATAGCGAGTGGGCATAAACCCCCTCAAGGGGAGAAATGTAATTACTTTTTCAGGAACAAGATGAGGAAAAGCTGAGCTCAAGTGTGGCTGGCAAAGATCTCGTAGACCCACTGATCACATGCTGACCACATGCTAAATGGGAACAAGCCAGCTGAACACTCCCTGTGCAAAATACACATGGAAACAACAGCTGGACATGGTGTGAGGATAGAGTAGAGGGAATAACAGGAGCAAAGGCTGGAAGTCATCCACCTTCCAGAATATTCTGCGATAATCACACCCTTTTAAGAATTGCTTGTTTTTTTTTTTTCTGTCCCACTTTTCATTCATTCATTCATTTTTATTATCTATGCAGATATGCATCCTTTATATTTTAATTGAAGTATAGTTTCCATATAATATTATATGTTACAGGTGTACAATACAGTGATTCACAATTTTTAAAGGTTATACTCCATTTATAGTTATTGTAAAATATTGGCTATATTCCCCATGTTGTACAATATGTCCCACTTTTTAAATGGATAAAACTGCAGAGACCCAAAAAATTACTACGAGGTTGCAGAGTTGCTCCAAAGAGAGAGATTTTAAGATTGTTAACCTTATTGAAGAACCTTAACTAGTCTCCTCATGCTTTCCATGCCTGAGGAGAAAGGATAAGAGTAATTCTTTAAAACAGAGAGATTTTATTTTGTTAAAAAATGAATTCTTGACTTATTAAAAAGTTAAAATGGGAAATCAGTAGAGATGAATAATTCTAACTGGAGATGAAGAAAAAAAGACATCCAGCACTTTAGATCAGCTGATTTTTCAGGGCAGATAATTTTTTTAAGCCTCATTTCCATTTGTTACACTCTAGTGGGTAGAAAAAAGTTATTTTGGATTTTCTTTTCTAAACTAATGTTGTTTTTCAAGTCAGTAACACAACAGCATTGAGGTCATGTTGAACTCGATTTAACTCTTAAAATACTGCCTTTTGCAATGAAAATCCTATAAAATAGTCCTAAGAGTCATTGATATTTTATGAGTTATAGAAAAGCCATCAAGCTTTACTATCACCAAAATGCAAGTTGGAGTATTTTTCCCTCATCACTCAGAAAAATGTAATTTTTCTCCTTGGAAAATGCATATGGTTAAAATGAGTTTTCTCCTGTTTTGCTCAGAATAGTGAAATTCCTAAGCAGGCTTTTCAGGAAGGCTACCGTACTTGTAGGACACAAAAGCTAACTTAATAAGTTTCTTAAAAGTGATTCCATGGTGAAAGCTGGCCATAGTTTTCAATGCACCTCAGACTTTGAGGTATATTTTATCCCTTCAGAAAATGGGTTGGGGCTCTTGGAATAAGCCAGTTGCTCTGATATTATGTAATTCACTGTGATTGAGTTCCCAGGTTTTTCTTTCTCTCAGCACAATCAACAAGCAATGTGTTTTTGTATTTTCCTAAGTGTGTATGTATGAATGAAGCCCAGAGCCACGGATGTGTGGCAGATATTATATGGCATCTAACTCCAGTTTGTGAAGGTGCTACAATCCCAATTTCAGACAGGTGAAGTGTGTCTAAGGTCACACAGCTAAAAAGCTACGTCTCCTGGCACAGTTGTCCGTACGCTTTCCCCTATACTATCATTCATGAAGAACATGTATTCCACATGTCATATCCCAGGCACTTAACTTTCCTCTGGAACAGCATTCTCTCAACTAGGTTCTATAGACTCTAGTTCTATTAGGATATAAATTCTGCCAAAATTGCATTCGATGATAAAATGGCTTTAGGTCATAGTGGCTTAAGCAAAATATATCAGACTTCCTGATTACAAGACTTCTCAGAACCTTAATAAGCTCCCATGCATTGTGACTCATAGGCATTGTGAGAAGGGTAGATATTTGTGGGGTGTATGTGTGTGTGGAGTGAGGGGGGTGAACTGCAGCACCCACTCTCTAAAATACTTTGAAAATGATCCCTAGAGCCGTCAATGAAGATAGCTTTTCAATAACGTGGTTAAAAGAAACTCCTCACTACTCTCTTTGAACATAAAGAGGGATGATATGGGCAAATTTGAGCTTACAGCTAAATCATTGGATTATAGCTCTGTGATAAGGTTTTTATGACAGGCAGGGCCTCTCTACTCAGACCAGCTCTTCATACCATTGTCATGGGAAGTTGTTGATTGTAGGTCAGATGCACAGCACCCTCGCTTGCTCCTTTCCTGTTTCCCTGGACTTACCCATTCTGGACAATGTCTACGCGGAACAATTAAAGGTTCACCTGGCATCTCTGCATCTCTTAGGAATGAGCATCACCAATTCAGTTTCAATAACGTGGTAGCTGAAATTCTGCACAGAGATGAAATATTTAAGACCTGCAGCAATAAAATCTTCTGGTGGAACGTAGGCACAGTGGAAATGAAGATGAGAGTTATGTTGACACTTGAATTTGTCCCTCTTTCAAGAGCTCTAAAAAAGAATTAAAATGGTTTCATTTCATTCTGTTATAGGAGAAAATGCAGGACAGGCACCCATGAACATCAACCCTCAGCAGACCCGTTTCCCTGATTTTCTTGACTGTCTTCCGGGAACAAATGTTGATCTAGGAACTTTGGAATCTGAAGATCTGATCCCCCTCTTCAATGATGTAGAATCTGCTCTGAACAAAAGCGAGCCTTTTCTAACCTGGCTGTAATCAGTACCATTGTAGCTTGGATGCAGCTGTGACCTGACATTTCCTGGGCCTCTTGGAAAAAGCGATGGAGCAGAGCAAGTCTGCAGGTGTGCCGCTTACTGCCTCCGTGACGCATGCTCCCTCCTTTCCTTGTGGCCAGTTTAATCATTGCCTGGATTTGATTGACAGTAACTTAAGTTAAACATAAATAAACATTCTATTTTCATTTTCTGCAAGCCTGCCTTTCTGTGATGGGTTATGCAGAATTGTTTCAGCAGAATTGATTATGCAGAATTGCTTCTCTGCTTTCCTTTCTGCTGCCCCATGACTAAGCTTTATGGGTGTTAGTTGAAATTTATAAATCAATTGATTATAAATCATGAAAAGCTGACCACAGGCAGTGACTTCTGACAGGCGGCTCGGTCCAGGAAATGTACACAAAATTCAACCTGATTTACAGTTCCAAAAACTGTGTTGATGACATTAGTACCAAATGCTTTAAAAAATATTTAACTTGAGCTTTAAAAATCATTGTACAGGTAGTAAAATTCTGCTGTTTGGAATACAATGTAGTCTGGGATCCATGCTGGTTCTGTTGGTTCTTATTACCCTGTATTCACAAAGGCACACACAGTCCTATTGTAGTTTATCCTTCAGCAGCATTAGTCACAGCTCCTACACTAAGATCTTATGAAAGAGACCAGTTTGGTACCAATTATGAACATTTATTAAACAAAGGTTTTTAAAATTACGAGTTGGATTTTTTTTTTTTAAACTGCAGCTTAGAACTCAATGTTTATTTTATGAAGCACTATCATTTTGTAGCTGATGACAAAGGGCAGTCAAATGTTTTTGATAAATCAGGACAACTGTATTTTTGTCTTTTGAAACTGTTCTGAAAACATCAGGACCACATAGCTTTCAACCTGATGGCACGCACAGTAAGCTGTTGCTTTTAAAATTCCAAAGCCTTGTCGGTTTTGCTTCTTTCAAGATTTCAAGGGTTTAAAATAATCTTATCTAGGAAACTGTTTGAAGGATGAAGCAGATCTCTGACTGACATGTAAAAAAAAAATGCCCCCTGAGGGTGTATGGTGGAGACATGTTTCTGAAGTCACTAATGTTGATTCCTAAGTATATTATCCTAACCTTGTTTGCTACAGTTGGTATAAAAAGGCATGAAATATGTACTCAATACCTCTTATGTAACCAAAACCGTTTTTTATTAGCTTTTAAGGACTGAGAGAGAGCATTGGGTTTGCCTGGCATGCCCCCTGCCTGCATTGCCAATGAAGTCCTCAACTGTTTAATATTTTGAACGGACGTTATTTATAATCTATGAATTTAATATCTTTTTTTGAGAGACGTTAATAATGCAGGTCTCTGAGAGGAACCTTTCCATTCCCAAGGGGCTTATTTGCTGGGGATCTAAGATCCTTTTTGATCTACCAAAAGATAGATGGGCAGAATACATCTTATCTTGTTGGAAAGAAAGCAAGTGTAAAGGTCAGAGATGAAGTAGTAAAGTTAGGGAATATAGTGGAAAGGCTGTTAGGTGTGAAATGGAAATAGACAAGCTGTAGTACCCCAAAAGCAAGACGAGCAGGAGGTATGAGGTGCCCCCAAAGAGCAAAGCAACAATTTTCTCCTACAGTCTTTGTACCAAAAGACTGTTGTAGAAGAAAAGAAGGCTTCGGTGCACTTTACGTGGGAGAAGGAGGGGCAGGGCTAGTGTTGCCCTGTCTACGCTGATGTTAAGTGTGTAGGCGGACAAGACCATAAACCTACCATTGCTTCCAACAGAGTGAAGTGACTTTTTTCCCCTGAAGGACCCATGGTTTCTGTTCCTCTGATTCCTTCTCTCTCTCTCAAAGCACTCTGAGAGAGATGGGGGGTAGATGTTTCTTTTGCTACTAAATTGAAGGGAGCACTATTTCTTTTCCTCTTGTGTTAGCAATAATTGCAAAAAGCATTGTACATTCTTTCTAAGAAAAAGCAAAAAAAAAAAAAAAAAAAAAAGAACTCAAAAACAAGGGACCTAGTAAAACTGAGCAGTGTTACTGTATTTTTAAAAAATATTTTTATAGACTCATTTTCAGGTTATTAAACATAAAAGAAACAGATACCCCTCTCTTTTTAAAGTAGTTAAAACATCGATGATTTGTATTATCAATTTTTAGAAGTAATTTCCTAGTAAGCTTGTGGCATTAGAAAATACTAGAAGAATTTTTTTAGTGAAATTAGTCAGAACATTTATTAATGAACATAACAGTTATTTTTCCAGAATTAACTATGGACCCTGACTACGTGTTTACTAATAAATGAAGCCAGGTATAATTTTTGTTGTTATTTTTAAGGCCATAAAATATGGCCTTTGTTAAAGAACACTAAAGCTAGAAATCTAAAGTAAGAACAACTTTTTAAAGGCTCTTTCCTATTATTGTAAGTGTTAAAACCCCTGCAGAATTCATGATAAGGTGCTATTTATACTATATTTCTTATTATAAAAGAACTGCCACAATATCTCATCTTTTTAGTCATAAATCAATCAATAAATTTCAACATTTCATCCAATAATTTTGCCAGAGAAAAGGCAGATTAAAAATTGAAATTGAAAAATAATTTCAGAGATCTTTCAAGGTTTTTTTTTTCCCCTGATAAAACACATTTTCTTGAAGTAAATACATTGTCAAAACCTATTTGCAATTCTGTGAAATCAGTAATTGTTAGTGTTTCACCATAGAATTTAGGATGTGAAATGCCATTTCTTTTCACTGATTATACAATATACATGAAAACAGAGTAAAACATTTAGCTTGCTGGGGATACTGCTGACTCCAGCTTGGGAGAAAACCTCTGTAGAAGAAGGTGATCTGGAGTGAGTTTTGTTAATGACAAGTTGTGTTCTCATGGCATAATTGGAAAGTAACTTCCGAAAGTGCAACTTTTATGAAAAATAAAAGCTGTTAAAAGGAAATTGTAGATTAATTTAATTGGGAAAATGGGTGATTGACAGAGACCATTTCCCTAACACACTACATCATTTATGTGTTAGTATTTTAACTTTTTAAAAAATTATTTCTACATTTTGTAATATGATATATGTGTGTTTATTTTTAATTTAGATTGCTATACATACAGAAAGTATGCAGAAAAATCAGTCAGATCAAACCATTTTAACTGGAGTTTGGTACTGGTTTTTACTTCTCTGATTCTGTATAAGAAAAATAAATACAGTTGAATTTCCACTTGGAGCCTTTATCTCGCCATTATTTGTGTGTGTTCCTTTTACTGAGGGCTTTGGGTGGTACTGAAGAAAGGCTTATGTAACCCTCCTGGCAGACAATGAAAGAAATAAAATTTTGTAGGCAAACATGTTTTTGGCTCAAATGCCTGGTCTTCAATATTCTAAATATCCACAGAATTCTGGTTTCTACTTTATTTAAAGTAACTCACTGAGACTTTATTTGAAGTAACTCACTGAGACTTTAAAAAGTATATATATACATATATATATATATATATATATATATATATATATATTTTTTTTTTTTTTTTTTTTTAAATCACACAGTCCTTCCAACACCCTCACAGATTTGACTGAGACATCAGAACTATAGGATTCTTAGGCGTTCCTCTGTTATTAACAATAAGCTGTGGCTTCTCGTCAAAACTAAAAACAGCTTATCATTCATTCTGAGTGTAGGCTTGTGACAGTGTATTTTCTCTGTCTGTTGAGTCCCTTGATTCTTGCTGTGGTGATACCTTATGAGGTGAGGGCACTCTTAATAGCAGAGTGTTTTTAAGCAGAAGCATTCAGCTAAACAACAGAAAGAAGAGATCCTGGTGGAAACAACTTAGCCACAGTCCAGAGTCTAAGTCTCAAGCATCGTTTTAAAAGCTGTATTTCATCATCACTTTTTTTAAAATTTATTTTTGGCTGCGTTGGGTCTTCGTTGCTGTGCGCGGGCTTTCTCAAGTTGCGGCGAGCGGGGGCTACTCTTCGTTGCCGTGCGCGGGCTTCTCATTGCGGTGGCGTCTCTTGTTGTGAAGTATGGGCTCTAGGCACGTGGGCTTCAGTAGTTGTGGCTCGCAGGCTCTAGAGCGCAGGCTCGGTAGTTGTTGCCCTGTGGCATGTGGGGTCTTCCCGGACCAGGGATCTAACCCGTGTCCCCTGCGTTGGCAGGCAGATTTTTTTTTTTGCTTTCAAAATATAATCTAATTAAATATTGAACAATACAATGTTAAAAAAGACAATTTGTTATGGAAAGAGAATCACACAGAGCATTCATTTTGTATATGTCCTTAACACTGTTGATAGTATTTCTAGCCCAGCGTCATTGACTTTCAAATATATGTCCTGCTTCCAGTACATTTCAGTCAAATCTGAGTTTTCTTCTTTTTTTTTAACCTCTTTATTGGAGTATAATTGCTTTACAATGGTGTGTTAGTTTCTGCTTTCATAGGCAGGCAGATTCTTAACCACTGCACCTCCAGGGAAGTCCCTCATCATCACTTTTAAGGTACCGGAAGCTCACTGTTGAAAGTGTTATAAATACCAACATGTATAAAGTAAAAAGTGAAAGTTCTCTATCTTTCAAATCTCACAGGAGATCGATGGATTTGTGTCGTGCACACAAAGACACGCTCTTTTCTTATAGCATTTTTGAGAGTTCAATACTTACAACAGACAGGAACATGAGAAACTGATATTTTAATATGACTCTAATCCCCATAAATAATACCATTTCAACAAGCATGTTCGTTTCTACTCAACCGGAGGGCCTGATATTTCCACTATTAAGATTACAGACTGTTTCCAGAAAAAGGGCCCCCTGAAATATCTTACCTGGGTAATGATGATGTGACTAGTTAGGCTATAAATGGAGAAAATTATGGGATTAGCAGACATTAACAGTCACTAAACACCCGCACTCTAGGAGAATCCATTTGTGGAATTAGCATAGAGTAAAATAAGAGCTTCAGAGAATGAGAACAAGGGAAAGATTAATGGGGAAAGGTGAGTCCAGCACATTCCATGCAGCACTGAAGGTCCTGGAGAAGGGTGGGTGTGGGAGCTGAGGAAGGGCAGGTGTGGGCAGTCTCCTTTACAAATTTGCCCTGGGCTTCACTTCCTACAACCAGTTAAGAAGGTCAGTACCATGTCTCTATTAATTAACATCTTGGCCTTAGCCAAGTTTCTAGGGTTGTGCAACTTCAGTTTCTTTACATGTAAATTGGCAATTACAGTTTAAAAAGGGGGGTACAATGAGAGAGTGGTGAAGATCAAGAGACGTGACTTATGTAGAATACTCAGTAATTCAAAAATGGTCAATAAATGTTCATTTCCTTCTTTTTTTGGTGAGCTTTTCCCTCTCTTCTTCCCAGGCCACATTTTTCTCAACAGCATTTACCACCATCTAACAGTAAGATGTCACTGTCTCCCCCCATTAGCCTGTCAGTGCTGTGAGAGCAGAGATGTGTTTTCTTTAGCATCTAGCACCTTGAACCATACCTGGTACACTGTTCAAAAATATTTTCAGAACATCTGTTGGATGAATGAATGTGTTTGTGACAATTTGTCTTTCACACTGCAACCCTTCCTGTGGACGGCAGCATCTTTGATTGACTTGTTTGCTTGCACTTACATGTCTTGAATTAAAGAGGCTTCTGGAAAGTGTTCCTCAATGGGGAAATATTAGAAAAAATTGGATTCTTTAGAAAGATGGCCAAACCTGCCTGCTGAGAAATTATTTGCTGAGTGATCAGCTGGGCCGAGTTGCCGTTAGAGGGCAGCAAATGGCTTTGTCATGTGTGGTGACCAACGCCAGGAGCGGCTGGGGAAGGAGTGGGACGGGAGCAGGAAATAGAAGGACATACAGAATACTGATATTTTTGTTAACCTTCTTTGCACTCACCTATATATCCCTTGCCAAGAAGAGCTATAGCTTTTGAGTGAGAATAAAGTTATTTTTAAGTACATAGGAAAAAAAAAAGGAAAAAATAAGGCATTTTCAGAGCAAGGTTTATAGTGGAGTCAACGGATCACCTGCCTCACATTATCCTAAGATGTCAGCGTAGAATGTGATTTCCCCTGACTTCCCGAATCTGGACGAGGCTGAGGGCTGGGAATCTGCATTTATTTAGCAAACTTCCAGGTGATTCTGGTGGACTCTCAAGTTTGAGGACCACCACACCTGATGAGTAGTCTCTAAACTTTTCTATCATGGAACCCCAAGGTATGTATGTTTGCCTGCTCATTTCTCTATTTGTAAATTATATACATAGATGTTGTCCGAATGTATCTTGTACATTATAAAACATTTCACAAAAATGGAAATTTTGAAAGGTTGAAAAAACATATGTTAAATTTTATATATGAACTTCCCACGCCACATTTTGGATGAGAGGATAAGGATAATTCATGCTGATGAAATGTTGTTTATCTGATCTTCAGGCTGATTGTGATGGCGCAGTATTCATTTTCTCAAGTTTATGGCCCCAACATCAACGGGCATGAGGCAACATGATTATGCATAGAGGTTTTATTTCTGCTCCAAAGAGTCACTGGGAATTCTCTCTCTCTCCTTCTCCTTTGCCCCAGACTTCACACTTGGTGCTGGGGAAAGTTGTCACGTTCACCCTTTTCCCCAACCTGATGCCCTGAGTGCAACTTCTGGGTGGGAAACTGAGTGTGGATTGGTCGGTGTGTCGGCGTCATAGAGCCCAGCAATGCCCAGGTACTTACACACACACACACACACACACACACACACACACACACACCCCTCTGGGGCTACTTCAAGATGGAACAAGTTGCAAAATCATCTGCTATGAAACTCTGCCTACAAAAAGCTTTAAATTTGTGATTAAACTCTAAATTTGGCTCTTCACTTTCTGAGGTCAAAGGTCTCTCGGAGGATCTAATGAAACCTATGAATTTTCTCTCCAGGATTGGGGGGTAAAAATTACTCATCTGACTGCATACACCATTTCAGAGGGTGTGAACATTTCTGGAGTTCTCGAAGTGGGGACTCTGAGCCAGCAGCAGCATCAGTGTTTTCTGGGAACTTGCTAGAAATACTCCACCCTCAAAGCCTACTGAATCAGAAACTTTGCGGTGGGAATAAGCCCTCCAGGTATTTTTGGTGAATATTCAAGTTTGGAAACACTCCAGAGCAATGGTTCTCAAAACTGCCTCCTTATTAGAATCACCTGGTGAGTTAAAAAAAAAAAAAAAAGCACCGATGCCTGGGCTTCAATCTCTTTTAATTAAATCAGTATCTCTGGAGGTGAGGCCTGGACATTGGGATTTTTTAAAATTAATTTTTATTGGAGTAGAGTTGATTTACAATGCTGTGTTAGTTTCTGCTGTACAGCAAAGTGAATCAGTTATACATGTACATGTACCCACACTTTTTTAGATTCTTTTCCCATATAGGCCATTTCAGAGTATTGAGTAGCATTCCCTGTGCTATACTGTAGGTCCTTATTAGTTATCTATTTTATATACAGTAGTGTGTACATGTCAATCCAAATCTCCCAATTCATCCCTCCTCCCCCCTTCTTTCCTTGGTAACCATAAGTTTGTTTTCTACATCTGTGACTCTTATTTCTGTTTTGTAAATAAGTTCACTGTACCATTTTTTTAGATTCTACATATAAGTGATATCATATTTGTCTTTCTCTGATTTACTTCACTCAGTATGACAATCTCTAAGCCCATCCATGTTGCTGCAAATGGCGTTATTTTGTTCTTTTTTATGGCTGAGTAATATTCCATTGTATATATGTACCATTTAGGTTGCTTCCGTGTCCTAGATACTGTAAATAGTGCTGCAACGAACATTGGAGTGCATGTGTCTTTTCAGATTATGCTTTTCTCTGGATATATGCCCAGGAGTGGGATTGCTGGATCATATGGTAGCTCTATTTTTAGTTTTTTTAAGGAACCTCCATACTGTTCTCCATAGTGTCTGCACCAACTTACATTCCCTCCAACAGTGTAGGAGGGTTCTCTTCTCTCCACACCGACTCCAGCATTTATTATTTACAGATTTTTTGGTGATGGCCATTCTGATTGGTGTGAGGGAACACTGGGATTTTAAAAAGCTCTCCAAGGAGTTAAGCTCTGTGGACCCAGAGTTTAATAAGCTAGGCTATTCAGAGCAAACTAGTTCCTCCTAAAGAGGAACTTTAAATGACCTGACTCATCGCTCTCATTTACCGGCGAGGAAACTGAGGCCTGGAGCTTTCCCCAAGGCCGCACAGGTACTGACTGTCTCAGGCAGCATCCAGCTCTCCACCCTGTTCCAGGAGGGGCCACGCACTGAAACAGCGAACCAGTCACGTTCCTGAGGAAGCCTGGACGGGGAAGACGTGCGTGTTCAGCAGTAGCCGAGATCTCTGCATTTGCTGAAGCAGATCATTGACATCAACTCCCAGATGCTTTTATTCTTTAGTCCACTGTCTGCAGTACCTGCTGCCCATTTGCACTGAACTCAGCTCCTGGCGCTTTCCTTTTTTTTTAAATAAATAAATAAATTTATTTATTTATTTTGGCTGTGTTGGGTCTTCGTTTCTGTGCGAGGGCTTTCTCTAGTTGTGGCGAGCAGGGGCCACTCTTCATCGCGGCCTCTCTTGTTGCGGAGCACAGGCTCTAGAGCGCAGGCTTAGTAGTTGTGGCTCACGGGCCTAGTTGCTCCGCGGCATGTGGGATCTTCCCAGACCAGGGCTCGAACCCGTGTCCCCTGCATTGGCAGGCGGATTCTCAACCACTGCGCCACCAGGGAAGTCCCCCCCTGGTGCTTTCTTGAGAATGAGCTTAACCTGTGCCTGGCCGGTGGAAAGCAGCGGAGCTGGAGTGCGGGGAGGGGGCGGTCTTGGTGTTGACACTTGCGGGTGCCCTGCGGAGAGCCTGGTGGGGTCAGAGGGAGGCTCAGGCTTGGAGCCAGGTGTCCCGGGTTTAATGCCAGCTCTGCCACCGCCTTGCTCTGTGACCTTGGGCCTCTTGCTCAACCTCTTCATGCCTCAGTTTCCTCACTTCTCACTTAAGGGTGATAATATTAGCATAATTAACCCCCAGGCGCAGGTTGTGATTAAATGGGTTTGACAGAGGTCAAGACTGATGTCTGCCTCACAGCGCATGCTCTGCAAGAGTCGGCTTCTCAGCTGGTGGCAGGCATGGGGGCAGATTGCTTAGGAACCTGCTTTTCTTTTCTTTCCTTTCCTTTTCTTTTCCTTTCTTTTCTTTCTTTTCTCATTTCTTCTCTTCTCTTTTTTCTTTTCTTCTCCCCTTTTTCCTTTTTTTTTTTTGCTTCTTTCCTTTTCTTTCTTCTTTTTTAACCCCAAGGGTTATAGAATTCTGCCTCGGCATTCCAGCTTATTCCACACAGAGAGAATAAAATCATTAAATAGAAATAATTGGGAAATAAAAATTATAGGAGTGAGCAACCAGGGGACTCTGTGTGTGGGTGTCTTTATATAGGCGCTTTGAAAGATTCTATAAAAATAATGATTTTGATTATCATGTTTTAATTGATAGTTTTCACTAATTCAGGTTAGCATGAATTAATGAACAGTATAAATTATGATATTTTAAAAAGTAACAAAATTTTGATATTTCAGTTTTACAATGGAACTTTAAGTTAGCATAAGAAAGCATCCCTTCCTAGGTGCTTGTAGAAGAATTAGGGAGGTAGGGAGTACAGGGCCGAGAGTGTGGACTTTCACCCTCAAATAGTCCGACTCTGTGGGTTTATTTTATTCTTTCTTTATTTATTTGTTGGCCGTGACTCGAGGCATGTGGGATCTTAGTTCCCTGAGCAGGGATCGAACGTGTGCCCCCTGCAGTGGAAGTGCTGAGTCCTAACCACTGGACCGCCAGGGAAGTCCCTTTATTTATTTTTCACTTTTTTTTCCGACTCTCTGGGTTTATATCATGGACTTCCCACTTGCTTTTTATGAGGTCCTGGGGAATTTATTTTTTCTAAACTTCACTTTAGTCTTATACAAAATGGGCTAATCGTAGTTTCTTTATCTTAGAGTTGTATCAAATAAAAACAAACGCAGGCTTAGAAAAGGGGAAACTTTATTCAAAAGGACTATTGCAACAGGAAAATCACCAGTCTCAGGAACCTGCAGGCATCTCAGAAACAAATCAAAAAGGCTTTTCTTTTATGGGAGGGGTAAGCAGACCTTTGCAGCAATGGGATGTTGGGTGAGCAAGGGGGCTTGATGGCCGGGGGTCTGACAGGAACGGTGTCTCGCTGTGGTCAGCCCATTCCCCGGATAAGCTGATAAAGGGACACTTGAGTGCTTGCCCAGGCTTAGGAGCAAGCAGAGTTCAGGGTCCTGTGAGGAGGAGAGGACGATCACTAAAGCTTGGTCAAGACAAAGAAGCAGGGAAGATATGGGCCGTTGTGGACACTTGGCTGGTTGTTTTGAGGATTAAGTGAAATTTTCCACGTATATCACTTACCAAGATTTCTGGGTATATACGATGAATGCCGAGTTATTTTTTTTTTATTACAAATGCTTGATTCTAAAATGCGTGAGAGTAGCTTTTTCTTTCCCTTGAGCAGAATAATTTATTCATGGCGTCATAACAAGGATAACAGTCTATTCAGTGAGCATTTACTATGTTCCAGGCCCAATGGTGGGAAGAAGTACAAACATTGATGAGACAGAGTTTCCGAGCACAAGGAGTTCTCAGTCCAGAGGCAAAGAAGGAAGTGTTATGTGATATAACTTGCAAAGGGCAACCGTTCTGACATATACGGGATGTCATGGGAGAAAGTGGAGGGGTTGTCAATTAGCTGGGGGTACTGTGATGAAGGAAGAACAAGATGAGAAGTGAGCTGAGTCTTCAAGGAGAAGAAGGGCTTCCCTGGTGGGGCTGTGGTTAAGAATCCACCTGCCAATGCAGGGGACACGGGTTCGAGCCCTGGCCTGGGAAGATCCCATATGCTGCGGAGGAACTAAGCCTGTGCGCCACAACTACTGAGCCTGCGCTCTGGAGCCCATGAGCCACAACTACTGAGCCCATGTGCCTAGAGCTCGTGCTCTGCAACAAGAGAAGCCACCGTAACGAGAAGCCCGTGCACCGCAACGAAGAGTAGCCCCCGCTCGCCACAACTAGAGAAAGCCTGCGTGCAGCAACAAAGACCCCCACCCAAAAAAATTAAAAATAAAGGAGAAGAAGCAGTTACCCTAATGAATAAGAGGGAAAGAGTGTTCCCAGGCAGACAGAACAGCACATGCAAAGCCAGGATTTCAAAGAGTGTATGGGGTGCCAATGACAACAGGTAGTTACTAGATCCCTGAGTTCCAGGCAGAGCAAGGGCAGAGGCCAGTGGGGGCTGGGTGATGGAAGCCATCGAAAGGACAGGAGCATGCTAAGTTTTGTGTTTAGGACACATCTCGACTCACTCCTGCGGTTCTAGGTCTACCTAATACAGATGATGACATTCCCTAAGACAAGGATTTCAGGACAAGCGTGTATGGAGGGACTGGGGGAGTTCAGCTTAGAAATGTTGCTTTGAGATGCCAGCGAGGAATTCAAAAACAGACATTTAGCAGGCAAGGCAGTGGTCTGGGCGGGAGACACAGACATGGGGGTCATGAACATAGTCATGAAACCACAGCGGTGAAGATCATCTGGGAGAATATTTAGACCAAGGAAAGCAGTGCTCTGAAGTCAGAACATTTAAGGAACAGAGTACCTTCTTTCCAATGTATGTATGTCACTTTGGTGATGGGCAGATATTTGTTTATGCACATATTTGGGCATTCAACCAATTACTGAGCACTTACTGTGTGTAAACACTGTTGGTTTCCAGGATAACGAACTATGGCTCTTCTCCTCAAGCAGTACACATTCTAGATGAGTGATTCTCAATAATGGGTGACTTTGCCCCCCAGGGGACATTTGGCAACATCTGGAGATACTTTTGGTTCTCACAACTGAGAAGGAGAGGTTGTTACTAGCATCTAGTTGGTAGAAGCCAGGGACGCTGCTAGACATCCTACAGTACACTGGGCAGCTCTTCTCACACCTGACAAAGGATTACCTCGCCCAGATGTCAGCTATAAGGAGGCTGAGAAGCCCTGATCTACACTAAGAAACAGGACGTGTACACAGTCAAGAAAGTAAAAAAACCCATTCCCTTCTCCAAACTGAGTATGGCGGCTTTGTAACATGTTGACTTGGCTAGGTCAAACTGCATTTCCCAAAGTTATGCTTCCCGTTAGGGTGCACCGCAAGAGCGATTCCTGCCAGCTCTGGAGGGCAGACAGGAAGCAGTAGCACCTTGTAACTCCTGCACACTGTCGTTGACATAAGGCAGCAGCTGGATCTACAACTGCTCGCCTTCCCCAGGATCTTCAGCTTCTCTGACCCTGGGGCCCACCACACCCAGTGTGTGTTTAGCTCCATGGTAAAGGGTTCTACCTTCTGCAGGACACACGTACCACTGAAGTCAGAGGCAACGAGAACTGACACGGGTTTCAATCCATCCTCCTGGTCTTCAGCTCATGCTGTGGATTCCAGTTTGTTCATGCTCTCTCACCCTTTACAACCATCTTCCCTTGCTGATTGCCTGCCCTGTGGACTTCAAGCCCCAGCATCAGACACAGAGACAACAGTCTATCAGAGACTGCTTAACTAGCCCCCACAATTAGTAAAGGAAAATCCTTGTAATTTTTACACACATGGATCTTTAATCTCTGACTGAACCATGACTGATATGCTGGGCTGAGGTCAGTGTCAGTCTTAGTATTTCTAACACAGGATGAAGTAATTTTGTAGAAAGGCAGATTTTTTCCTCCCTGGGGCCAATCTCAGTGGTCCTCTCCCATGAATTGTTCTAAACCCTGGACCTATTCTTTTCTTTTTTCTCCTTCTCCTCCTCTTCCCTCTTCTCTATTTCTTTATTTGTCCTATTTCCCCTTTTGGATGAATATACTCCATAGATTAGCACCCATAGTTATTCCATAGTTTGTTGACTAAATAGGAATGTACTTCATGTACCCTTTCCATGCGATCATCCAAAGTCATCAGTCATATCCTGTTGCTACCTGGGTCTTTGTCGATTGAAGGATTATGATGCCTGTCTTGAGATGTTCCATCTGACCATTTGTTTTTTGTTGTTGTTGTTTTTGTCTCCATCTGGAGATCCTCCAGAGACCTTGTGTCTTCCTTAAGCTGCTCAGAGGGGAGCTGTCCTCAGTTCTTGGGCAGACTTCTCCTAGGGCTTGAACAGTGGGAGGAGAAGCTGGGTGCTACTTACATGTCATTGTTCAGCACTTCATTATAACTTCTTGCCTACAACTGTATTTGTGACTGGTATGTTTGGGTAAAACCTGGAATTTCTTTTTCTCTCTTTTCCTCCATCACCACTAAGAGCTCAGGCTCATCAGCGTGTTATTTGTATGTAGCTGGGTAACATTTTCAGAAAATAATTTAGGTTTTATTTTGCTCTTCCTAGTACCCCACTTTAGCTTTCCCCCATTCAAGTGGGTCTCTGTGCTCATGGGCCCAGTAGAATGCTGACACAGAAGGGAAAACCCCAAGAACAACCCAAGTTAAACCCTGGCTCAGCAGCACTCAGTCAGAAACCAAACGCAGTTATAGAAAATACAATTTTAACTTTTATACTCATGGATCACTCCAGCCCCTTGTTCAGTTTGTAACACAGACGCCCACTTCCTACTTTTTTTTGGCTACTCATTTTTGAAATCTTCCTACAGTTTATCTCAGGATGAGGGGCACTATTTCACTCAGTCTGGGGGTATAGGAGAAAGAAAAATGGGCCCTGGGCATCTTCATTGACACAACAAATTTATCGATTGCCTATTATGTGCCAGGTCCCCTGTTAGGCACTGGGGATGTAGACTTGAATCCAGATACTGTCCTTACCTTAAAGAATTTGTAGTCCAAAGTGTAGAGATATGTCATGTACTCCAGAAAGCAACACGAGGTTGGTAACTCCCATAAAAGAAGTTTCTGCAGGGAGATGGCCAAGAAGGCAGAGTAGGAAGAACCTGAGCTCACCTCCGCCCACAGCCCAGCAAAATTACAACTATTTACAGAGCAACTATCTGTGAGGAGGACGTGAAGACTAGCGAAAAGATATTCCACAACTAAAGACATAAAGAGGAATCACAACAAGACCGGTGGGAGGAGTGGAGACACGTTATAGTCAGGACCCACACCCCTGGGTTAGCAGTCCACAAACAGGAAGAATATCACAGTCATAGAGGTCCTCTTCAAGGAGTGAGGGGTCTAAGCCCCACATTGGGCTCCCCAGCCTAGGGATCCTATACTAGGAAGATGAACTCCCAGAATGTCTGGCTTTGAAAACCAGCAGGGCTTATGTTTGGGACAGCTGGGGAGTTATAGGAAGCAGAGACTCTACTCTTAAAGGGCACATGCAAAATCTCACGTGCTCTGAGACCCAGTCCAGAGGTGGTAGTTTTAAAGGAGACTGAATCACACCCACTTGCTGATCTTGGAGAGCACCCTGGAGACTCAGGAGGCAACTGGGACCACCCGCACCCTCCGAGAATGGGGATGGTGGTCCTTTTGGGGAGCTCATTCTTTTTTTTTTTTTAATATTTATTTATTTATTTGGCTGCACCAGGTCTTAGTTGTGGCGTGCAGGATCTTCATTGTGGCATGCGAGATCTAGTTGCCTGACCAAGGGTCAAACCCAGGCCCCCTGCATTGGGAGCACAGAATCTTAACCGCTGGACCAGCAGGGAAGTTGGGGGAGCTCATTCTATTGGGATAACACCAGCATTGGCAAGTGCCATTTTCAAATCCTCCCTCCAGCCTATTAGCACCGTGGACCTGGGAGAATTAATATTGTTAAAATGTCCATACTACCCAAAGCAATGTATGGATGTAATGCAATCCCTATCAAAATACCCATGACATTTTTCACAGAACTAGAACAAATAATCCTAAAATTTGTATGGAACAACAAAAGACCCCAAATAGCCAAACAATCTTGAGAAAAAAAAGCAAAGCTGGAGGTATCACCCTCTCTGACTTCAGACTATACTACAAAGCTACAGTAATCAAAACAGTATGGTACTGGCACATAGATCAATGAAATAAAATAGAGAGCCCAGAAATAAACCCATGCGCTTGTGGTCAATTAATCTATGACAGAGAAGCCAAGAATATACAATGGGGAAAAGATAGTCTCTTCAACAAGCCATGCTGGGAAAACTGGACAGCTACGTGTAAAAGAATGAAATTAGAACATTTTCTCACACCATATACAAAAATAAACCGAAAATGAATTAAAGACCTAAATGTAAGACTGGAAACCATAAAACTCCTAAAAGAAAACATAAGCAGAACACTTTTTGACATAAATCATAGTAATATTTTTTTTGGACCTGTCTCCTAAGGCAAAGGAAACAAAAGCAATAATATTGTAATAACTTTGTGTGGGGACAGATGGTTGCTAGACTTATTGTGATGATCATTTCATAATGTATGTAAATGTTGAATCACTATGTAGTATACCTGAACCTGACATAATATTGTATGTCAACTATATTTCAATAAAAACTAAATTTTCTGGACAGTTGGATGACCAACCTTGAGAGGTGTGTGTATTTATAGGAGGATGTACCAAGGGAGGGGCCCATTCATCTTCACTGTTTGTTTCCTATCTCTTCTTTTTAAGTCCTCTTATCCATGGTAAGCTATTTTCCCTAACTTCATAACAATTAGATTTGAAACCTTTTGTGTGAAAACGTGTCAAAGACTTGTTTTAGTTCTTTATCTGTAAAATAATGAGACTAGAGTTGATGATGACTACAATCCCTTCATTTCTAAAGTTCTGAGTCAATGAAAACTCCTGAAAAAAGAATTGATGTGTCTTCCCCACATTCTTATTTCCTCATCAAAGAACTTTGGTAGTGAATCAGTCCCTAATGCCCTGACAACTCTGAATCTCTGGAACACCATTACCTGTGTCACCTTTAGGGTTTAGCATGTACTACATTGATTAGTATTAATCAGTAGAGTGTGAGCTCCCAATGGACTGTTATGGGGTCTGACTCGTCATTGTTGGTGCATGCCAGTCTGTGGTCTAGATCAATAGTTGCTCAAAGTGGCTGGATTTTAGCATCACCTGGTGAGCTTTCAACACTACATAAGGGAAAAAAGACAAACTTTCATGCCTCACGGCTAGATTTTCAGATGCAGTAGGTCTAAGCTGGGGTTCAGGAATCATAACTTTAGAACATTTCCTTGGTGATTCTAATGATCAGCCATGTTGGATAACCAATGGTCTAAACTGAATTGAAACACGTTGTGTGTAAGTGTGTGAGTGTATGTGTATGTGTGTGTTTGTATTTATAGTTCTGCCAATGAGATCTTAATTGCCTATCTGCCTGCCTTTCTTCCTTCCACTTAAGCAAGTGCCAGACTCACTCTCTGACCTCAGAGTTCTCATTATAGTGAGGGAAGAATTACAGCATGTAACTCTTTGTGTCTTCAGTGCCCAGCCCCCAGTGGCCAGCACTATGATTAGTAATTGCTTTCTTGGTGACTGTGAGAAACCCAGTTTTTGGTGTGCCTAATTTACATAGTGCAGCCAATCAGCTTGGCAGGAGCAGAAGTGAGACTCTAGCTTGTAACACCCTCTAAGATCCTCCGTATTATACATCAGTCATATAGACAATCCCACAGGCCTCTTTGTTTCACCCTTGGGGGACTCCAAAATTTCTTGATGATTGATTGCCTTTCAGTAGTCCTTTTACAGATGGGGAAACTGAGACTTAGAAAGCAACTTTCCCAGGATCCCCAAGCTGATATGTGGGTAGTTGGGGTTTGAGCTGAAATCAACAGAATGGATTTGACTCCATATTAGTGCCTGACTCATAAAACCAAAGCTAATGTCTTAACATAAGACATAGAACTGATAACACTTATTATCTTAATCCTGGGCCATACATAGGCTGACAAAATTATTACCGAAATCAACTATTTAAAAACATTGTTTTTTGTTTGAGCAAAGGAAGCATTTGTAGAAAAGATGAAAAGAGGGTGTTATTCATTCAATCTTTTGCCCCTACCTCCCCAAAAGCACACAATCTTTATTACCTCTGAATTCTGATTTTAATTTAATATACACAAGGAAACCCTAGCGAATGATGGCAGGCCCAGAAGATTAGTTACAAGTAATTCAAACATGTTAGCACAAAAGAAAACAAATAAAAATTATTTATGATCCATCAGTCATTCTTTTTTCCCACAGATCTTAAAAATAAAAATTGGTCTTAGCTTCTCATTTTCAATGTGCTTTCTTCCTTTGACTTCTGTAAAACTACCAAAGATATCAACACCTCTATATACAAAGAAGCAGTGTGGCAGTACATGTGACCTTATACATTTTTCACTCTTAAAGAAAAAATTATGAAATATTTGCTTTGAACTTGCTCTTCGATTCTAAGAGGAAGCTAATTTGAAAGATTCATAAATATTACTTAAGTGGCCAAATTATTTTTTATTTGAAACTAACATAAGATTCTAAGTTGAGCTGACCGGGTTGGAAAGGAGAAGGAATAACTCTGGCTTCCCTAAACTTTGTCAGTTAGGAAGCAGATAGGAATTGGCAATCCCAAGAAGAGAAGAATAAGTTTGATGTATCTTCTCACACACCATTAAGTTAGAGCAGCTAATCATGGAGGTTTAGACTGGTCCATCTCCCTGGAAGGTAGAAAAAGTTAATTAATTACAACATCATTTTTTTTTTTTTTGCTTTCTCCTCCCCTCCCTTTCCCCTCCCCATCACCCCTCTTATTCCTGATTACTCCTACCCCTTATTGGTTACCTACTGAATGTTTTCTGACTCTGTTTCAGAGTTTTAATCTGTTACTTAACTTGTGCTTAGGCTATAGGTGTGGAAGCTTCATTTTATTTTCCATCATTTTATTATTAAAATTAATTTTGATAAGTGGCACATGGGGCTCAAGTGATGTATCTGAAGCCACAGTTAATAAGTAGAGGAGCCAGGACTTCATAAGTAGAGAACCTGGGGAGGTGGAACCCAGAGACTGTGTTCCTTTCCTTGAAGCTATGCTGTCACACGGATTTCCATCCTCTTAAGGAAATAACAGTCAGTACAATGTACTGAGCCTTCTGTTATTAACATGGATGCTTTTTTTCTTGGCTGTGCTGCTTGGCATGTGGGATCTTAGTTCCCCGACCAGGGATCAAACCCGTGCACCCTGCAGTGGAAGCATGGAGTCTTAACCACTGGACCACCAGGGAAGTCCCCAACTCTCAAGTTCTATTTAATTTTTTCCCTCATACTTCAACCTGTGCTTTAAAATAACTTTATGTGTATGAATAATTGACTGATCTGGCTTGTTCAGTAGTTGAAATAATCACCTTGTCCTACTATCCATAGGTTTATTTTTATTTTTCATATTGTTGATAATTTACAGTCTTCTTTGGAGAGTAAATCCCAAAATGATTTCATTTTATTTTTTGCACTTAAGAATGATTTTTCTCTTCTATATCTTTTCCAAGGGAAAGAAAATACCCTTCAATATATTACTCGACAACTTTAACCCACTTCTAGATCTATTTAGGAAATAAAACATTTGGGGACAGACCGTGATGCGTATTCCTGACAATATGTGCCTATAACAGATGTCCACTTCCTGTGGGGATCTTCAGGTAAACATCATCATAAACTTCTATATGTATATGGAGTAAGGGTAAGACTGAGAACTTCGGTCAGCTTCAGCCTGGGTATGTTAGCATCACCGAGAGCAGAACTTCCCTCAGCTGCTAGAGGGGCTGCCTGGACTTTCCAGCCTGGCTCTGGTTTCCTGCGGTCACCGTCACCCTTTGCACCCCCTCATCCCATTAGCGCTGGTGGCCTGACTTGGCCTCCTGCGTGCCGAGAAGGAAGGACAAAGACCCCAACTCACCTGACAGCAGCCACAGCACTGGCAGTCTCCACACAGGGTCCCCAGGAGGCCGTTGATCACCTGGATGGCACAGATAAGTATCTGAACCGCCCCTATGATCAGCAGGATGGAGAAGAGGGTCAGATGCCAGGGAATCACGTTGTCAGGCTTTTGGCACTGGCTCCATAGGTCACTGTCCCTGAGGTAATTCCTGTCGGGGACATGGGGGAGAAAGGAGATGTTGGTAAAAAGTGTGCAATACCCTAGGCTAGAAAGTCACCATAACGATTCTCCTTTTGCAATACTCTCTCTCCAAGATATAAGCTCCATGAGAAAAAAAAAAAAAATCCCATAATAACAACACTTTTAAAAACAATACCTAACAATTTTATTGAGTATAGACTATGGTGCCAGACCCTGTTCTGAACATTTAACACATATTCACTCCTTTATTTCTCATAGAAACCTTATGGTTCTTTTCTTCCATTTCACAAATGAGAACATTGAGGCACAGAGTTGTTAAGTGACTTACCCCAGCTCACACAGCTACTGAGTGACAGAGTGATTTTTATGAGCTGACCAGGAGGATGGGTAAGTTTAATATCTATTTTTTTTTTTTTTTTTTTTTTAAATTTTATTTATTTATTTATTTATTTATTTATGGCTGTGTTGGGTCTTCGTTTCTGTGCGAGGGCTTTCTCCAGTTGCGGCAAGCGGGGGCCACTCTTCATCGCGGTGCGCGGGCCTCTCACTGTCGCGGCCTCTCTTGTTGCGGAGCACAGGCTCCAGACGCGCAGGCTCAGTAATTGTGGCTCACGGGCTCAGTTGCTCCGCGGCATGTGGGATCCTCCCAGACCAGGGCTCGAACCCGTGTCCCCTGCATTGGCAGGCAGACTCTCAACCACTGCGCCACCAGGGAAGCCCAAGTTTAATATCTATTAAGGGGCAATGAAAATGAAGACACTCCAGGAGCAGAATCTCACAAATGTTCACGGCCTTTATCCTACTATTGTCCTTAGGGACCTTTTGGACTTCTGATAAATTATCTGTCACGTCTAGTGGCCGTGTGAAGCCATGTAAAGTACAATTGTGTCATATAGTTAAAGGGAAGAGCTTGATTCTTTTAAGGCCTGCTTCTAGCCAAATTGTAAACTGACTCAGCTATATTTTTGTGAAGATGTAGGGATTCCACCTGCAAAAAGAGTTAATTAATAACTAAAAGGAAGAAATAATCTGCTGCCTTAATACACATTTTATAAAAACTTTGAAATAAGAGAAACTGCAATATATTTATAAAATATATACATTAGGAGTCCACTGCAATATCAAGGGCATTGTGCCTTGAAGGAGAAATGTGAAGTGTGGTATCTTTAAGACAACAATGAGGGTAAAGCGGGTAAAATCTCTGCATATTTATATTCCTTCTCACATTCTTAAAGCCACAGATTGGTCTCTCCCTCTTCCTTTACGCGTCCTCTCTCCTTTCAAGGCCTCAATAGGAAACTCTCCATCTGACTACTAAAGTAATATCCACCTCATTGTTTTTAGATCATTTTGACGATCTGTCTCTGGTGATTTCTGCAGTGCATCAGTACACATTTATTTGAGATACATTCTGTAATAAGATTTTGAAAAATCTTTGAAATGATGGAAGATGCCCCAGAGTTTAGTAGAGCAGAAGGGGTAAAGGAAAGAATGAGACTTTTGCTCTTGATCTAAAAATAATACATTGTTGGGGCTTCCCTGGTGGCGCAGTGGTTGAGAATCTGCCTGCCAGTGCAGGGGACACGGGTTTGAGTCCTGGTCTGGGAGGATCCCACATGCCGCGGAGTGACTGGGCCCGTGAGCCACAACTACTGAGCCTGCGCGTCTGGAGCCTGTGCTCCGCAACAAGAGAGGCCGCGATAGTGAGAGGCCCGCGCACCGCGATGAAGAGTGGCCCCCGCTCGCCGCGACTAGAGAAAGCCCTCGCACAGAAACGAAGACCTAACACAGCCAAAAATAAATAAAATAAATAAATTTACAAAAAATAAAAATAAAATAAAATAAAATAAAACATTGTTTATCACATTGATTCACCTTCCCATGAGAATACAGGTTCTAGCAGCTCACTGGCTGGATGACTTGTGTATCTCTCTGTAAAATGGGAATAACAATATCAAATCATAGGGTTAAATAAGGATTAAATTAAAGTGAGGATTAAATGAGTTAACACGAGTAAAGCACTTAGAACAGTGCCTAGCATATAGTAAGTTTTCAATAAACCCTAATACTGTTATTATTTTACTTAAGCTGAGCAATCTGGTCTAAAGGAAAAAGGCTGGTATTTCGGATTCAGATGGACCTGGGTTTGAATCCAAGCATTCCTCTCACTGGCTGTGTATTCCTCACACAAGTCACCTTCCACCGCCCCACCCCCTGGCCTTCACATCAGTTTCTTCATCTATAAAATGGGCTGAGAACAACCTCACAATTGTGAAATTTCACTGAGATAATATACCTATGTACTGCTGTATAAAACTTCTTTTCATTACGTTACTATTATTTTTAAAATTTATTTATTTAATTTATTTATTTTTGGCTGCGTTGGGTCTTCGTTGCTGCGTGCGGGCTTTCTCTAGTTGAGGCAAGTGGGGGCTACTCTTCGTTGCGGTGCTCGGGCTTCTTACTGCGGTGGCTTCTCTTGTTGCGGAGCACAGGCTCTAGGCACGTGGGCTTCAGTAGTTGTGGCACGTGGGCTCAGTAGTTGCGGCGCACGGGCTTAGTTGCTGTGCGGCATGTGGGATCTTCCCGGACCAGGGCTCCAACCCGTGTCCGGGAAGATTGGCAGGCGGATTCTCAACCACTGCGCCACCAGGGAAGCCCCCATTATGTTATTTTTAAAACACTCATTTTTCCATTCTGTTTTTTTCCATGTAGTCCTTCCTACCTTTACAATTTTTCAACTTGCTGATTATAAGAGGTTATAAAAAGACAATATTTTCCAGGCACATTTTATAAAGAAAAGATCCTAAAGTGAAGTAATTGGCAGTCCCCAGTTTGGACCCTCGGCTGAAGAGTTTGTGCAGTGGTGGGACGACACCACCCCCTGGTGGTGATATTGATGAACCGCTCACGGGGGAATTTGGAAGCAAGGATTGAGTTTGGGTGCAGAAATGCTCTCAGTTTCACTCCAACTGCTGCCTCACCCCTTACAAACCCTCACGGATAGCTGTTCCACAGGCCCTTCTTCTTTCCCCCCAAACTCTCAGGTTCTGAGCGTCTCAGATCCCCGGAAATGATTGCTGTGTCCAACCCTCCAACCCCAGGTGAGAGAGGGCCCTAATTTTTCATGGATCTGCAGGCTAATCACGCTTCCACATTCTGTGACATGAGGAGAGCTGAGGCAGTTTAAACCCACTGAATCTCATCACTGTGAAGGGCGGTCCCACCTGAGACGCAGTAGTTCCATCAACCTCAGAGTAGAACACCATGGATTTCATACAACTCACTTCTTGCCAGCAACAAAGGCAGCTGAAGGAAGGAGCCAGGGAGCCCGAGGGCTTTGCCTGGGTAACTCAGGTGCCACCTCCTCCTCTGAGACAGACCCCCTGATGCTCCTCCTGCCCTCAGCTGGCTGTGGTACCCCTTCTGTGCTTCCCAGCCCTCTGGTTCCTTCTGGTACACAGTGCCCCGGACCCTGAGCTGTCCTCATCTGTCCACTTGTCTGTCTTCTCTTTGTGACTATACATCCACAAGGGTAGAGACCATGTCCCCCATCTCTGTCCCCAGTTCCAGCACAGGGAGTGTTCAGTAAATGAGCAGCTTTCATGTACGGGGTCCTGCCCATGTTCTGGGCGCTGGGCTAGCTGCGTTCCGTCATCCCTCCCAATCCTACGAGGAGGTGCTACTTTTCTTGAACAATGCCCCAGGAAATATTCACTGAATGAATGAACATATACACAGATTAAGAAGTTGAGGGGGGAGGGGCAACATGGGGGAGGGGATTAAGAGGTACAAACAATTAGGCATAAAATAAGCTACTGGATATATTGGATAACACAGGGGATATAGCCAATATTTTATAATAACTATAAATGGAGTATAACCTTTAAAAACTGAATCACTACATTGTACACCTGGAACTTATGTAATATTGTACATCAACTATACTTCAATTACAAGAAATGTACTGCTAAAAAAAAGACATTAAGTATTTAGAAAGTGTAAAAAAAAAAGCTGAGGCTAGAGAATGTAAGTGCCTGGATTTGATCTTCCTTCTGTCTGACTCCAAAGCCGGTGCTCTTAATCGTTACACACATTCCCTGCATTTGAGTAATTTTATCCCTTTAGAATAATTAAAATATGATTAATTTATGAAATTTGATTTACACAATACATCTCTAATAGTGTGTATAGTTATCTCTAATAGTATGTCAATCAAAGTTTTCCTTTACCATAATAAAGAAATTATTCTCTTTGAACCTTCATGCGACTGGTTGAAAATATTGAAATTAATCACAAAATTATCATAAAAGCATAACATTTTAGAAAGTTCTAATGCATCACAATAAATTCTATTCACAGCGATGCTATATTCATAAAAATGAATCATAACATTGAATGTTTGGCAAGTGCTACGTGGCAGTAATGGTACATTATGTACATCATGTTATTTCATTCTTGCCTGAACCTGTGAGGTAGATCTTGCTGCCACCCCATTTCACAGAGAAAGACCTGAAAGGTGAACGCATCACCCAAGATCACACCACTGGTATGTGGCAGAGGTGGAACTGGACCCTAAGTCAAGTCGGGCCAAGGGCAAAGCCGGATCTTAACATCTCTGGGGGTTTCCTGCTTCATGAAAGCTGGGAACAGGTTGCTGCCATGCCATCTCACCCCGTCCACGTGGCTTTCAGCTCTGGGGAGTGTGCTCGCAGCAGTGTATGGGGTTTCTTGCTAATAAGTAATCATTGAAGAGCAGCTGCAGATAGTCTTAACTGAAAGGCCAGGCAGAACACTGAATGGTGTCAGTTCTGTGCTTAATGAGAGAGCCCTCTCCTCGCCCCTGAGTTCCTTCCCCAGGGAGCAGGGAGGGCTGCAGCCTGACCGGGCAGTGCTGTGCTTGGCTGTGTTGCTTGTCTCTCTCCCGCTGCTGATTGTCTTTGGCCTTGCCTCCTGCATTCCCTCCCACAGCTGTCCCCATGCCCTGTGCAAGCTGCTTCCCTTTTAGCAGCTCAGGGTCAAGGTAG
This sequence comes from Balaenoptera acutorostrata, assembly GCF_949987535.1. Classification (NCBI taxonomy): domain Eukaryota; kingdom Metazoa; phylum Chordata; class Mammalia; order Artiodactyla; family Balaenopteridae; genus Balaenoptera; species Balaenoptera acutorostrata. The sequence goes on along the minus strand of NC_080067.1, from coordinate 34,874,491 downwards.
AGGTAGCCAATTGTCTCAGAAAGGAAGACCTTGTTTGGGAGGAGGTCCTACTTCAAAGGAAGCCAAGAGGGTGTATCTCAAAATGTCCCAGATTTCTTTTCCCTTCTAGGATGCCTCTTTAGTATGGTTCCCATGACAGAAAAAGTTAACTGTCTTTGTTCCTTTAAAATGAGCGCCAACAAACATTTTTAAGGAAAACAGAACTAAATTCTACGGACTTGAAGAGTCCTGACTTTTGTGTCCCAAGCTGGAAACCTCAGAATCCACCTTGATAACCTTCCCTCTTTCTCCTCATACCTAATCCTGATGATTCCATCTCAGACTGTCTCTGACATTTCTCTCCTTTTGAGCCCCAATTCCGCTGCCTTGGAGATGGTCAGGATTTTATCTGGATTGTTACTCTAATCTCCGACCTTGCTCCCTCGTTCAGTTACTGAGACCTTCCATTCATCCTGCACGTCGCTACCAACAAGATTGTCCTGAAACTCCCAAGTGGTCGTGGCTTGTCCTGCTTGAAGTCCTCTGCTGTCCCCCGACGTCTTGAAGGTCTACCTGTCTCTCAATCACCCGCATCCTGTGGGTCCCTCTTCACCACCCCCAACATTCACCCTGAGCTTCTGGCCACTCAGCGAACGGACACTCTCTGAGCACGTGGGCCCTTTTCGAAGTTGCCTCAGGACTTTCTCTTCTCTCTGCCTGAAACGTGCTTCCCATCCTCTCTGGAAGGCACACTTCTGTGCATCTTCCAAAACCAGCCCACGTCACCTCCTCCCAGAAGTTTCCCTCGCACGCCTCCATTTCCCCCTTTCGGCAAGTGAGGGTCTGTTCCCTGTCGTCACCCTAAACTACCATGTACTCACTGGGGCAGGGACCATGTCTGTCCTTCTGTGCTCCATGTTTGGGACAGGCTTCAAAGCACAAAGTAAGGTCCTGTCAAGTGCTTTTGTTTTTTTAATTCTCCTACTAATCATTAGCTGTGAAGCCCTGGGCAAATTAACTTTTTGAACTGTATTTTTCTACTGTAGGGATAAGAAATCTTCTGAGATTTATTAGGAAGATTAGGTGAGATAATGCATGCAAAAACACTCAGCCATTAATCATTAGAAGGAGGAGGAGGAGAAAAACGAGGAGGAGGTGGTGGAGGAGGAGGGGAAGGAGGAAGAGGAGGAGAAGGGAGAGATGCTGCCACTGCCATTTGGTGATAAGGGAAACTGTCCTGAGTCCTCTTCTTTGGTCTCATACAAGTGATTATTTCTTTTCACTCACTAGGTAGCTGTGTATGTGTGTTACACTTGCAGCTACAACAACAACTCCTGTGATGCTTACACACTGGGATCCGATGGATAAGAAGAGTCCGTGGGATAGTAAAAAAGATTGGAGACAGAGGCCACTGAGCTTTTCGAGAGGGACTCTACAAAAATCAGATAGTGCAAGTCAATATAAACTGTGCTCTAGAAAAAGCATTGTGACTTGAAGTCAGAAAACTTGGATTCGAGCTTCCATCATTAGGAACAGTATTCCTTTGGGCAAGTCAGTTCTCCTCTCCGGGCCTCAGCTGAATTACCTCTGAAGGAACGCTTTTTGTGAGGATCAGACGAAACACTGTGGGTGAAGGCACGTTGTTAACTGAAAACACCAAGCAACACAAGGTGCAAGGATTGTTGTAAGAAACTCAAGATGAGCTTCTGCAGTTGGAGGGGAGGTTTGGAGCTGGCAGTGGGAGATAAGATCATAAAGGAAGACAGGACATGGGATGTAGGGAGAATGGCAAGCTGAGGAAAGCCCGCCAGGTGACAGAGGGTGCGGTGAGACACCCTGCCTGGACCCATCCTCCTGAAAGCCCCTCCTGTAGCAGTCGTGGCCTATTTCACACCAAGAGTGGACTTGCATTTTATGTGGGATTAAATTCTAGAGTCAGGGCATGATGGGAAAGAGCACAAATAGTCAAAATCATTCTTATCTTATAAATCACCTGGAAAGTATAATATATATGATTTTGTAATAAACCCCTATGCAGCCATTTTTTATCATACTATGGTTTGAAGCCACTCTGCAGATGTCTAGGTACACAAACCTTTCCCTTCAGATACTATCAAAGCCCAACAGTGAACAGAGGATGGGTGGAGAATTCTGAAATGTTCCTGCTTTCCTGCACAGTTTATTCTGTGTTTGTTATTAAAGCGCTCTAATCTGACACCTGTTAATGGATGGGTTAGTTGCTGTTGTGAGGAGTAGATAAAACAACACATATGAAAGCATCTATCACAGAGTAACGTGTGATACATGGGTCTGATGTGAATGCAAACTTGCTTCAGCAGGAGGACAGATGCAGAGGGCTTTGAAAAGTGGTTTCCTCAACCTAAATGTCCATCGATAGATGAATGGATAAAGAAGATATGGTACATATGTACAATGGAATATTAGCCATAAAAAAGAATGAAATGATGCCATTTGCAGCAACATGGATGGACCTAGAGATTATCATACTAAGCGAACTAAGTCAGAAAGAGAAAGACAAATATCATATGATATCACTTATATGTGGAATCTAAAATATGACACAAATGAACGTATCTATGAAACAGAAACAGATTCACAGATATAAAGAACGACTTGTGGTTACCAAGGGGGGGTGGGCCAGGGGAGGGATGGATTGGGTGTTTGGGGTTAGCAGATGAAATTATTATATAGAGAAGGGGTAAATAACAAGGTCCTACTGTATAGCACAGGGAACTATATTCAATATCCTGTAATAAACCATAATGGAAAAGAATATGAAAAAGAATGTATATGTATGTATAACTGAATTGCTTTGCTGTATACCAGAAATTGATACAACATTGTAAATCAACTATACTTCAACTAAAAAAAAAAAGAAATAAAAAAAAAAAAGAAAAGTGGTTTCCTGTCCTCCCCCAAGGAGGTGTGAGTGTGCCAGGGGAGGGTGTGATGCCCTCATGTCAGAACAATATAAGACCATTGTACTGCCTTGGGGTGTTACTTGGCATGCCTTGTGTTTCTCTCTCCTTTGTTTTGGACATAGATTTATTCAAATTGATTTTAAGTTCATCAAGGGGAGTAGCGTTCACATTACAGAATAAATAGAAACAGGTTTAATACTGCACTGACGCTGTGGATGGAAATACTAGCAGAAGGGTCCTTGAAAGGAGACATAACATGTAGCTTCACAGTCACACCCTTGGGTGGGGGAGAGGGAACCATCGGGGGAGGGACCTCAGGAGGTGGCTCAACCTTATGCTGTCTGAATGCTGTGCTCAAGCAAGCCAAGCCCACAGTGGTCCTCTGTAAGAGGAGAGGGCTTTCCACAGTAAAATAAACACCCATGGCAATCACTGCATGTGATATGAGGACATTAGAAGGCTTGTACTCCTGTTTAACTACAGAGAAGCGTGGGCATGATATTTTAGGTGAAACACTTGTGGGCAAACTGAGACCTGGTGTCATACAGAACCAGCCTCCTCCATCTCCTCCATCTGAAGTCTGCTCTCGAGGTTCTGTAGCCTCTCACTATACATTAATAAATAGGGGTCTGACTTAAATAATCGATGTCAGAGTTTTTTAGGCATGGCCCCATCCTCTGTGTACAGGAGGACCCATCAACTCTAATTCCCGACCACCTAGATATGTCACTCCCTGTGCTATTGTCCATAATGATGAACAAAACAGAGATTGTCCCAGCCCCCTTGGAAGTTAGCGTCTAGTGCAGCCCTATCTAATGATGCTCAATTTTGTCCCTAATAGCCGTGTGCAGCTACGGAGTGCTTGAAATATGGCTAGTGTGATTGAGGAATTTTAAACTTTATTTCATTTCCATGAATTTAAGTTTAAGTAGACACGTATGGCAACTGTCTACTGCCTTGAGCAGTGTGGTCTAGGGACAGAAGGATGTGTAATATAAAAAGACTAATAATACTCGAAGTTAGAAGATGTGAGTTTGCTCCCTGTCTCTGCTGCCCACTAATTGTGAGACTTGGAGCACATCACACTTATTCAGCCTGCCTCGGTGGGGAGTTACTACCTCTTGACGTTGTTGTGGAGATTAAATTATAAATTTATTTTTTAAAAAGTTCTTTATAAACTACAAAGTACCGTGAAAATATGAAGTGTTACTTTAATGAGTTCTATTAACAATAACTCTCATGAAGAACCTACAGTGTTTTCAAGGTCGTTTTCCATAAATCTGCACCTTAAGAGATTGTTTAGTTATCCATCGTTTGGGGTATTAGTGAAAGCCTTTGAGCTCTGTTAATGAGTAATCATTCTCATTTTCTATTATAAGATTTTCAATGGAAGGCACTGTTCTCTGTTTATTAATATTATTAGTTGCCTCATGTTGATGCTAATAAATATTTGAATGCAAATGGTGACACCACCAACCTCCTTCTCTCAGGTCAACTGAGGTGCCCTCTTCCATTATTTCTCCTGGTGTCTGTCAAAAGAGCACCTAGAGGTGAGATCTTGTGTAACTTCACCCCACAACTCCAGCTCTGCCTCAAAGGAGCAACATGCCTGAGACTTGTAAACTGAAGATGGTGGGCCTTGAGCTGTATCCCCCATGGGCCTTTACCTGCTGGTGCCCCCAATGGTGACATGTGAGCATTGAAGGGTGTACCTTACCCGTCCAGGAAGGGGTAGCCCCACGTGCTATTATTGACCATGAGGCATTTTGGACCCTTGTTGATTGAGACAGCTGAGATGATAAATGAGTATCCAGCACCCAAGACTCCAACCACAGCAAATATTGTGGAGGTGAACATCTGAAAGAGAAGGAGAGAGACCGCCAGGTTCTTAAGATGTCCAGAGATTACACACAGCACACCTAACTGGCCTGTCGTTGAGCATGGTGAATATGGGGAAGTTACGGGGTATGCAGCCAGTTTTTACTGGAAATGGGGCCTGTGGGGTCTCCTAGAATGAATTTTGGTGTCTCATGTCCCTTTCTCCAGCCCCATCCCCATCTTTTTCACCTATTCATTGGTGACACAAGTGCTAGTTATGGTTTGATACCTTTGAACCAGGATTTTTAACCTTGTTAAGAACAGATTGTCCTTCACAGGCCTAATATGGAAGACCAGTCTATTACAGAATCAAAGAATCTTAGAATGGGAAGTGATCTTCAGTTCTGTGGTCCAATCATCTCACTGAGGCTAAGTCACAGTGGGGCCTCATGTGGCAGGAAGGTTCTGCTTATGAGAAAGGGTAGAAGTCTACAATTTCTCCTCATCAGTCCTAGTTACATTCCTTGAGTTCAAAAAGATTAAGTCCAACCTCTCTTCCATGAGGTAGCAACATTTAAAATATCTGAAGATATTTTATATCTTACACAAAAATATTTTCTATATAACATCTCTCCACCCCTTCCACCCTCTGTACATTTTCTCTTCTTTGGGTTACACAAGCCCAACGATTCCAGTTCTTTTAAATATTTTTATATGACAGAGATTAATTAGTGAAAAATAGATTGTACTACATCTTTTTTTTTTAAATTATAAAATCAAGATAGAATATAGAATATAAAAGGCAGAAACAATCCTGGAGCCCATCCAGGCTAACTCCCTCTTAGAGATAAAAAAAAAAAAAACAGGGTCTAGAGAGGCAATGTCCATTCTAAACAGTAATTAAAGAGTAGTGTGGAAACATTAATAATTCTGTAAATAGAGGTGGCAAATGATCACCTCTATTGCTTTGGGACATGAAGGTGTAGTGCAAAGTACAAGAGTTTAAAAGTCAGCAGAACCCAGTGTGATGGGTTTTCTCTGTGTGATGACTGGCTCTTAGTTTCTCATCTATAAAATGGGCATGATAAAGCCTACCTAAATTAGATGTGATAACCCAAGTTAAATGTCAGTTACTTCCTCTTTCCCCTTCCCTGTATTACTATCAGTCTTTTTACAGTATATATTTGAGGGTTTGAGGGTGGGGTTAGAGTGTAGAGAGGATCTAACTGTGCCTGGGCAACTGGAATCTGTGTAATCTATTTAGCTGGGATTCATATTCATATCATATGTCATATCATATATAAATGTGTTTTTTTGAAAATTTATTTATTTATCTATTTATTTTTGGCTACGTTGGGTCCTCGTTGCTGTGTGCGCGCTTTCTCTCTAGTTGCAGCCAGCAGGGGCTACTCTTCGTTGAGGTGCACGGGCTTCTCATTGTGGTGGCTTCTCTTTTTGTCGAGCACGGGCTCTAGGCACATGGACTTCAGTAGTTGTGGCACGCAGGCTCAGTAGTTGTGGCACATGGGCTTAGTTGCTCCACGGCATGTGGGGTCTTCCTGGACCAGGGCTCGAACCCGTGTCCCCTGCCTTGGCAGGTGGATTCTTAACCACTGTACCACTAGGGAAGTCCCTATAAATGTATTTTTGGTGCAACTTTCCAAGACTGAGCTCTGGCTCCATGCACCGTGTCTGACTTCCCATGTAGAACTGACCATTCCCTTCTTCATATTGAAACAGAACAAGACCCTGTGGAGTTCCTGGGCATGGAAGCCTTTCCATGTCCCTGTTTCTTGTTTGTAGGGAACAGACTCTAGCCTCCATGACCTTCCCAGAATCCCAAAGAGCAGATTTGAACAGTTGCTAATCAGGGAATGGAGGGGATGCAGAGACAAGGGAGGAACAGCCAAGAAACAATAATTCAGCCTTGGGGCAGGGTTCTGGTTGCATCTCAAGGGATACACATAATAATATCTTTGAGCTCTTTATAGAACTAAAACCCCCAACAAATGGAAGATGTTAGCATTCTTCATTCCAGAGAAGGTCACAGTTTGATAACCTTGAGAAGCTCATCAGGAGACCACTTGAGACCAGATTAAAGAAGTTCAGGCCCTGCACACACCCTGATCCTTATCAGCAAAGCTGCCCTTGAACCATTGCTATAAAACTCCTCACCAAATCCTCCTGCGTTGGGACACAGTTTTTCAGGGCATGAGCCTGCTGTGTTCCCCTTTGCCAGGCAAAACAATAAAGCTATTCTTTTCTACTTCACCCAAAACTCTGTCTCAGAGATTCAATTTGGCACTGGTGTACAGAGGCCAAGTTTTCAGCATCCATATCTCCCACCTCCAGGGCTCTAGATTGTATCAACTCCCATCACAGCACAGTATATATAACGCATTACTGCATAGCTGTTTATGTCTGTCTTCCCCAACCAGAGGACAGACTCCTTGAAGCCATGGACAGTGGGTTATTTGAAGATAGTTAGGACATTGCTCCACCCCTACCACCAACAGTTTGGTTTTTTTTTTTTTCCTCCCCAGCTTATCAAAGGCACTGGATAACTACTTATTGGATATTTTCAATGACTAAAGTTCATATACTCATTATTTAGATTTTTCCTCTTAATTTTTATGCCTAGGGTATCCTAAACCCATTCCCACCATCAAGAACATTGTGAATATAATCTAGGTCAGAAGTAAATAAAAATTTGGGTCAATTTATCATGTTAGAACAGGCAATCTCTCTTCCAAAGGATATCTTGTTGAATAATTTTAGAAATTGTTGAATTGTATAAAGTTAAATAAGTTTCATTCCTCTTGTACTTCTAAGAATCTTTGTGATATGCTAATATGTATGAAGCTCCAAGAAGGGGATATACTATGTATACTGGAATGTTAGGAAAATTATTAGCTCTCAAATTATCCCTCAGAAGTGAGGGACTTGCTTTAGAGCTGTGCCCTTATTTCATCCTTCAGGTAACAGGACATTTCCTCAAATTTGAACAAACAAGTATTGTATGGGAAAGACATTAGTCAGAAACAACCCAATTACTGTTGGATGACAGAATTATTTAAACATTTCCTTCTTAACACAGATTTGCTAATTATTCTAGGAAAGTTGACCTCACAATTCCTAGTTCCAGATATTATAGTTAACAAGCCTTTCAAAGGGCATTCTAATATAAGTATGTTTAGTGTTTACAATTGTGGGGATCATTAATATATACTTGCAAGAGAGATGTCTGAATACTGTCTTCGTCTTATCTGAATTGATATTCATGACTAACAGTGAAATTTCCGCTGACAGCATCATACATGGATACAAAAATGTCATTAAATGGAAAAAAAGGTGTGCTGTGGGAAACTTTTGATGGCTCCAATGGTGTCTTTAGTGGGAGCAAAGACATTAAGGTCAAAAAACATGAAAACAGGGCTTCCCTGGTGGTGCAGTGGTTGAGAGTCTGCCTGCCAATGCAGGGGACACGGGTTCGAGCCCTGGTCTGGGAAGATCCCACATGCCGTGGAGCAACTAGGCCCGTGAGCCACAACTACTGAGCCTGTGCGTCTGGAGTCCGCAAGCCACAACTACTGAGCCTGCGCATCTGGAGCCTGTGCTCTGCAACAAGAGAGGCCGCAATAGTGAGAGGCCCGCGCATTGCGATGAAGAGTGGCCCCCGCTTGCCGCAACTAGAGAAAGCCCTCGCACAGAAACGAAGACCCAACACAGCCAAAAATAAATAATAAATAAATAATAATAAATAAATAAATAATTAAAAACAAAACAAAACAAAAAAAAACATGAAAACATTTTAAAATAAATGAGAGGGGAGGAGTAATATTTCAAAATCAATATATTAAAATTATTTTATATTTTATGCATGTGATTTAAAATATGCATATATCACAGAACGCTTATGCATATATTCACGTTAGTCAAAGAACTTTTTTTGAAACTGCTTTCTGGGAAAATAAGAGGTGGTTTCATACAAAGTTTCACCTTATATTTGGGTATGTATTGTAATTTGCAGAGTTTTCTGATCTCATAGGAGCCTATAACTTCTTCCCTTGAGCCCTTGCAACGACACACTTTGGGAGATGCTGCTCCAATTTAAAGAGAGCTTATCTAGCTACTTCTCTGTCTCTGAGCTACCTCCATGCTCCAATCAACTTGCTGTTTAGTTAGACACAGCTGGTATTTATCTAGGAATGGCCAGAACGTTCCAGTAGAGCAATTGGAAGCTTACGCTCAGGTCAGTTTTTCCTAATGTTTTACCTCTTATCCTTTCAGAGTGAGGCTCTGAGTGGTCTGGAAACATTTTTGACATGTGGTCCTTGGGATGGATTGGATTGTCTCAATTAAAAAATAAGATTCTATGAAGGAAGGGTCTCTCATCTTAAAATTGCTTAAAAGTCTTCAAAAGCCAGAATTTCCACTAAATAAATGGTTAAATATTCTTATAATTATGTTTTCACAAAAATGACGATCTCAGAAACCTTCTAGTGCAATCATCTCACTTTCTAGATAACGCAAAGAGCTTCATTCTGTGACAGCCTTAGATGTATTATCTCATTTAATCTTCTCAACGAACCTGTGAGGTGGGTGTGATTATCTACATTTGCCAGACAGGAAACTGAGACTACTAGAAATTAAGATAATTGCTGTAAGTCAAACAAAGAGTAAAGTGGTGGAACTAGGATCAGTCCATGGCCACTTGTTTCCAAAGCCCATGCTTTTGTGACTTTCTCAAATCACACATCTAGAAGATGGCTGAACTAGATTAAGAACTGGGATCTCGGGGGAAGGGGCAACATAGGGGTGGAGGATAAGAGGTACGAACTATTAGGTATAAAACATGCTACAAGGATATATTGGACAACACGGGGAATATAGCCAAAATTTTACAGTAACTATAAATGGAGTATAACCTTCAAAAATTGTGAATCACTATATTGTACACCTGTAACATATAATATTGTACAGCAACTATACTTCAAAAAAAAAAAACCAAAAAAAAAAAGAACTGGGTCTCCCTCCCAGTCTAGGATCCTGTACCTACCACCTCTTCAAATACACACACACACAAAACACACTGCCACTAGCACCAGATATTCTGTCATTTGCAAATTTCTCTGTGAATGACATTGGTTCTCTCACAGAAATAAAATGACAGATAAGGAAAAAAATATCTTTCTGCTTATTTGACCTTCTGATCTTGAGTTCTAATTATTAGTCAGGAATCATGAAACTATTGATTATTAAGAATGGAAGAGTATCTAAAATTGCTGTAATAGAAAAGAAAGGTCACGTTTCCAGGAAGGCAGTTTGGTAGTCTGAGGAAACCAGGGTCCCGGCCTCCTGAGTCACCCAGGCCCCCGCCTCCCTGGCCTCGGCTTCTGGAGGTAAACAGAAGAAAGGGGTGGGTGGTTCTAGAAGGTCCCTTCGACTAAAACAACTCCGGATTTCATCATCCACTGGCTGGTAATGAGAGGAGAAATCTGTCTTGTGCTATTCCTGCTGTGTGAGATGAGTGGAGGATTTTAGATATCATTCCTGGAACATTTCAACAGGCAAATGTTTACAGACACAAAAAGTGAGCACAAATGCAAACAGTCCTCATTTTAGGCAAGTCTGAGTAAATGAAAAACCAGGTTAATATAAAATAGCAATGAGATAATTTTCCCTTTTATTGAAGAGTCCCCCTTGTAAGCACCTCTATCCCAACACTGTCCAACTGAAATATAATGTGAGCCATATACATAATTTAAAATTTTCTAGTAACACTTCTTAGAAGGTTTAAAAAAATGAGATTAATTTTGATAATATATTTTCTTTAACTCAGCATATCCAACATATCATTTCAACAGGTAATCAATATAAAAACTACTAATGAGATATTTTACATTCTTCTTTTGTACCAATTCTTTGAAATCTGGTATGTGTTTTATACTTATGGTACATCTCAATTTTTCTTTTTTTTTTTTTGTGGCCAAGCCTCACAGCATGCAGGATCTTAGTTCCCCGACCAGAGATTGAACCCGTTCCCCCTGCAGTGGAAGCACAGAGTCTTAACCACTGGACCGCGAGGGAAGTCTCAGGTACATCTCAATTAAAAAAAAATTTTTTAATTAATTAATTTATATTTATTTATTTATTTATAACATCTTTATTGCAGTATAATTGCTTCACAATGGTGTGCTAGTTTCTGCTTTACAAACATAGTGAATCAGCCACACACACACATATATCCCATCTCCTCTCTGTTGCGTCTCCCTCCCTCCCGCCCTCCCTATCCCACCCCTCTAGGTGGTCACAAAGCACCAGCTGATCTCCCTGTGCTATGTGGCTGCTTCCCACTAGCTATTAGTTTTACATTTGGTAGTGTATATATGTCCATGCCACTCTCTCACCTCGCCCCAGCTTACCCTTCCCCTCCCCCGTGTCCTCAAGTCCATTCTCTAGTAGGTCTGCACCTTTATTCCCGTCCTGCCCCTAGCTACATGTAAAAGAACGAAATTAGTATATCTCAATTTTGATTGGCCACATTCCATATGCTCAATAGCCACATGTGGATAGTGGCTCCTGTATTGGACAGTACATTCTAGAACATTTGGAAGATTGATTTTTGGTAGTAAAAGTTAAAAAAAATGGGTGGTTATGGTCTGTACTGCTTCCCTGATTACAGTTACCCACAGGAGGGAGAGATGTATGACAGAGGAGGGCAAGACAGTGACCCTCAACTGAAGCAATAAGGTTTTATTTCTTTACAAAACTTTCTGAAGAAAATATGGCATCAGGTTACAATTTCATAAAGCTACAGGTAGTATGTTTTGTTTTTGTATTCACATTTGAAATATCTCACCTTGAAATAAAAAAAAAATACTCCAAATAATTTTTCATAACTTTTCCAGAATGGATGACCTACATGAAGCAAGGTACACTTTATGTCACTTTGTTTTAAGTCATTTCGTGTTCAGAAGTCTGTAAAAAATTGCTAAATTTACTACTCTGAGATATTATCAATCTTAAAATCAGATGAAGTCCATTCCATTCATCATGGGTCTCATGATACAAAATTTTTCATGTTAAAAGAGAAGTTATTGAAATCAAGTTGAATATGTTAGGGAGCAGATGCTTCAAGTTGGTGTTTTTTAAACGAAACAGGCAAAAGGCCTGGAATATTTCTGGAAAGAGACACGATAATTGGAAACACTGGTAACCTCTGGGGAAGGGCGTTGCCAGACTTTGGAGTCAGGAATGTGTGGCTTCCGTTGTAGATTTTGTACTATGGACATGTTTTCCCTATTCTAAATGAATAAATAGTAAAGGGGGACACTACTGTGTAGTGTAGTGGTCAAGGGCATGGGATACAGGCAGACAGATCTGGGTTTGAGTCCTGGTTCCTTCCTCATGACCTTGGGAAGGTCATCTTTCTAAGATCTCCATTTCTTCTTCTGTAAAATAAGCCTCGATAATAACTACCTGTCTCCTAGAGATCATAATATGTAAGATAGCTAATCAAAAATAGGAAATAGGGAATCAAATGTACACATTGTCTAGCAAATCAGATAACCCCCAGGTGGGGCAGGCTCTTAGATAATGCCTGGTACTTCACTGTGGGGATACCCAGAAATCTCTTTTGCCTATTTCCAAGATTTGGATAATTTCCCATGACATTAACAAGCACTTGATAAATGTCATTATTATATTATAATGTTTTAATAATCATAGCCTCACATACTTTAACCTTCCAGAAATACAGAGAGTATAGCTCTGGGGAGAAAAATAAAAGTAAACAGGCTGACTATCTCATGGTTGCTCAGCACACATGTTCAGTTTGTATTTCTAAAGAAATGTGTGTTAATGTATATGCTGTAAATACTTCCCTTGAAATGGAAGAAGATGCTCTCGAATTCATGATGTGTCAGCTTTAAGGCCTCCCCCTCTACTGGGCTCTGGAGGCAGACGATGTGGGATGAGATCCCACCTCTGCCCTGGTCCGTGGTGTGTACTTATGTCAGCTGAAGCAGAGGGAGGAGGGGCGGGGGGCTGAGAAGGGGGGAAGTGTGGGTGGTTTGGAGACATGGTATTTTGAGGCTTGGGTAGTGGCAACATGTTGGGGAAACATCTCTGGTGGGCATGAAGGTTCCTCTCAGCAAGTTTTCTAAGAGGTACATAAATATTACTTGAAGTGTTTTCTCGCTTAAACGTGAATGTCCTCCTGTATTTTCTGCCTCAGTCTTGGGAAGCCCGGAAGACAGACTGGGGCGTCGTGGGTGTGGTGGTCAGAAACTCAACTTGCAAGAGCTTCAGTTTCCTTATTTATGAAACGAGAAGTTTAACGCCTAACTCATTAGGGGCTATTGTGAGAATTGAGCCTGATAAAGTACGGAAATCACCTGAAATCCTCCCAGAGCGTTCATTTACTTCATTCATCCAACAAGCATTTATCGAGGACCTATGTGTCCTCAGTACCCCAGGCACTTGGTACTACTCTCCCCTGCCCTGCACGCTAAGGCTTGCAACCTCTTCCCCTATTCTTGCAATGTCCTTACGAAAGGTAGCAACTGCCACGGTCCATTTTACAGCAGAGGATTTTGAAGCATAGAAAACCTTTACTGAAGAAATAGGGTTTCATACGTTATTTCTCCTTTTAAGATAATCTGTTATTTCAAAAGAAGTGTCTTTCTTAAATCCCCCTCAAACGGGCTGTCCTTCCAAGGGATGCAGAGGCGGCTGTCAGCACCAGTGCTCTTGGCCTCAGGAAGTACTGATGGCAGAAGTGCTTACGCAGAAGGCATCCCTAAGGGGCACTGGCGAGCTGAGCTGGTCATGGGGAGAAGTGCTGACTCTACAGTGAATAGACTGATTTATGACCTAACCAAGATCTTCCTTCAGAACAGGTCTGTCAACCATCTGGCCCTGCCTGTGGATGGGGGAAGGGGGGCCTTTATCTGCCTGATATACTTTCAGGATGCTGAAATGCCAGCCTATCCCTAAATATCTCCTTTATCAGGCCCATTATTAGAGACACTCTTTTGAGTCAAGGTCAAGGTCTTCTAAAGGCTCTTATTAAAGAACATACTTAACACGGAAAGAGTTGATAAAATTAATCAGCTGTCCCATTGGACCCTGAGATGTCAAATTTTTTTTTTTCTTTTTAAGGATTAGAGGGCAGGAGACCCTGACCAACCACAGATCAGTAGCTAGGAACCCTCCAGTTTTGGAGAACGAGGTTGAGACCTAACCACAAACCCAGGCCAGGGTTTCCAAAGCCCACCTTGGAAGTTACCGTCCTCTCATAGCTTTTGCCCCAGGGCTCCCTTTTCTCAACTCTCATTTACCCTAATTTATTTAAAAGATTGCAGATCCCTGGGACTGGATTTCAGTCTTGCTCTGCCTCAGAGGAGAGTTTGCCTCTATTTTTTAGTTTCACTATGAAACTATCAATTGGGTGACCTCAAGATTTTTTTTTCCAGCTCATTGTCTTGCTTTATCTCTACAGCCATCACATCCTGCTTCCACTATTGATTCATGTGTCCTGGTTTAACTACCCAAGGGAAGGGAAGAGAATAATGCAGCTGACTTCTGGGGAATATTCCAGAAAGATGCAGCAAAGAAGAGAGGAGAGAGAGAGGCCAGGAAACAAATGATGGAGAGCAAAGCTGTGAAGACAGCTGCAGGATTTAGCTCAGCAGCCCTTGGCCTAGTCTGTTCCTGCCTCACAGACCTTTCTACCCAACAGGATTTCTTACACCACGTTCCTCAGAAGCCCAGTGTTCCTTAAACACCTGGAGGGGAAGGCTGTGAGCATTTGGAAAACTAATTGAAATCTTTAGCATTATAGTACCGATCAAATTATGCTATTATTAAGCTTTTTTTTCTTTTTGTCTGACAAAATGTTTGTAAATACCTTTCTTTAGAAACTGAGGATTGCTCCAGAACCTCCGAACATTAAGGAAACTTGGCTCTAAAGCAGGGGCATGAATCCAGTGGCCCTTAGGGGTGGGTGAGGAGCTCAGTCATGCCCAGTGCAGGCCGTTTTTGTGCCAAAATGGAGGCCCAGGTGTAACAGGTTAATTTTTTGTTTTTCGAAAAAGAAGTAAGATATCTAGATATTTTTTGTGAAATCTCTCTACTTTTAAAAGTTGGCAGCTGACTAACAAACAAATCAACCCCAAACAAGAAATCGTTCTGCTGGCCCCCTAGAGTGTGGTTGCCCTGGTACAGGGCAGCTCTGGCTGTGTCTTGGTTTCCAGCTGGCAGAGCTGGTCCTCTGACGGGCACTGCCCTTGTGGACGGTCAGCCAGTGGCTGGGAGGAGTCATTCTCAACCCACACCAAGGGCAGATGCCCCCCATGGGGTGAGGAAACCCAATCAGACAACTTGAATTGGGCAGACCAAATGTTTCAGATTGTATTGACTCAACGGTGCTTGTAAAAATGTGACTTTTCTGCCTTCCTCTTGGACTTCACATAAATCTAATTTAAAAACACAATACTTTGAATATTGTTTCGCATCTCACTTTGGTTATGCATAAACCTAAAAACAAAAGAAATAAACAAAAACCCTGGTTTTATACTGGCTAATCTTCAGACTTCTACTCAGCACCAGGGAATGAGCTGTTAGATTTCTAAGCAATTCATCCAACTTTCTTAATTGCTAATTTTTTTCAAATTCTTATTTCCAACCTATTGCCCCCAAATCCACAAGGTATAGTGGGATTACATTTCAAAGAGAAAATGAGTTACATATTTATTCCTTTCCTTTATAATTAAGTATAGTAAAATATCATTATATATATCACGTTACATAATTGTATCAAATGAATTGTGGTTGATTTTTACATCTCTTTGTAAATGATGATTTTAAACGTTGCTATAATAACCAATGCTTGATGGTGTTAAAAAGGTGAGAACATTCTCTTTGAATGATCCTCGATCTCACATGGAAAAGCATCATTGTATTTGCGGTGCACCAGCCTCAGCCCTTCGTATGTAGTCAATAGATATTTTTAAATTGACTGAGCAAATAGTGATGAGAAGGAAATGTTAGAGATGATTCTGTTTCAGGACAGATCGCTACACCTTCCCCTTTAAGAGGTTAAGGTAAGAGTGTATAATTCATCATTGGGGTTCTCTTAGATGGACAATTGAATCTCGGGAAATTAGAGCAGGAGCTGGTCTTACTCATCATCCAGCCAGTAATTCCAGTTCAGCCTTCTTCATTTTGGCCACGTCAATGTACCTGAACTCAATATTTTTCTGTAAGTCAACTCTCTATTTTATTCATTTATATCACCTCTCTGAATGAAAAAGTAGAATCATTAACACACATATACAAAATATTATTGAATTTCTAGTTAATGTTTCTTGCATTCCTGGAGCTGGAAACTTGGTAGAAAGGGAGGTTACAAAGGATTAGAAATAGTAAAGACATTTCCATCAAAATAAGAGTTTTCTTGATAGACTCGAGAGGACTGAAGGAGAATCAAAATTAACTTTCTATGTTATTGAAAGATAGAGCACATCTGTGTACTAGCAAAATTTGTCTGTACTTGGGACATTCTGATCTAGTCCAACTTCCTCATCTTATAGATGAACAGAGGAAGGCAGAGGGCACCCCAGTTGTGGAAATGGAACCCAACCCCACTCCCAGCCTTCTTCCCACTCCAGCTTGGAATGGTGAAGCCTAGTTTCTCTAGCTTGCCCACTAAAGATGGATGGCTGCAGGAAACAAGAAAGGAAACAGAAGGCCAGAGGCAAAATCCAGGTAGAGGTAGGGAAGTGCTGAGCCTCTGAAGCAGTGAAGCAGGCAGTGGTGTGGATGGAGAGTTTAGGGGGCTACTGGGGAGAGGAGGTTACCATCTGTTATCCTGTCCCAGCTCCCCTTTACAGATGAGACAATGCAGAGCCAGAGAAGGGAAATGACTTGCCCAAGGTCTCAGGGCTTCGAAGTGGCAGAGAGAGAGTCACAGCCCCCACCTCTGCCTTCCGAGCATGCATTCCTTATATGGCATCACTGCAACTTTCCAACTCTGATATCCCTGCCTGTCTGTAACATTTTAAATGGTACTCATATCCTATAAGTAGGAGGGCTATGGTTTTAAATTTTTATGATTATTGTTATTTTGCACCAGCAAGAATCCCACCTTCATCTCTGTACCAGCTGCCCCCAGAGTCCTGCCTGGGGTCGGTAACTCATCCCCACGATGTCCAGCGCAAGGAGGCAGTGCGCCCCAGAGCAGTTCTGGTGGCCGCCCCATCTCCCTCCCCCCACAAACTCACCGCAAAGCGCTTCCCACAGCTCTCGTTGCCACAGCACCTGCAGCAGTCATTGTTCTTCAGGCCCAAGAACACCAGCGCAGGGAAGATCATCTACCGGCAAAAGAAGCATCTCAGAGTGGATCTGGTCTGGCATGTGAAGGGGGGCCCGAGCCTGCCTGCCTGCCTGTGTGAGGAACAACATCCGCAACGTGGGACTCGGTGGCCAAAGAGGATGGCAAGCGCTAACGGAGCCTCGCTGGTGGGTAGACAAGTATTATGGAGTCTTTAGGTTCTGTTTGGCCTAACTGCAGCTCCAAGGCAAGATGTCAAGATATGACACCCCGAGTTTCCATTTACATGGTGGGTTAGGATAGGGATAAGAAACTTGTCCTCAGTTGTCATGAAACATGAATCTCTCTCTCTCTCTCTCTAAACCAGAGGTCCCCAACTGCTATTGGAAACAAGGGGTAAAGAAATCATTAGCACAAGAGTGGAAGAGGAACCCACAGACACCTCCTTCTCTTGGTGGGTTTTAGTCAATCGATTAACTAGAAAATGTGTGCTCCTTCCCCAACCTCCTCAACCCAGCACTGCAGCATTATCTTGTTAAAGATATTATGCGGCTCTCAGTTTGGTTCAGGGAAGTCAACTGACCCATGGGAGCTGCCAGCCTAAGCTTGGGGATTTCATTACTTAGTCAATTTAGTGCACATGTCTCTGGCAAGTCCCAACGGGGAAGGGAAAAGATTAAAGTGCTCACTTTTCATCATGCGATGCTTGGGCTTTCGTTAGCAACTAAATCTCTTCCTGTTCAGTAAGTACCCAATTTTAAAAGGATGGAGAGGAAAATCTCCTTTGGGGAGATTTTAAGGTTTCCTTACTCACCAAGACCCCGCTTCCTAATATTCCTCCAAAATACCAGACCTCGTCAGAAAGGTGGTCATTGTTGTCTATCACTTTTCCTCCAGGGAAAAATAGCAGGAGGTGAGCCAGGAAGCCAGACACAGCGAGGGGTATGAGGGTGCTGCCCAGGCACTTGGCACACCTCGCAGTGCACATGCCGGGGAGGTAGGATGCAGGTCTCGATATGAGCCCCCTCGATGCCTCCTTCACAGGCTCTCTTCTGAGTTATCCGCCGCAGAGGCGTAATAATTGTCCCCAGATCAATCCGAACTTTGGAGCTGAGAAGCAAAATCAACCTGTGAACTGTGTCCTTGGAGTTCGCTTCAGCTTCTCAAATATAGCAGAACCTCAATGGCGATGGACATTTATACATTCTCCCTGACCCGAAGTCTTTTTTTTTTTTTCTGCACCCTCATAAATAAGATTACGTTCATTGCAATCATTTTGCCATGGAGACCAATAACCTCTGTTAATAATCCACCAGCACAGACAAGACACTCAACCTTGCTGCGATTGAACTTAGGGCTGGAACAAACAGCATCTGGGACTACTGCACCTTTAAACTGACAATGGCCCTACACAAATCAAGAAATATTTCCCCCAGGCCCTTTATAAATCACTGTAAAATTGAGTTACATCCTAGCTGAAATCATGTCTCCTGAGTACTTAATGGTCTACAGTGCGTGTCTTTGTTTTTTCCGCTGAAAGCCTAGCATGCAAAAGAGTTATTTGAAAGAGCTTCTTTTTTCCTCAATAGGAAAACAACAATTTGATGGCCTTGTTGGGTATTGCTGAGCTCAGGCCTACAGGAATTTTTTTTTTTTTTTTTTTTAAAGTTTTTACTTGATTTTATTTATTTATTTATTTATTTTTGGCTGTGTTGGGTCTTCGGTTCGTGCGAGGGCTTTCTCCAGTTGTGGCAAGCGGGGGCCACTCTTCATCGCGGTGCGCGGGCCTTTCTCTATCGCGGCCCCTCCCGTCGCGGGGCACAGGCTCCAGACGCGCAGGCTCAGCAATTGTGGCTCACGGGCCCAGCTGCTCCGTGGCATGTGGGATCTTCCCAGACCAGGGCTCGAACCCGTGTCCCCTGCATTAGCAGGCAGATTCTCAACCACTGCGCCACCAGGGAAGCCCCTACAGGAATTTTTTAAAGGATAAAATCAGAATAACTATTTATTTTATTGCCTGATTACTCTATTTCTATACTTGCTACTCTATTAAGTTCTATCTCTTTCCCAACCTGGCGTGATAGAAATAGCAAAAACTGTTTTCCCAATCACCTTGTTCACCTATAGCTTCCATGCAGGAATAAAAAGCTCCACCTTTACAAAGGATAAGGGGAAAGGGAGGTCGGCATTGGGTGGAGGAGAAGAAAGATACTGACGAGGAGGCAGAGCAGTCAGGGAGCATAAGAGGAGGTAAGATGGGACCTCTACTGGAAATTTTGCCAACTGCCCAGGGTAGGATTCGGTTACTAATTTGCTTTGTGTCACTTTAAGAAAGTCTCTGCCATGCCTAGCCCAAGCCCCACCTTATGCAATGACCCTGCTCAGTACTGGTGCTATGTAACAGCTGAAGGACTATGGGGTGGAAACGGAGCCTGCGAGCTCTTTGTTGAGAGCCTAGAGGTTAGAATAAGACAGTAGGTAGAATTTCATAGTCAATCTGTAGCTAAATAAAAAGCAAGTCACATCATTATCATGGTGAGACCTGTCCTACAGTGGAGTTGGCCACCTGTTTCCAGGGAAGCAGTGGGCAGTGTTCTGCCAGGGCTCAGGGACCCTTGACCAGGGAAGCTGTGGACAGGATTCCAGAGAAGTCAGGTAGGATGGACGCTGAGTTTCCTGCTGAAGATTCTGTGAAATGTGCATTGGTTGCTCTATAAAGATACCTTCTGAGATCTCAGGGTTGGGACGAGAAGAAAAACAGCAAATGTTTATTGAGCATGCATAGTGTACTAAGCACAAACCACGAAGATGTCATGTCCCTTCTACAGGGGAAGGCACTAGGGCTCAGAGAGATTAAGTACATTTTGCAAGTTCATCCCAGCATAATAAGGCGAGGAGTTAAGATTTTAAAACAAGATTCTTTGTCGCCACAACCCAGGCTATTGTCTCCCTAATAGATTTTCTCTTTTAGAAATTAACAAAATATTATCTTTTCGATATAAACAATAGA
Organism: Balaenoptera acutorostrata; assembly: GCF_949987535.1. NCBI lineage: Eukaryota > Metazoa > Chordata > Mammalia > Artiodactyla > Balaenopteridae > Balaenoptera > Balaenoptera acutorostrata. The sequence continues at coordinate 34,854,405 of NC_080067.1, read as the reverse complement.
ATGACGCCATGTGTGAAGTATATGGGTACAGTGGGACATACTTCCTTCTGAACAACGACAAACAATTGTGATTTTTTTTTTTCTTATTACAAAGTAATACGGGATTTTTTCTGTGGGGTGGGGGATAGAAAAGTCACATAAACAGATAAGCAGAAGGAAGAAAAGGAAAACCAGCTGTATTCCTACCACCAGCAGCTAAGGACTGTTATCACTTTGCTGGAAGTTGTTTTCCATCACTCTGAGCAGGTGCAAATGAGCTTTCTTTGTAACCCACCGGCTTTGACAAGGAGTTCTGAGAATAGTGCCAGGAGGAAGACAAAAGTTCTCAGGATGTAAGTGTTGAGTTCATCTTTGTAGATGCCACCTTGGAGCTAGGCAGCTCTCCTTTGGGGACTGGGCAGTTTTTTCTTTCTTCAGAGACTTTTGCCCCTAGAAGTTACCCAAGGCATTTGAATAACACTGGGCAACACAGCCCTGATGTCCTAGACTTTTCAGACTAGTAACTGGAGTTACCAATCATTAAGTGAACAGGTGAAAGTAAAAGATACTGTGGACCACAGTTCAGTTTTCTTCCACGATTTTTGAGAAGATGTGATACATGAGTAAGTATGAGGGAGAGGCCCGAGGTCATTTATTTCCTGTGTGGAGAAAGGGAAACACTGACTGTCACCCTTCTGGAATGCCCTGACTTCAGACAATTGGAGGGTGATTAATTCATTTATTGTTCAGCTATTCATTGTGCCTTTAGACCTGCAAGCAGGAAGTGAAACACCTAATCTGGGGGAAGGGGATGGGGAGGGGAGGGAGGCTTGGTGAAATTCACCCTCAGGAAGGGTGGGGTCATTGTTCTAGGCATTCATGAGATTCTGGCAACTGATCTTGTGACACCCATGCTTGACGTTTGCTGTTCACTCTGTATAGCAGTGAAGCCCTTGAACCACAAGGAATAGAGCCCCCCTTTTCAGAGACAGCGAGGAGGAGGTGGCTGGGACTGAGCCCCACTTTGGATCCTGTCCTGCAGGAAGAAGACCTCAGAAGTGAGAGCAGCTGGCAGCTCTGGAAGGGACAGAAAGGGATCCTTGCAGAAAGGAAAGGAGAAGAACATGAGTCTGGTGGCTCTCCTCTTGGACCACACCCTCTGGGAGTTTGATGGCAGGGGATTAAGCAGCAGAAAGTCCGGGGGTTCCTGGCAGTGATGCAGGCACTCCATCCCTAAGCCAACGAGCAGTGCACTTGGAGATGTTTTCCAGGTGACTCTGACCATCTGAGGGAGGCGTGCACAACACTTGGGTGATGCTTTCTCAGCCTGCTAAACTCTTCGCCTGGCAATAGATGAAGAATCATCAATTCAGTGCAATCAGTAAGTGTGTTTGAAGCACTCACGATGTGTCCACCAGTGTGCCAAGTGCTGTCCTAGTGAACAGAATAAATCTGACTTACTTTCTGCCCTCAACAGTATTACAATCTCTTACTTGGGACAAGAGGTAAAAAGAAAATCACGCGCAGAGGTTAAATGAGTTAACTGCTCCTGAGCAGAAGTAGACTAGGTTCTTCTGTTTGTCTTAAAGTAGATCAGGTAATTCTTCAGCTCTACATATTGTCATTGGGGTTACTCGCTCTTGATCAGCTAGGGGCTGCATTGCACTGGTTTTTAGGGTCCAAGACGGCTTCACTGACATGCCATGTGGCTTGATGGGAAGGGTGGTAAGATTGGGTTCAGTAGGGTCCCTCTCTCCCCCCTGTAATCTTAGGGGTCCGTACATGGTCTCTGCAGTAAGGTAGTGAGATTTTACCTGGTGGCTCAAGAGACAAGAAATAGAAGCTGCCAGTTTCTTAAGGCCTGAGTCAGAAACTGGGACAGGGCCACTTTTATCATATCCTCTTGGTCAGAGTCACCTAAGATTCAGGAGAGGGGCATAGACCTCACCTCTGCGTGAAAAGAGTGTCAAAGTATTTGTGACCATCTTTAACCCGCCACAGTGGTAGAGGTAGGATTCGAACCCAGGGAATCTGGCTCCAGAGGCCGAGCTCTTAACCACCACAACGTAATGCCTCAATACACCGTGCTTCGATCAACACGGGGAGGGCTGCCTGTGTGCATTTAGCTTCGCATCCAGGGCCCTTCTCAGCTACAGGCTGACTAATCTGGATCATTCTCTCCATTTTAGATGGGTGGACACAGCTTGACTAGGATTTGGACTTGGGGATTTTGCAAGCACCATCGACACCTAAACGTCAGTATCTCCAGTTGTTTTCAAAATCAGAATGAGCAAGCCTACCCTGCCTCATGACTCAAAGGGGTGTGCTGTGGGCCTCCCAGGTCTCAGTACAAAAGGGCACAGCTTGACCCCTCAGAGAGGCATGAACTCTGGCTGATGAATCTCTTCTGAGAGATCTGCTCAGATATCGATTGGTTTCAGCGTTCTTTCTTTTTAGCCTTATGCTGCTATGGTTGTAGGTGGTAAGTTAGCTTTCGCTGGAAACTCGGCCACCACCCGCTCTCCGTAAAGTGCAACATCACTAATTGAGGCTACTCATCCTCTTTTTAAAATTAAATATACTTGCAGGTTCTAAAGTAGACTAAGTTTAGAAATTCATGTCATGGTTTTAAAAGGCAGAGAAATGTGAACACTGCATTTATTTTTTTATGTTTATAAAGCTGACTTTATGAAATTATATATTATTTTTTTGGTCTATGTCTCTGCACAGGTATTTTCCCAGTCATATTTATTTCCTAAAAATTCACAAATATGCTAGAAAACAGTAAAAAAAAATAAAATAAAACAAGCAAAATTCGGAAAATATTGAGGCTTCTCTGAGAAGGTAATTTACTTTTGAGACTTTATTGCCAAGAAAAAAATTTTAACAGAATTATATAGTTAATATTTATTGTATGCTTGTTACTTGCTAGGTGTGGCTTTAATGCTTTTCATTATTAGCTCATTTAATCGTGACAGTGTCCCTCTGCAGTGGGTACAGTAACTCACTCTTTCCTACATGGGAGGAAACTGAGACTCAGAGGGGTAAGGAGCTTGCTGAGGACCCTGCAGTAGAAAACTTCAAGTCAGCATTTGAACCCAAGCCCGCACACTGCTTGTCTTAATAAAAGGAGAAGGCAGTGCTCGGGGAGATGGGAGGGCTCACACTGGCCCGCTGCCCAAAGATACTCACACTAACTTTAAGGACTGATTCCCAGCTGCAAAAGAACTGAGCAAAGAGAGCAAAAATTATGGGTAAGACTAAATACTAGGGTGGTGAAAATATTAAAACCAAAATTTAAAAGGCAGGTCTCGTTGTAGGGAGCTGGTGTGATAAGTGTTTACTTACTCTGTGGCTGACTTGGGCTGCCCTTCCACTGCTGGTGGTGGTGTTCAGAAGCCCACGTTGAACGATAAGCATCACTCACTTGAAATCGAATGACCAGCTCCAAATCACAGAAAGTCAAAGTTAAAATAAACTGCTTTCCTTTGGAGACTGAACTATAATTGCAAAAAAAAAAAAAAAAAAAAAAACAACCTCCCAGTAATAACTATGCTGATTAAACTTAGAGGGTATAGAATGCATCCTAGAGGTCTTTGGTGGTCTTCACAGTACCCCGTACAGCTTGAGGGACATTGCAGAGGCCCAATATTTTCCTTTGTTGAGATTAGCATTACTGTGATTACCTATATGTATATCAAAGCTTTTAACAAAGTTAAAGACCACGGTTTCTCAAACTTTAGTGTGTATATGACTCATCTACTATCTTGTTAAAAGGTAGATTCTGATTTAGAAGGTCTGGGGTGGGGCTTGAGATTTTGCACTTCTAACAAGTTTCCAGGTGATGCTGGTGGTCATGTCATATGACATACCTGTGATCCTAGGACCATACGGTGAATATGTACACATTTATTAGTATATTTATTTTGGGCCAAATGGACACCTTCACTTTGGCTTCCCACTGGATCTGCCCTGGGTGGGGTGTTTTGGACAGTTGCTACTTGCTCTAGCAAACTTTGTTCTGGAGATAGTTACTGCCAACTTGGGGATTTCAGAAGGTTCTGAGATTGCGAGAGGGCTCTCATCACTCTGGCTTACTGATTTCTGTGCGCTTTAAGGCAGTAGTTCTCAAAGTGTGGGTCCATTAACAATTTTTGCTGATGTCCACTGGAAGGGCCTTACCACTCAGCAGTCTATCTTCTCCCTCATACTCACTCAGTCCCTACTGCATTCCATGACTGTTATTCTAGCCCTTTACACATTCCCCAAGTCCTCCCTCCTTTCATCCCCACTCCTTTGCATCTTATAATCTCTCATTCCACTTTGTGGAAAAGGAAGCTCAAGTTCCTTTATTCATCTTCCTTTTTTTTTTTTTTTTTGGCTGCACAGCATGCAAGATCTTAGTTCCCTGACCAGGATCGCACCCGCACCCCCTGCAGTGGAAGCGTGGAGTCTTAACCACTGGACTGCCAGGGAGGTCCCTCATCTTCCTTTTAACTTTGTTATATTTTTATACCAACACTTCCTCTTCAACTCAAATTTTGTCCTTATTTTCATTGATTTTTATTATCTTTCCTATAAGAAGGTAAATTCTCTCACCTGTGCTCTTGTTTCCATTCCAACACACCTCCTCTGAGACTGTGTGATCTCATATATTTTTAGTATCCTCCCTTTACTCGTTTCTCTACCTTCTTCCCAGATGTTAGGTTCTTACCTTTCTTTTCCTAAATTTTTATTAAGGAAGTTAAAAAATATCTGCCAAGTATAACCAATATTTTATAATAACTTTAAATAGAGTATAATCTATAAAAATATCAAACCACTATGTTGTACATCTGAAACTATTACAACGTTGTAAATCAACTGTACTTCAAAAAAAAATATTTGCCAAGTAGACAAAATTATATAACGAACTCCTTTTTACCCATTCACTGACTTGAATCATTATCAAAGTTTGCCACTTTTGAATTTTTTTCTTAGAAACATCTTCCCTCGGCCCTACTCCTTCCCTCAGCTACCACCCTACTTCTTGGTTTCCTTTAGTGATCAAGCCCCTCTCTCCAGTTCCTGGTCCCACCTGATTTGTTAACCTCTTGTCTAGTTCCTGCCCTGGGCTCACACTATAGAATGAGTCACTGCATGACTGATCCAGTGCCCATTTCTCAGGCCTCACTCTTCTTTGACCTCTGCAGCATTTCATTTTTCCCTGTAAGCCGCTGGAGCTACACTGGTTATCTGTGCAATGACTTTAGAAGTCAACACTCTGCAACGTTCTCCCTTCCTGAGACTTTCAAGGCTACATCGACTTTCCAAACTTATCACCACATCAAAAACTTTCGTCTTAACCTCTGTCCCAGAAAAGGAGATGAACCACTCCTTAAAGACAGTGACTATATCTTTTAGAAAGGTTAAGTCCTTGGCTGTACCTGGTACAGTACCGTCACTTAATTGAAGCACCATAAACTATTAACTGATAATGGTGATGATGGTGATAATGACGGCCACCTCACACGACTATAAAACCTGACTTGTGGAAAGGCAAGATAGGATCATTTATTTACTTCTTGAACCCACAGTTTTGATACTTTTAGAATAACCATATAGTTAATTACCTAAAGTTTCCAAGGCTGGGATTTCCATGCTTTTGTGCTTCCTGTGTAATTTTGAATGCATTTTAAAATTCCACTTAACACTTAAGAGTATCCATTCATTGCTTGTTCACAACTGAATTGAGAGCTACTTAAGAGTGCATGTAACTGGCAAGGTGGGGTGAGGGGGGTGTCTTAGGGGGAGGGCAGAGAGGGAGAGGAGAGATTATCCTACCTGATTGAAGCATGGCATTTTCTCCCGTTGGGGGGAACACCTGAAAAATAACATCATGTTGAACACTTTCTGGCAAACAGTTTAGACAGTTGTGGGTTTTTTTTTTTCTTTTCTTTTTTGCCGTGCTGCGTAGCATGAAGGATCTTAGTTCCCTGACCAGGGTTTGAACCCTGGGCCATGGCAGTGAAAGCACCAAATCTTAACCACTGGACTGCCAGGAAACTCCCTAGACAGTTATGTTTTAGACAGAAGAAACATCAGCCACTTCCCTTCTCCCATGTGTAAATACTCACTGGCTATGAGTCCCCACATGGGCCACAATCTCACAGCTGCCATGATCCACAGAGTCTTACCTCTGCCTGATCCAGGACACCTCTAGTGTTTTCACTGACCATGAGTTCAGCTCCTGGTGACTTCCAGAGCTGCCTACCAGGCTCATGGTTCATCTACCACCTGCAGAGCGAGGAAAGAAAACCCCGGAGATACCTCAAAGCTTCCTGGCTGAAGGGATTTGTCCTCGGAATTTTATGCTTCGTTCTTGTGAAGACGCCTGACCATCATCCCACAAGAAGGTACCTTCTCAGAGTAACTGAGGTGCATGTGCCTTTGAGGCAGGTCCGCTATCAATTCTTTTTAGAAACCTTGATGGTATAATGGAAAGAGTCTTTAAGTCTCTACCACTTAATAACTGTGGCCCTTGAGAATTACTTAACCTCTCAGAGCCTCAGTCACTTCATCTATGAAGTGGAATAATTGGCTATCAAGGGTCAAAGGAGATGATGTAGGCAAAGGTCACGGCATAGAGAGTAGCTGCTCATTCACCAATGTGTTCAATAGACTTTATGGCCAGCACTCTTCTAGGTGTAGGGATTTGGTGGTGAACAACCCTGCTCTCAGGGAGATCATATTCTAGTGGGAATTCATCACATATTAGTTCCCCTTCCTGTTGTAAGTACATCTACAATTACATCAGATATATAATATTTTAGAAAAACTGATGCTCCAGCCAAGCATAAATCTGCCTCTCTTTGACAGAGTCAAGGCAAGTAACAAGTTTTTTTTCCAAAAGAGTAGAAAATAATCTGGTTCATTAACTTACTACCCTTATTACTCTGTTAGAAAAAGGACACTAGAAAACTCATACCAGACGGTACATCATGTTACTTGTATCCAACTTACAGGACTAGAATCCCTGCACAACATTAGGTGTCACCTCCTGACGGTCTACCGGAGGGTAAGCCCAAGGTAGTAAGAACACTGAACTCCACAGAAGACAATAGAACTAACAGGAGAGATGTACATGGGCAGCTAAGAAGGTCATGGCTGTGTCTACAGAATGCTTTATACCTGCAACTGGCAGGGAGACAGGAGTAGGGAATAAAACATGCATTGCTTTATAAGCAGAACAAAACTTTTCTTTATTTTATAAAATAAAATCTGAGTATTTGGCATCATACAGCTCAAACACTGACTTTTTTTATTAGCTGAATTTCTTAAGTTGTAGCAGACATATTGAATAGCCCACACCAAACTAGGCTGTGATCAGGTGAGGCTCCAGTTCCCATCGTCACATCACCCAGTGCACGTGTTTGCAAATGACTATTATTCAGCCTTCAGGGTGCGTTCACAGCATCATCTCACTCCATCCTGCCAACAAGGTGGCCACTCGGGTATCGTTACAGCCATTTTCTTTTAATGGATGAGGAAGTGGGATTTGCTAAAGTTCACACAGTCAGCAAGCAGCAGAACTAGAATTAAACATCCTCTGACTCCCAGGCTAAGGCTCTGGCTGTTACCATGCAGGCAGAGACAGAGAGTCCACGCCAGAATGCCTACCAGCACCTATCCCCAACTACCAGTTCTAAACACACATGGCCAAGCTTCTTGTTCACTCAGCCTCCTTCTTCTCCGTCACCCCGCCCCCAGGTAAAACTAAACTGAAGAAATATGTATATATATATATTACATATATATATGTGTATGTATATATACACGTACACACATATATGTAATATATATATATATTAACAAGCCTAAGTACCTGCAGGAGGATAAGAGACCACCTGGAGGAGAATCCAGTTGGTCTGGATTATGTACAGGTGTATATACATATATATGTATCTATATATATGTGTGTATATATATATATATATATATATAAATGACTTAATTATCATATGTGTTACATGTTGGTTTTGCTGGGAATATGTTATCTAATTAGGATTAGCGATTATCCATTTTCTTCTGTATTAGTTAGTAATTGCTGTGTAACAAACCACACCAAAACCCAATGGTTTAAAGCAATAAGCACTTTTAATTATTTATAAAACTACTGTTCTTCTGCTCTCAGTTGGGCTCCCTCATGTGTTTGAGGTCAGCTTGTAGATTAGCTAGGAGCAGGCTGGTCTAGGCCTAGGCTGGGACAACTGGATTCTCCTCCAGGTGGTTTCTTATCCTCCTGTAGGTACTTAGGCTTGTTTACTTGATGACAATGGCGGAGTTTCAAGAGACACACTGGGTGTGTGCAAGATCTTATTTGCTGTATTGTATTGATCAAAGCAAGTCACAAGGTCTGCCCAGATTCAAAGGGTGGTGAAAGAGACTTCTCTAGATGAGAGGACCTTCAAAGTCAAACTGAGGCCATTAATTGGGGTCATCACTTCAATCAATCTAAGAATTCCTACCTCTGGCTACTGTGAAATGTGGGCCCAGGCTGTTACCCCTCCAGATCTTTCAAAGGTAGTTGGACATTATACAAAATATTCTAATTTGACAGTGATTGGAAACCAAATAAAAATTTCCAAAAACTGTGTGTAGGCAAACAGAGCCTTCGTATGAATCTTGGAATTAGAACCTGAAGTTCTATTGCTTATATATGTTATATTGCCCCTGGTAACTCATTGTACTTATTTTGACCCAGTGCATAACAACCAAATGTTAAAATCAATATTCATCCAAAATTGAGCAAAAGCCAACTATTAGCTTCATAGAATAAACGTAAGGGATATAAGAATGAACCTGAAATTTTACCAATAAACTTATTATCATTGCAATTTTATTATTTGAACTTTTTGTAGAAGCGTGACTAGCATGAGATCAATAATTACTCAGCACTATCTACTGCTTGATACCGTCTGCTAATCTAAATAGATGCTCATTTTGACTGAAGCTGGTGGAGAAACAAGGTATTTGGGGATACCTCACTATTATTTAGTACTTTCTCTTTTTTTTCATAGCATTGCTTTTTTTTAAAGTAAAAATTGAATATATTTAAGGTGTACAGCATGATGATTTGGCATACATATATATAGTGAAATGATTATTTCGATCAAGCTATTTAACATATCATGTCCTCACATACCTTTTTTTTTTTTTTGTCATAAGGACACTTGAAATCTACTCTCTTAGGAGATTTCCAGTACTGTATTCAATATAGTACTATTGACTACAGTCATCATGTTATATGTCAGATCTTTATTCATCCTCCATAACTACAACTTTGTGCCCTTTGACCAAAATCTCCCCATGTCCCCCACCTACCCAGCCCCTGGTAATCACCAGTCTACCCTCTGCTTCTATGTATTTGACTTCTAACATTTCACATATAAGTGAGATCATGTAGTTTTTTTCTTTCTGCCTCTGGCTTATTTCACTTAGCATAATGCCCCCCAGATTCATCCATGTTGTTGCAGATGGTAGAATATCCTTTTTAAAGGCTGAATAATATTCCACTGTATATATATTCACAATAGCCTAGATATGGAATCATAACATTATTCTGTCTAGATCAAAGACAATTGATCACAGATGTCGTATAGTTTTGAAGTTTCTCCTGCTCATAACATTTTGAAGTGGTTAAAGTTATCCTTCTGCTTTTAATTCATCCTCCTAATATGTAAAGAATTTCTAAATAAGACTTTTCGTTGAAAGATGTATGACCCAAATGGAGTTTAAATAATCAAAAATGAAATACAATTTTGAAAGTTTATTTTATTTAATTTTATGAAAGTTAGAACACCAATTCATTCTACAAAGGTTAGAATTATTGAACAAACTGTCAACTGATTTCCCTATTGAGCAATTTAGTAGTTCTTAGTTGTTTTTGTATATCAAATAGACAGCTCTCACAATCAAAATGAATTATTTTGACATTTTACCCTTACAGATGTAAATAATTAAATTTACATTTTAGCTGTCCAATAGAATGTTAACGGAAAGAGCACGTAAGGAAAGTCTTCATTCCAGGTTGTATCTGGAAAGTTTATCTATATTTGAAAGTGAACAGTCAGATATAAGATATCTAAATGGCATGACGTGCTGTTGCAGAGTGTATATATCCCGTCCCACACACTCTTCCCACTATGTGATGAAGATGGTTCAGTTCAGGTCTATGCCCCTTCCCTTGGAGACGGGGTGAAAGTGACCCTGAGGTTAGGTCATAAAAGGCAATATGACCTCTGTGTGGTTCTATCTCTAGGAGTTCTTGCCCTTGGAAACCAGTTACTATGTTGTAAGGAAGGCCCCACAGCAGCACTATAGCCAACAGCTCTGTGCCGTGCTGACAACCGGCATCCACTGCCAGACACAGGCAACCTCCATCTTCCAGCTGAGGCCCCAGACATCGTGAAGCAGAAGTGGCAGAAAATGTCCCCATATGCTCTGTCAGAGTTCCTGACCCATAGAAAGTATGAGATATAATAAGTGATTGTTGTCACTTTAAGCCACTAAGTTTCATTACGCAGCCAGAGTAACTGGAACACATGCATTGTAATTAAGGCTGCCAGATAAAATATAGGATGCCCAGTTAAATTAGAATTTCAGTTAAACAGTATTTTTTTTTTTTTTAGTATCAGTATGTCTCATGCAATATCTGGGACCTACTCACACTGAAAAATGACTCATTGTTCTTCCAAAATTAGAATGCAACTGGACGTCCTGTGTTTTTATTTGCTAAATTTGGCAACATTTGTGGAATCTACGTCATCATATTCACTGATCACCCATAATGTTGGAGAGGCCAGAAATGACCCTGTAGACGCAGGCACTCAGACTTCCAAAAGCTGGGGCCTAAGCAGAAAAGCAGATTGTGGCTGACTGCGACGGCATTGACCCTCCCTTCATCCTGTGGCGCTCAGGTTCTCTCTGATCCCCACATCCGTTCATATGGATTGCTTCAATCAGAGCTGACGAATAATGACAGACTTTTTAAATGCAAAGAATACTCTGGAAAAAAATTATATCTTTACCTTTTTCTTAAAAATCTGCAACTGGGCATCATGCCTCTTAAAACCACTTCTGATAAAACTGTTGTCCGTTTCCTGTCACACTACTAAATGTAGACTCTTTGTCCTTAAATTTCTATATATGAGCAAATGTGACATTGTGGGGCTCTAAATTTAAAAATTGTCCTTTTTCTTCTCAAAATTTTTTTTCCAGTAGGGAATGGCAGATGAAACAAATGATGTCTGGGGATTTGGTTCAAAATAGCCATTGGCATGGGTGAGTGTAGAGACACAGCAACATTGGCCGGCGCTGGGAATTTGGTGGCTGGGAAGCTGGTGATGGCCACATGGGGGTTCATTTTACTGTTCTTTCAACTTGTATACATGTTTGAAGTTTTCCATGACAAAAGTTAGGAGGAAGGAAAAAAATATATATTAAAAATATAATATAATATATAATATATATAAATATATAATACATTAAATATATATTTATATATATATTAAAATATATAAAGTATAACGAAAACTATTTTATGCTCTATAATTAGAACACTGAAAAGTCATCCAGCCCAGGCTTCCCTGGTGGCACAGTGGTTAAGAATCCGCCTGCCAGTGCAGGGGACACTGGTTCAATCCCTGGTCCGGGAAGATCCCACATGTCGCGGAGCAACTAAGCCCGTGCGCCACAACTACTGAGCCTGTGCTCTAGAGCTCGCGAGCCACAACTACTGAAGCCTGCACGTCTGGAGCCCATGCTCTGCAACAAGAGAAGCCACCGCAATAAGAAGCCCATGCACTGCAACAAAGAGTAGCCCCTGCTCGCCACAACTAGAGAAAGCCCATGCAGCAACGAAGACCCAAAGCAGCCAAAAATAAATAAATAAATAAATGTATTTTAAAAAATGTCATCTAGCCCAAACTAGTATATTGTAGCTAAGATAATGGAGTCCTGGTGAGACAGTGACCATATCAAGGCCACACGAATGCAGCACTTGAACTCAAGCCTTCTGAATGGGTGCCAGTGTTTCACACAGCTCACAGTATACTGTTTCTTTAATCTTTCCAGTCTCGTAAATCACAATTTTACAATCATCAAAAGTTTGGAAACTCTTTTTAAACAGCTCTGTTCCCTAGCATCTCAATAGGAATGCAGACCAAGGGAAGAATATTTGATTTATTTAGGTCGTAATAGGAAAACTTATTAACGTTTAAAGTATAACGTTGTGAACAAAAACGGGCAAAATATCTAAAAAATGCATATGATTTACATATAAGGTACATATTCAGGATATATTTTTAGAATGTAATTACTTGTAACTTTCTCTAATTCTCCCCCTGCCCGTCCCCACGTTCAGTTGTTTTCTTGACTCTGAATTCAAACAGCACACATTTTTTTTCTAGCACTTATCACTTCCTACTTGGTATGTGATTTGCTTATATAGCCTATATACCTCCTTATTTATTCATTCAATGAATATTTTGTTGGGTGCCAATTCTGTGCCCAGCAGTGCTGGGTTTACAGTGGTAAATAAAACAGACTTGGTCCATGCTTTCATGGGGCTTAGTTGGGGAGAGAGAAAGTAGGCAAATGTGAAGAAAATACATAAAAATTCAGATGGACCCTACAAAGAAACCAAGCAGAATAGGAAGGTAGAGAATAATGAGGTGAGTAGGGAACACTGAGGGGATGAGAAGGAAGGACAAATATCCTTCCTTCTCAAACAGGGAAGACCTGGCCCCAGTGTTGCTGGGACCGTGAGCTAAGGCAGAGGTGACACTGTGGTTGGAGAGAGGGCTAGGCCAGGTCTTGTGGGACCTTGAAGCCAGGGTCAGAAGCTGGGAGTTTAGTTCAAGTTCACTGGGAGGCCACTGGAAGGTTTTAAGCAGAAGAGTGACACAGTTCTTTCTATTTTTTTTTCTTTTAGTTAAGATCACTTTGGGGACTTCCTTGGTGGTCCAGTGGGTAAGACTCCTTGCTCCCAATGCAGGGGCCCCAGGTTCGATCCCTGGTCAGGGAACTAGATCCTGCATGCATGCTGCAACTAAGAGGTCAGCATGCTGCAACTAAAAAATCCTGCATTCTGTGACTAAAAAAATAAATAAATAAAAAGATCCCACATGCCACAACGACAATCTTGCATGCCGCAACTAAGACCTGGAGCAGCCAAATAAATAAATAAATATTTTTTTTAAAAAAAAGATCACTTTGGTTCCTGAGTGGGGAATGGATTATAGCAAGACCGAGATATGAGTCAGGAGACCAGACAGAAGGCCATGGTAGTGGCCCAAGTGAGTCTTACTGAGGTTGATGGTGGCAGAGAAGTGGCAGATTTGAGATACGATTTGGAGGGTAATCATGACAAAGTCTGGATGAGGGGGCACAGGGAAAGAGAAAAGCCAAAACTACTTCCCAGGTTTTTGACCGGAGCAACTGTGTCTATGGTAACTCCATAGATGAAGATAATTCAGGGGAGAAAAAGTTGTTTTCTTCTTTTTCCCCCTCAGGAAATGGGGGTGTAGGCAATGGACAGTCTGGCAGGAGACACCTTCTACACTAAGTACCTCATATAAATGCAGTCACACGATATTTGTCCTTTTATGTCAGGCTTATTTCACTTAACATAATGTCTTTAAGGTTCATTCATGTTGTAGCACGTGTCAGAATTTCCTTCTTTTTTAAGGTGCTCAAACTCTTTTATAGTAGCTAAAACAACTGCGCTTAGCAAGAATGATTATTTAAAATTGAAGTGTTTTCCTTAGGTGAATGGCAATGGGTAGTCAAATGTACTGGCTCAACAGTCTGCCACTCTGAAGGACGGAGCTCACTCTGGCAGGGCTGGGCAGTCCCCTGATGCTTAGTCCACTCTTGCCAGGATTCCTCTCTGGTTAGATGTCCCCAGCAGGACCCCACTCACCTCCAGCCTAGTAATGCCCCCTCCTTTGTTAATCTCCATCACTCTCAACCCCACGCCCAACCCAGGTTGTCCATCTTGAAGTGTTCAGCCTGGTCCTGCTACTCTGTTCTTTGGTCTCGAATCTATTGTCGGTGAATAAATGTCTTGATCTCTTTGGATCTTGATCTTCAAAGCCAAATTTATGTCTACTTTTGATGGTGAGTTTACAATCTCAATTCTGAATCACATTTACTTTGGGTAAATTTGGGTCCTTTCTTCTTTATGGCAAATGAAAGGGCCAGGAAACAAAACAGAATGATGTTGACAGTGACGAGGGTAGAAATGGGGAGTCAACAAGAAAAACCTAGGTTTGATACATATCTCCAAATGTCATCCCTCTATGGTCATGTCTTCCAGCTAAGCTTTTGGTAGGGCTAGAAGAGAAATCATTCTTCTTGACAAGACTGGAATGCAATTCTTCTTTGTTGATAATTAAGGTTGGATTTGGCTTAAAATCCAGTTATGATAGTCCTGATGTATGATGGAGTTTATCTCTGCATTGGGGATAGCCAAAAAGTAGTAAGAGGGAGGGCCAAGATTTCTTTCCACAAATAATTTGTCATAGTCTATGCCATTCGGCATGATTGCCATCATTTTAGGCAGGAAAGATTTTTAAATGATTTTTACAGCACCCACCATGGTTTTAAAAAACAACAGCAACATCAATATCAATGAAGAACCTATAAATATTTTACTTTGTGCAAAGTAACTTCCTAGTGCCAAGTTTGGTCTTTCAGACTGAAAGTTGAGATCTATGAGGAGGTCGTGAAATCAATTTAGAAGGTTAGTATTTAATTTTTAAATGAAATAAAGTAGAAAGTATTGGGGTATATCACTATTAGTAAGAATAAGCATTGCTTTGTAGAATTTTGAGTTTGGTAAGGTATGTGCCTGAGGTGTGTATTTTGTGGTGTACCTTTTACTGAGTACAATGTACTTCTTTCTGAAGGTCCCAGTGAAGGTGAAAAAGTTTGAGAAAATTGCCCAGTTAAATTGAATGCATTAATTGTAATGTAGGCCTGGTGACTGCCTTATGCACATAAAATGCTATTGAATGTCCACCCAAAATGAGTTTGATTTTGGAGTGTTTGACAATAAATAATAGATAGCTGGGCTAGTTTTACATTTTCAAACATTCATTTGATAATGAATTCAGTTTTCTTCTCCAGAAAAAGAGTTAAGAAAGTTTATAAACAGCTGAATACAGTATAATAGAACACACACACATGTAAATTATGAGTGATAAAAAATGATCTTTAAGGAGAAATAGGTTCAGAAAGTCACGCAGAACCAGGATGAAAAATAGTAGTATTCAGTGAACTTGTATACCCTAAAAAGTGGTAGGATAATGAGAAAGAAAAAAAATAGCCTCTGACATCCAGAATGGATCTGATGTTCACAGCTAGATGTCAACACTGTTACAGGCTGGTCTGGCACTCACAGTATCACTTTGCTTTCCTGTTGCACAGAAACAATCTTACAGAATATCTATAACAAATGAGGTCCCTCTCAGACCGCAATCAAGTGAGACAAAAACAAGGTCGCCGTGCAACACAAAATACCAAACGTTCCCTTCGTTTACTGAGTGGAGACGGTAATTTCTTTACCAACGTCAGCGTTCACCTTTCTCTAGTCTGACCTCCCACAGAGGTGACCTATTGAGATATCCATTCATAGAACTGCCTCCACTTTCTGACAACCCCCCATCCAGAGTAAGACCCTGCTTCCTTCAACTGTCCCCCGAACTACCCCCCCCAGTGCCCAAATCCTTTACTAGCTTCCTTCTGATCCCCTTATTGAGACGCTCCATGGTTCCCCATGGTGTGTGTTCCCACCACTGCCACCCATGAAAAACCCAACTTGTCCAGCTACAGGTGTTCCTGGTGGTCTTTGAAGAACAGAAAAAAGTAAAGCCAATAGTCTGTTAGTGCCATGTCTTACATGGAACAGTAAAGGACATCATCAGAAATGTGCATCTTTCTGTACTTTAGAGAGTGCGTACGTACCCGTGTTCACTTGTGGAGTGTCGTGGAGGGCAGTGTCAGAGAAGGGCTAAGTTTATGGGGCTCTGTTGTGTCAGTATCTCTCAGACTGAAGATTGGTAGTCACTGACATTTAGAAGGCCCCGAGAATTTTTAGGTATGATCATTTTTTAAGCTGTGTTTTTTAAAGTACTTATCTTTTGGAAATGGATACTGAAATCCATCAGGGGAGAGGGGAAGTGGGTGGGGTTGTGGATGGAAAAAGACTGGTCATGAGTGGATAATAATTAACGCTGGGTGATGGGCATATCAAAGTTCATTACAGTATTTTCTTTACTGTTAAAATTTTCATAATAAAAAGCAAGAATAAAACGATTTCTAGAGTCTAATTCCTCACCCGTGTTTGCAGTTTGAGGAGTCCCAAAGCGGAATAGGGCTGTGTCTGAATACGTTGAGAATCAGGGTATTGGAATTTAATCAAGGATTCCAGAGTTATGTGTGCGTGTGGGCGTGAGGCAGGGCAGGCCTTTGAAAGTTACTGTCTGAGAGGGTCAGGAAGTTCAGGGAGATTTTAAGCCAAGTGGACACTACAGCTGTAACATCCATCAGCTGGGGTTAGGTAACCAGGTATGAGGCAACTAGGAAGGAATGTGAGATGCAGGAACCAGCAAGACGGTCGGGAATGGTAAGTGGGAGTCGAAACCTAGATATATTCCTGTAGTAGAGCTTAGCGTGCCAGAGGTCATATCTTCTGCTGTGGAATGGTTCTTAAGGATTACTTCGTTTGTACTGCTTCAGTCACAGAATCCAATAATTTCGCTTTTCTTAAGTTGGATGTCAAGATTTCTAAGGTCTGACACTTAAACACTATATGTTTGAAATAAATTTCTAAAATTTCTTTCCATTTAAATGGGGTTGATCTTCTCTCAGCCTTAAATAGTTTGGGAAAAAAGAAACGATGCATTCATTCAAGGAATATTATTGACCATCTAGTATGTACTAGGTACAGACCTATATGCTGGAGTTAAATAGTACCTTACTATAGAGCTTCGAGTATAGTGAGGCAGATAGAAATCAATCCAACAATCTCACAAATACAGTTACAAATTAAGGTAAGTGCTTTGAAGTACAAGGAGCTATTAAAGGATGTGGCCTATTCTAACTGGAAGAATTAGCTGAGTAACTAGAGCTCATTGGAAGCTATGATTATTGGGCCAGTAGAAAGATATAAAGCAGCATCTGACTGATCAGAAGCCTTGGTTTTTACTTTAAAGACAGAACGATGAATTACAAAGTAACACGCTCACATGGAGGATGATATTTGTGGGGGAAAAGGGTTCCAAGGTGATGAAGCCATCTTAGCCAACAGGAAAATGTCATGATCTGATGCATTCACAAATTTGTCCCTCGCTGTGGCCTCGTTTTCAGTGGTAGGAACTCAAAAGCTTGAAACATGCGGTGAATGGTGTTTACAGCACACTTGGGTGAAAAACTATCAGTTCAAAAAAGTCATACAAGTAAATATCTTGTGTTTAAATCCACGTGGAAATCATATGTTGTATCTAAAGTAAAGATGTCCACCATCAATCAATTCCTTCCCTTTGTGTACATATGCTACTCCCCCATTGAGAGGTAGAGCCTGTCCCTCTTCTTCCTTGAATCTGGGCTGGCCTGTAGTTGCTTTGTCATCGGAATCTGTCAGAAGACACTCTGGGTCCTTCCTAGGCTCAGGCTTTAAGATCATTGGCAGTTTCTGCTTCCTCTCTCTTGGAGCCTTAAGCCACCATGTAAGAAGTCTAGGCTGCTCTACTGGAGACACGTGTCATGTAGAGGAGCACTGAGACACCAGATAAATCAGTGAAGAAGTTGTCTGGGATGCCCAGCCCATACAGGCCTTCAGATGACTCAGCACTAAGTGCCATTGTGTGAGAACAAGGCAGCTAGGCTGAGTCAACCCACAGAACCACAAAGGTCAATAATACATTGTTGTTTTAAGACACTACATTTTGGCGTGGTTTTGGCAATAGGTAACCAGTAATCATCTCTAACATCCAGGACCTACAAGGAGGTAGCTTGTGCTCCACAAATGCTTCTTAAGTCAAAATTGAATTGAACTGTCTTTTGCAGAACAAACCAGATCTCGCCAAAATTCACTGTGGCTTTTTGTAAGGGGCACTGGGGGAAATTTGCAGGATAGAGGGAATTGTCTTGCATGCTCCCGTTGAAAGTGTGTGACATGACAGTGATTAGGGAAGACTAATATTTATTGAGGCTCTACTGTGAGCCAGGGACAGTACCATGCACTTGACGTATGCTATCCTCCGTCATTCTCAATACTATTAAAAGGAGGTGATATAATCATCCCCAATGTATTGATGAGAAAACTGAGGCCACAGAGTTGCTGTATGGCAGGGCCCAGTTGGTAGATCTGTTTGATTTCAATGCCAGTTACCTTGCCTAGAATGTGCATGTCTATCTGGAGGAGAGGCCACAGAAGTCACCCATGGAAATTCTTGAAAAGTTCCTATGATGCGGTGGCAGATTCTTAGGAATCTGTGTCACCCAGGTCAGAGCTGCAGGAGGCTCCAGCAGCTGTCTGAAAGCTAGAACATTCCCAGATCTTGGAGGAGGCCAAGAGAAACATTCATGGGGTATGGAGAGGTGAGGAGGCCAGCAGAGAAGTGACCTGCCACATTCCTTCAGACCTCCAACCTGGCAGGAGGCTGCCTTCCTTGAATGCCACTCCCAAACCTCCCAGGGAGAGCAGGTTCCACCCTCAGCCCAGATGTTTCCCCTGGGGGGAGGTGTAGGAGCTGGGGGAGGGGGGTGAAGGCACCTGTGGTGAAAAGCTCTGGTTCCATCAATCTTCCCCTTAGCTTTAGAAGCTAAGTGCTCAGCTTTGCAACACCATGGCTTAGACTTTAGAAACCTCAGCATTCTTCAGTGCAGAATTGGCAGTTGTCATCCTAGTTTAGGGCTTGCACAGGGGGTATGTGTTGAATATGCTGAAGACATTCTTTAGGGATCTCCTACCTCCCTGGGTGGTGTTTTCCTTTCTGAGGGCTTAGCCTCCTGCTTCCTGCTTTTAGCTGTCTTTTCTCCTCTCTCTCCACAATTAGGTCCAGGAAAGAAAAACACAGAAAGTCTCTGTCCCATCCTGTGGAGTTGGGAATCTCCTTGGGAAGAGCCTCAAAAGGAGGAACTCAATGTTTGTTGACTGAATTAAGTAGTGTTACGTTGTCCATCTGGAAAGGGAAGTAAAGTTATCCTCAAAAGGACTCAAAACACCACTGCAGACCAGGGAAACTAGTATTGAGTGCCTACTGTGTCCCAAGTATTATACTAAGCGTATTCGTTCAATTCTTACAAAAATTCTGTGTGGTAAGTATTACTTTATTTCCATTTTACAGATTAAGAAACTGAATATCAAGAAGTTAAATAATTTCTAAGTAGCCTTTGGTAGTTTTTAATCACCTTAAGTTTATGGTATGGTCTGTTACTGTAAATACTGTCTTTTCTAGGCTCTCATATAAATGGAATCATACTGTATGTTTTCTTTTGTTTGCAGTTTGTTTTCCTGAGTTTAATGTTTTGTTTTATTTTTGCCTGCGTTGGGTCTTCGTTGCTGCACACGGGTTTTCTCTAGTTGCGGCGAGTGGGGTTGTGGTGCGCAGGCTTCTCATTACCGTGGTTTCTCTTTTTGTGGCACATGGGCCCTAGGCGCGCGGGCTTCAGTAGTTGTGGCGCACAGGCTTAGTCGTTCCGTGTCATGTGGGATCTTCCCAGACTGGGGATTGAACCAGTGTTCCCTGCATTGGCAGACAGATTCTTAACCTTGGCGCCACCAGGGAAGTCTGAGTTTAGTGGTTTTAGTTTCATCTATATTGTTGCAGATAACAGAAGTTTGTTTCTTTTTATTGCCAAGTAGCATTCCGTTGTATGAATACAGCAGTATGTTTATCATTCTCCTGCTGTTTTCAGTTTTTGACTACCATGAATATGTATTAGTTATCTATTGCTGTGTAACAAATTACCATAAAACTTGGTGACTTAAAAGGGAAACATTTAGGGGACTTCCCTGGTGGCACAGTGGATAAGACTCCCTGCTCCCAATGCAGGGGGCCTGGGTTCGATTCCTGTCAGGGAACTGGAGCCCACATGCACACCACAACTAAATGTTTGCATGCCACAACTAAGGAGCCCCCCTGCCACAACAAAGGAGCCCATGTGCTGCAACTAAGGGCCCAGCAAGCCACAACTAAAGGAGCCCTGGAGCCACAACTAAGGAGCCCGCCTGCTGCAACTAAGACCTGGTGCAACCAAATAAATATTTAAAAAGAAATAAAAGAAAATAAAAGGGAAACATTTATTATGTCACAGTTTCTGTGGGTCAGGAATTCGGGTCTAGCTTACCTGGGTGCTTCTGCCTCAAGGTCTCTCATGAAGTTGTAATTAAGGTGTTGGCCAGACTGCTCGTCTCCATGCTCACGGTTATTGGGAGGATTCAGTTACTTGTGGGCTGCTGGACCAAGAGCCTTAGTTCCTCCCTGGCTGTTGGCCAGAGGTGTCCTTCAGTTCTGTGACATGTGGCCTCTTCATAGGGAAGCTCATAACATGTCCACTGGCTTCATCAGAGCAAACAGGGAAGAGAGCAAGAGAGAGTACAGAATACCAAAATCAGTGTTTTTGTGGCCTACTCTCATCACTTTTGCCATATTCTCTCTCTTCTTTAAAAATTTTTTTCTTTACTTTTTTTAAATTGAAATATGGTTGATTTACAATGTCGTGTCAGTTTCAGGTGTACAGCACAGCGATTCAGTTTTACATATATGTGTATATATATTCCTTTTCAGATTCTTTTCCCTTATAGATTATTACAAAATATTGAGTATAGCTCCCTGTGTGATACAGCAGGTCCTTGTTGGTCATCTATTTTATATATGGTAGTGTGTGTATGTTAATCCCAAACCCCTAATTAATCCCTCCTCCCACCCCCCTTTTCCCCTTTGGTAACCGTAGGTTTGCTCTCTATGTCTGTGAGTATCCTTCTGTTTTAGAAATAAGTTCATCTGTATCTTTTTTTTTTTTAAGATTCCACATATAAGCGATATCATACGATATTTGTCTTTCTCTGTCTGACTTACTTTACTTAGTGTGATAATCTAAGTCCATCCATGTTGCTGTAGCCATATTCTCTTTGTTAGAGGTAAGTCATAGGTTCAGCCCACCCTCCAGGAGAGGGTATTAACAAAGGAATGAATTCTAGGAGGTGGGAATCATTGGGATCCATGTTAGAGGCTGCCTACCACAGAACATGACTGCTATGAACTTTTGTGTACATGTTTTTGTGTGGACATGTTTTCATTGCTCTTGGGTAAATACCTAGGAATGGAATTGCTAAGTCATATGGACGCTTTGGCAGAAATTGTCAAGTTATTTTCTCTAGTGGTTGTATCATGTACAACCCCACCAGCAATATATGAGAACTCCAGTGCCTCTCCAAGCTTGGCAGCACCTTGTATTGTGAGTCTTTTTAATTTCAGGCCACTCTAAGGGATATAAAATGATATATCCTTGAGGTTTTAGTTTGCATTTCTCTGATAATTAATGGTGTTGAGCATTTTTAATGTGCTTATTGGCCACTTGTATATATCTTCTTTTGTGAAGTGTCTGTTCAAATCTTTTACCCATTTTCTATTCAGTTGTCTTCTTATTACTGAATTGCAAGAATTCTTTATATATTCAAGCTCCAAGTCATATATATGTATTGTGTGTATACATATATACATACATATACATATATGTACATACGTACTTGCTTTGGGAAATTTTAAAGGACAAAGTTACCACCCCCAAGGCTGGAGGACATCTCCAGGCTACGAACATGTGGTTACAGGGCTTGTTATACGAGCCTAGCTCTTATAGCTCTGAGGGCAGCCCTCTGAGCCACTCGAACACGGAGCAGAAGTTCTCAGTCTAAAGCAAGCCGAAGGTTACCATCAGGCTGCTAATCCAGCCAGGGGTCAAGTCTTAGAGGCGTTTTATTGACTCTACTGCTAACTCATTGGCATCCATCAGGCAAATCACTCTTTTATATAATAACAGTATCAAGCCCGAGGGTCTGACTCATCATTAAATTAACATATCTGAAATCATTAATTTTGAGATTGAGCAAGCTAGTTCACGTGAAGATTGACAGATAGTTAGGCTTTGTTGGTCTGATTTTTATTTCTTTTTCAGTCATCATTTAACCACAGGGCATTTTCACACAGGCCATTTTGTATTTTTACAAAATGATTGTATGTGTCTCAATCATCCTTCACTAAAACATCATTAGATAGAATAATATGGAAGGGAAGGAGGAGAAGGAAAGGGGAAGGGAAAAGAGAGAAGTGGGGAGGGGCCCCTAAGGAGCTATGTGACTTAGGTAAGTCACAGGCTAAGTCAGAACTGAAGAGGAGGGCAGACAGACCTGGAAGTTTTCGTCTCCTCGGCAGGAATACTACATGTGTCTTTCTGAATCCAGGTAACATCACCACAAGGTAACTGATTGAGAAATTCAAGTCAGGTGCTATTCAAGTCCTGTGCTTCCTTGGATGGGAGGGCGGGGAGGTTTGTCTTTGTCCTAGAGCTTGGCACCAGTGGTTGCATTGCTTTAAAAAAATTACATCAAATATTCATTTCAGTCTCCATTTTTTTGAGAACCTAAGTGTCTCTGACTGTTCTACTCTTTTAGAATCCTCCCCCAGCCCACAGGCCTTCTCAAACGGCGTCCTCCTGCGGTTCTCACTAAGTTAGAACCTCAATAAAGCCTAGTTAATACCTATTCTGTGGCACTTACCAGCCTCCTCAAAGTGGCAGCGTTATTTATGCATTTCAAATAGTTATTTATGTAGGTATGATCACCACAAATCTCCTCCCTTCCAAATAATATCAACCAAGATTTATTTGGTTCTTAATAAGTCTCAAGTATCGTTCTAAGTGCTTGATATGAATAACATCATTTAGTTACCATAACAACCCTATGAGGCACATGATATTATTAACCCTTTACACAGATGGAGAAAAATGGCGCAAAAACTTGCCCAAGGTCACACTTTTAGGAGGTAGTAGGCTGGGATTCAAGCCCAGGCAGTCTGATTCCAGAGTCTTTAGTCCACTGTAATATTCTACCGTCCTAAAACAGAGTGAGACCCTGTGTCATCATCACTGAGTTACATAAACATCTATGGGATTGACTTAAATGAAAATTTGTGGAAAATTATGCAAGCTATTGAGAACCACTGTATATTTTTATCTTACAGTGACTGGGCCATGATTTCAGGAAAATACTTGCAAATGAGACATGTGGGAAAATGACTGAAGATGAGAGAGCCAAGTTAATGGAAAGAACTTTGAGTCGAGAGTCTGAAATAAGCTTAAAGTCCCACCCAGGACACTTAGCAGCTTAGAGTCCTCAGATAAAGCGCTTAGGCTGGTCAAGCCTCAGTTTTCTCCTCTGTCAAAGAGGACTAATATTTATACCCACTTCAAAAGGTTGTTGTGAAGATTAAATGAGGTAATATATGAATGTGTGTTTTATAAACGATAAAGCATTATAAATATTTGCTTTAGTTTAAAATAAAATTACATGAGATTATATATATATATATATATATTTTTTTAAACTACTAGAAACATTGAATAGAAAAAGAAAAACATGTTGTCCTCTTGGTTAAAAATATAATTTCAAGTCCAAGGATAGTGACTTTGAGAGCCTTTAGCAAGTCTTATATTTTATACATCAGATGTCTGGCACAGTTTTCAACTTAGCAATTAGACTCAGAATTCAGATTTCAACAGCAGTTTTATTGCAGTGGGGTCAGCTGAAGAGGATGAGGTAGAAGCAGTTTTTCTAACTCCTTTCTAAGACAACATTTTAGTTTTAACTTATTTAATCATCATCATGTTTAAACAAAACTATGTTCATCTAGAAAAGACCCACAGATCTGTTTGCCCATATCTATAAGAAAGTCCCCTTGAAAATACTTCATTTGGCCTCCCTTCTTGGGAAGGGAGCAACGAATAGAAAAGCCATAATGTTTAAACTGTGATCTCATCTCTATCCGAAGAATTGTTAGGACCAAAATGGCATCCTCTTTACAACAGATAATTTTTCGTTCTTCAATTTGTTTTCTCCACCTGGAAAGTAATCATTTCAGGAACTGTGAAGTCCTAAAGGGAAAGTATATTAGAACCGTCATGAAGTAGAGAGACTTATTCCTGGCCTGGGACATGCAATCTATATACGTCTGAGGAAGTTAAGAGATACGTAGTCCTGTAGACAGTAAAGAAGAACAGATAGCAATGGATTCTTAAGAAGTGTTCTGAGATGAACAAAATGCAACCTATGTGACATGGTGCCTCCCATTCCAGCCTGGAGTAGTGATCTCCCCTAACCTATCAAGGTGGGAGACAATCTACACTTTTGTTTTTACGATTTCTCATGCCTGAAGGTCTTCCCCTGGCCACTCCCAGGCCTTACCTCCCTGTCTCTCTCACTCTCTCCCTTCTTGCCAATAAGCAAATGCGATCCCACACAAAAGAGCAAATACATAGCAGAGTATGCCTTTCTCCATCAAGGCTAGAAATTAATGATAGGGACCACAGTAATCCTATCTCAGGCATCTTCCAGCAGGTCATGTACACACATATACAACCACACACGTTTGGATGTGTACACAGCAAAGTCTCAACATAAATCCCTCTTACTAAAGGGTTTCTCCTGCCTGTGGCAGATCAGAAGCCCTTTAAACTAGCGATTGCCTCAATTACAGTAATTAGGCAAAGGATGCAGTCAAGCCCAACACAATCCACGGGAAAGGTCCATGGAGAAAATGTGCAAATGATCTTGGACAAAGAAATGACCTGCTTCATTTGTAAGGAACCTCATATTCTCTGTGTTATGGGAGACATAGGTGATTTTCAAGGTAAATTTTGAAAATAAGCAACCTTCATCTAACGTGATGACTTTAGAAATCAGTCTGCCCCTTTCCATCTCAAATCTCCATCTATCTTTATGTCCTCACCCCATGCCCTACCCCACTGTATCTTTATTATAAAGGGAGGTAAGTATCCAAAGGGTATTTCAGAACGGGAAAAATAAACATCAAAATGCTTGCAGGCTGAGAGATTTTTGTGTCTTATAAAACTTGAGCCCTTCTGAGAAGGACTGCCATGTGGCTGTGCGAACCGTTTTCAAGACACGGATGGAAACTCACCATCCTCCTCAATAACACCAGCTCCATCCCACGTCACCTCGGTGCTGTGCCTGGAGTGACAATTCCCTGGCTAAATAGTGGGATGGTCTTTTCTACCTCATGCTGGTCTCGAGACCAAAACCCCCTTCCTTACATTGACTACTTACACACCGCATTTGGTATTGCATTCTTGCTGAGGAGGAGAACAAGCTCGAGGACGTGGTGCACGCCCTGCTGCAAGCCCACGGCACCCCCGGCCTGCAGATGCTCGAGAGCAACGTCAGGATCTCCCTGGAGGTGCTGTGCAGGGAGGGGGGTCAAGGTACATACACAGGACGGTGCAACAGAGCGGCCAGTTCGTCGTCAGCTTCCCGCGATCCTTTGGGTCCAAAGCGTGCAGCGGCTACAGCGTCTGAGACCGTGCGCTTCCCCACCACCCAGTGGACCAGTATGCGCTTCGAGCCAGCCAAGGAAATGAAGCGTCGCCATAGAGCTAAGCCATTCTCTATGGAGAAGTTACCCTACAAGATCGCACAAGCGGAAGCGAAAAAGGAAAGCGGTTCCACTCTCAGTACCATCTCAGCCCTTCTGGACGAGCTCAGGGATACGGAGCTGCGGCAGCTGTTCCAGGCGGGCAGCAGCGTGGCTGCCGAGGGCAAGAAAAAGCCTCAGAAGTGGCTGCAGCTGGAGACCGCGGAGAGGAGGTGTCAGATCTGCCAGCCCTGCGCTATCTGTCCATGATCGCGCAGGAGAATGAGAACGTGGTCTTCTGCCTGGAGTGCGCCCTGCGCCACGTGGAGAAGCAGAAGTCCTGCCGCGGCCTGAAGCTCATGTACCGCCAGGACAAGGAACAAATTATCAGCCTGGTCAATCGGATCTGTGGCAAGGCATCTGGTAAAAACGGCAGCATCGAGAACTGTCTCGGTAAACCCATACCACACAGAGGGCCCAGCAAGAGAGGACGGTGGCCGGGTCGCCTTTCCGGCTCGCATCCTTCTCCTCGTGAAGATGCCAGCACTGCGGGCCAGGGGTATATATATATAGTTTTGTAATTATTATATTCTAGTTTGGAGTACTTTCTGTAGGATACAAGCTGTCTTTGCACTGGCTCTAAAGAAGATTTTCTTCTGGTTTTAGAGACCTAATTTTGTATTAGCATTAAACTGTTGAACTTTTTTTGTACTTAGAATACCTAGGTATTGCAGTCAGATTTTTGAAACTGCCCTATATTCACTCTTTTAAAACACCTGAGGGGCTGTATTAATTTGTATCGCCCCTTGTGGCTGACAAAAGCCTTTTGGTTTGATTTTGTTTGTGGGTTTTTTTTTTTTAATTGTTGGGGGAAAAGTGCTTTTTAACCCATTTTTGAAGAGGGAGAAGTTTGGAGAACAAATTTTAAAACCAGTCATGTGAGCAGCTTTTTTCTAGAGAGGAAAAGGGATAGAACACACACACACAAAGCTTGAAAGAAATGGCTTTATTCTGGCTATCTTTTCTTCTGTCGCGCGCAAGGTGAGCTTGTGATTGTTAAAACCGGAGAATCCCCATTTTGTTTCTTTGGGCAGTTATGGCAGCTGCGGGCAAACGCTACTCCCTAACCATAGGCAAGATGGGGAGGTTGGAGTGACTAGGTTCTCTTTTCCAGCACATCACTCGGCATCTGTTTAAGGAAAAAAAGGAAAGAGAGAGAAGAAAAAGACTGCCTGCCTTGGAGGGGTCACGTGAGGGAAACCTATGCCTGGTTTCATTAGGAAATCCATTCTGGTTTTTTTTGGTGCTGTTGGCTACTTTATCAAAAAACCCTTCGGTAGCATCCTTAAGAAAAAAAAAAAAGGAAAAAAGTGATTGAAGCCGTAAGTACTTCTTTGTCATGGATGTGCGATCTTTCTAACATTCCATCTTCATCTCACTGCTTGCTGTTTTACACCTTCACAGGTCAGCATTAATCTTTCTTTTTTTTTTTTTTTTTTACATCTAAGTTAATGTCTTTAATTATAATCAAATATTCATTCATGTATAAATTTTCAGTTGTCTCATAAATGTCATTTTTTTCCTGTTTGCTTATTTGAATCAGGATGCAGATAAGGTCCATACATTGTAATTGGTTGCTATGTCTCTTACATTTCTTTTTTTTTTTTTAAACATCTTTATTGGATTATAATTGCTTTACAATGGTGTGTTAGTTTCTGCTTTATAACAGAGTGAATCAGTTATACATATACATATGTTCCCATATCTCCTCCTTCTTGCCTCTCCCTCCCACCCTCCCTATCCCACCCTTCTAGGTGGTCACAAACCACCGAGCTGATCTCCCTGTGCTATGCGGCTGCTTCCCACCAGCTATCTATTTTACGTTTTGTAGTGTATATATGTCCATGCCACTCTCTCACTTTGTCACAGCTTACCCTTCCCCCTCCCCATATCCTCAAGTCCATTCTCTAGTAGGTCTGTGTCTTTATTCCCGTCTTGCCCCAGGTTCTTCATGACCTTTTTTTTTTCTTAGATTCCATATATGTGTTAGCATATGGTATTTGTTTTTTTCTTTCTGACTTACTTCACTCTGTATGACACACTCTAGTGATCACATCTAGGGCCACTAGGAGGTCTGCCGTTCTTTTTTTTTTTTAATTAATTAATTAATTAATTAATTAATTTTTGGCTGTGTTGGGTCTTCGTTTCTGTGCGAGGGCTTTCTCTAGTTGCGGCAAGCGGGGGCCACTCTTCATCGCGGTGCGCAGGCCTGTCACTATCGTGGTCTCTCTTGTTGCGGAGCACAGGCTCCAGACGCGCAGGCTCAGTAGTTGTGGCTCACGGGCCTAGTTGCTCCGCGGCATGTGGGATCTTCCCAGACCAGGGCTCGAACCCGTGTCCCCTGCATTAGCAGGCAGATTCTCAACCACTGCACCACCAGGGAAGCCCCTGCCGTTCTTTTTGAATGTGAAAATGTATCTGTGCTCATCTGGTCTATTTTTTCTCTTCATGTTGTAACAAAAACAAAAACAAAAACTAAAAAAAAAAAGGAAAATAATATCCTGTCCCTTTTGTACATAAGCCTTTACTTTGTTTTAAATATTTGAGCCTTTTTCTGGGTGGGGGAGGGGAAGAGGTGAGACGACGAGATGAAGAAAAGTCTTATACTTCAGTTTCTTCATTGGTTGGCTTGGATGCTTACAGGGTTTTTCTTGTAACATTTATAAGTGCCGCTTACATCACTGAACAACAGCAAAAAATAATAATGGAGTAGCTGTTGCCCTTCTTCAGTTGTGTTTGGAATAAAAAAGTGTGTGTGGAATAAAAAAGGGAAACTGTTTTCAAAATAAAAAAAAAAATTGAGCCCTCCTAGGCTCTATGAAGGTCTTTAAAGGATGGGTATCCTAGGAACCAACCTGTTCTTCCACCTGTTTTTTTCTCCTCAGTTCTCTTCCTCAATCTCTTCCTCAAGCCCACATATACAACCCTTCTTCCCTTCAAGTCTCTCATTCTAATGATGCTAGAAAAACTCTACTATGTGCCACTGCTTCATCCCTCCAGTAACACCTCTGCATTTCTCTGAATGCCTGTTGTGTGTTTCCAAAGGATATGGCCCCATGCTATGAATGAGGATGAATGCTGCTCTCCTTATTACAGTTCAGACTCCCCTCCCATCAAAATGTGTCCCCATGGGGCAAAGCATTACACTTCTGTAAAGGAGTTATTTGCCTTAGTAGCATGAGTTTAGTCCTTCAGGAACTATAGGCACCCCCTTCCTCACCAATGGACCGAGAGACATGGCCTTGCCTGGCACTGTCATAGGAGAAGCCACATGAGCTGTCAGTGGTCTCTTTGCCCCTCTTTCTAATTGATGCCAGCTCCCATATGTCAACTTCAATTAGACTGTTTTGATTATAAGTCCCTTAATAGAATTGATAGTGCTGTGTGTGTGTATGTATGTGTGTGTGTGTGTCTTCTCAAAGTGGGCGTGATATTCATCTCACCTTACATAGTTCATAGAGAGACTCTGGGACCCAAGTTGGTAGCCCTAGGACCAGCCCCTGGAAGCATCTAGCCAAGCCCTCACCTGGCCCACCGGAGTCCAGTGAGATTCTGGGTGACTCCTTTGCCCACTGCATAGGAAATCACTGCTATCTCTCCCATGGCTGATGCAGGACTCTATTTCCTCCCTGTGAAATGCCTTACCCTCCTGCTATACAAACTCCATCTTTTCTGGGTCTTCCTGGAACTAAAGGTGTGACAATTTGGGGGACGGTGGTCTGGGTGATTTCCCCCATCTAGAGAACCAGCCATCCCATTGCCCTTCTCTACTTCAGAATGTAGGTCCCACCTACTCCTACCCTCCTTGAACCTACAGGCAGTGTCCCTCCTCAAGGCCTAATGACCAGAAAAGGGAGGCCCCTGCCACACCAGGGTTAAACAGGAGAGCTGCTCATGGCTGGAGGTTTACCCCATCATGATAGGGGATGCCTGCTAGCGGGACGACACTGCCTGTTAGTCACAACCTCTCAATCATGTTTTGGGGCTTAGCATGGTAATTAAGGGCTCCACATCACACTGTGTTTGCCATAACCTTTGTTCCATTCTTGCCATTGATATCAGGCTTTCTCTTTTTCAACTCAGATAAGAACCTATGATGCATGTATTCGTAAGCAAAACTCCTTTTTGAAAAAGAGCTTGTGATGTCATCAAGTAAGAACTCAATCCACAGGCAACCAGTTTTAACTACTCAGAAGAAAGAGTTACAGTGTAACAATGTTTTCTACCTGTGTTTAAAATTTGAAGTTAGAGATTAGTGACCTTAACTGGAAGTTTAGGATCGTTGCTGTCACAGAGTTCGTAGCGCAACTGGTTATCTTCTTGTAAAGACTCAGCATCAGACAAGGCAGGAGAGACTGCAATGTTGGTCAGTGCTTGTTATTTGCACAGTAAGGTCTAGACCCAGAACTAGAGAAGACAGTTGGGGAAGCTGACTTCATCAGACTGTATTTTTTGTTTTTTGGCTGCGAAGGATCTTCGTCGCTGCGCGCGGGCTTTCTCTAGATGCAGCGAACAGGGACTACTTTTCATTGCAGTGTGCAGGCTTCTCACTGCGGTGTCTTCTCTTGTTGCAGAGCACGGACTCTAGGCACGCGGGCTTCAATAGCTGCGGCATGCAGGCTCAGTAATTGTGGCTCGCAGGCTCAGTAGTTGTGGCGCATGGGTTTAGTTGCTCTGAGGCATATGGGATCTTCCCAGACCAGGAATTAAACCCACGTCCCCTGCATCGGCAGGCGGATTCTTAACCACTGCGCCACCAGGGAAGTCCCAGAGACTGTATCTTATATTCCTATCACGCAGCCTTTTGGAAGGAAAAACAAATGCACAAGCTTCATTTTTCCCCATGTGCTTCAGGTAATATTGCTGCTCTTTCTCTATACAAATCTCCATGTGGAAATTACTTTAGATACCAGTTAGGCCTGTGAATACATAGACAACGGCAATGTAGGAAGAGATGTATGTTTATTGCTGCTAAAAATAAGAAGAGTGAGCCACACCTCAAGATGACTAGAAACCATGGGGTGTAATCATCTCAGTGTTCTCTAATAAAAGCTAATTACTTCCTTCTGTTTAATGGCTTGTTTATCTTTGTAGCCTTCACTGATTACTGAAGGTTGGATGTAAAAATGTCATGTGGCTTGGGTGGCAGAATGCACCACATGCAATAAGATGGTTTGAACAGAAAAAAAAAAAAAACCTTTCTAATTAAGACCTGAGAGAAAAGTGTGTCTAAATCATAGGGAGATACAATTGGCAGCTTTCAGATCGCAAAGAGTCACATAAGCTAACACTTTAGCTTATTGAGTGATTTCAATGCTGTTATAAATGCTAAAATCTTTATTTTTTGAGGGGGACGTGGTATTGTTTTAATAAGACTCTAAATTATCTTTAGTCCTCTTACTCCTGGTTGAGAAATTTGAATGTGCTCTTCAACGGAATCAAAGTAGACATATCAAAATGTTAAGATACAAGAATGTTTTTGTTTTTTTGGCTTTCTATTTTTCAGTAGTGGAATCTTCTTTTCACATTTATTCTGTGTTACTTCCAAAGAAACCTCCACAGGAAATTAAAGATTTAGGGAAACCATGGTTACAATCATCAAAACAGGCACACAGAATTACCAACATATATTTTGAATACCTTCCAAAAATTTACCTTGCACGGCAGATTTCAATTATATGTAGCATAAGGCCATTTACTGTGAGCTAACCGTATAGCTGTGTGCCAACTAATATTAAATTGTAATTTCTAGAGCTGAAAATCTGGTGCCCCAGAGGCTGAACCTTGTGACTACATACTTAGCATTCTTATTTTGGAAGTGCAATGGTTTGGTTTGTAATCATGGGACTATGTATGGCGCATGCGCTGGAAAGCAGCGGGCCCTCCTATCCAGTGTGGAAATTTATGACACTTTAAAGCATGCATGCAGGACTAGGAAAGAACAAAAGGAAAAAATAAATGAGTAGACAACATCTATAAGAGAAGATGAAAGGAGTTGGGATGGAGTTAGGTTCAGAGCTGAGAAGGCTAAGTCGGAAGTTCAGTTTTATGAAGGTTCTACCGTTTTGTTGTTGTCTGTATTGGGGGAGCCACTTTATCTTTGCAGAACTGTGTGCCTCCTGAAAGTCATGGCTCAGGGAGACCTCCATCTTGCTCTGTGGCATTATGGAAGAAGACGGTGACAGCTGTGCTGTATTGTGACATCAAGTACCAAGAAGGATGGGGCCTTAATGTGCAAGAGAAGATATAAAGCAATCTACTGGCTGGAGTCATGACTTTGTAGTGACTTAATGGATTTCATGTCTATGTTTAGGGCTTCCCTGGTGGCGCAGTGGTTGAGAATCTGCCTGCTAATGCAGGGGACACGGGTTCGAGCCCTGGTCTGGGAAGATCCCACATGCCACGGAGCAACTGGGCCCGTGAGCCACAATTGCTGAGCCTGCGCGTCTGGAGCCTGTGCCCCGCGACGGGAGGGGCCGCGATAGAGAAAGGCCCGCGCACCGCGATGAAGAGCGGTCCCCGCACCGCGATGAAGAGTGGCCCCCGCTTGCCGCAACTGGAGAAAGCCCTCGCACGAACCGAAGACCCAACACAGCCAAAAATAAATAAATAAATAAATAAATAAATAAATAAATAAATAAGAAAATCCTTAAAAAAAAAAAAAGAATCCATGTCTATGTTTAGGCTGTTTCATGTTCATTATCATAAGTATTACTGGGTGCCTACTGAGTGCATGGCATCCATGTAAATGAATGTATTAAAGGAGTATACAAGATTCCAACGTTTATTGAACGTCTTTGTTTTGCACTTTTTTATATTAACCCATGTAACCTGTGTAATTGCCTTGTGAAGTAGGTACTATTATTATTTCCATTTTAGAGATGAAAACTGTAAAGGCTAAACAGCAAAAATGATTAAATTATTTTAAAAAGCTAAATTACATTCCTAAAGTCACCTAAAGAGTAAATGGCATAATCTGGATTCAAACCCAGGCATTCTAGATCTAACTCTTGTGCTCTGGTCAGTTTTATATATATATACACACACACACACATAGTTATATATATATATATTTTTTTAATTAATTAATTTATTTATTTTTGGCTGTGTTAGGTCTTCGCTGCTGCGCGCGGGCTTTCTCTAGTTGCGGTGAACAGGGACTACTCTTCGTTGCGGTGCGTGGGCTTCTCATTGCGGTGGCTTCTCTTGTTGCTGAGTGCAGGCTCTAGGAGCGCGGGCTTCAGAAGTTGTGGCTTGCGGGCTCTAGAGCACAGGTTCAGTAGTTGTGGCACACAGTTTCAGTTGCTGTGCGGCATGTGGGATCTTCCTGGACCAGGGCTCGAACCTGTGTCCCCTGCACTGGCAGGCGGATTCTTAACCACTGCACCACCAAGGAAGTCCTATATATGTATTTTTAATGACGGAGAGAGAGTAATTTAAAAATTTGTGTACACAATTGGATAAAATTTAGGTGAACTGTAGATGACTGTTCTGAAAGCCGATATTAATAATTGGTATGAGAATAGAATCTGTGAATTATCTCCTTAATAACCAACAATTACCTATTTTTTCCCCAGAACCTTTGTGATTCTTGTTCTACTTGTGAGACATAGTCTTGATGTTTTGAAAAGAAACCCCATACCCTCTCCTCTAGTTATTTTAAAGGGCGGTAATGACTATCATTGTAAATGTCATTGAACTTTGAAGTGTCACTAGCTTGGTGGAGAAAGCTCTGGTTCTAACGTAAGACCAGAGAAGGCACCTGACTTCCGGGGAAGATAAGGTCTAGAGATAAAGCCCCAGAAGAACATTTATAGATAGGAATTCAAAATAGTTACAATGAATTGTGAGATAACTCAGTACCATCTGCTTTTAGAGATACTTTTCACTTCTGTACTATCACAGTCTGTGAACTTTACCCGTCTTGTCTTCCTTGGGCTGTTAAAGCAGTATTAAGGGGAAAAAAAAATTCAAACTATATAAAATATAAGCAGATATCCAATAAAAATAAAAGTTCACATTGTGTCATATATGTTTGTTTATTGTTTGTTTTGGAAATGAAATGAAACTTTATTAATAAAATTGCAGTCCCCCTCTTACCTTTCCCCAGTTCTAATTCCCTTCTTCCCTCTCTAGAGTAAATGCTATCACAGATCTGGTGTGTATCTTTTAAGTTTACATTTTCATATATTTTTCTGTTTGTATATGTAATGAAACAATATATATAATATTCTTCTTGTGATTTTTAACACTTTTACATAAATATTATATTATGCATATCCTTTTGCACCTTTTTCATTTGATTAGATTAAGATCTAATCATAATGACATAGATAGAGTTCATTCATTTTAACTGTTGTATGAGATTACCATATCAACAAAACACTTATTATTAACGCATTTTCCTGACCATGGACATATAGAATGTTCCTAATTTCTGTCTTGAAAAAAACGTATTAATAAATATCTTTGCCCTGATCTTTTACCCTTATGCACTCACAAGAGAATTTTTCTAGGGTATATACCTAGAAATGGATATGCTGGGGAATAAGATATGTGCATTTTCAGTTTTACTAGAAGTTTACAAATTGTTACAATGGTCGATCTAATTTACACTTTCATCATAAGTATGTTAAAAATTTTGTCTCTCCAACAGTATTCAGATTTTTAAGATTTTGTTAATCTGATGGTATCTCAAAACCTAACTTTATTTAAAGAGAATATAAAACCACTACATAATTAGCCTTATTATAACTATAAAGTATTATCAGGTGAGAAATTAGAATTTCAGTTCCTTCTTGCTTAGATTTTCCTATGCTTTACATTCTGATGATTTTTGGCAAACTACAAGAAAATATATTAATTTCCTGCTAAGAACATCTATAAGTGACTATTCAGCTAGAAGTAGTGCAAGTAAACAACCTAGTACAAAACAAAATTTTGTTTCAGATGAAATAAAGTAAAACATGTTCATTGTAGAAACATTAGAAAATGCAGAATGCAATAAAGAAGACAATGGAAATCACTCAAAACCCCTCCATCCAAGACAAGCACTGAGAGATTTGTCAGGTGTCTTTTTCTATGCATATAAATACATGGAGAGTTTTTTTTTTTTTTCCAAAAATAGATTTAAAAGAACATGAGCATGAACAATGTATTGTGAGCATTTCTAAATCATTAAATACTATTATAAAACATGGTCTTTAATGACTGTGTATTTCTCCATCAGATGAAGGTAGTACATTTTATGTAATGAATTCCCTAGTGGTGGACATCTCTGATTTTTCTTCCGGAGAAATCCCTAGAAGTAGCATTCCTGGGTTAAAGAGCAAGAATAGTTTAAAAGAGGAGCCAGCAAACTTTTTCTGTGAAGGGCCAATAAATATTTTAGGCTTTGTGGGACATATGGTCTCTGTTATAGCTATTGTAACATGAAAGCAGACATAGAAAATATGAAAATGAGTGAGCATGGCTGTTTCCAGTAAAACTTTGTTATCGTCATTGAAATTTGAAATTTGTGTAATTTTCATACGTCACAAAAAGTTGTATTCTTTTGATTTTTTCAACCATTTAAAAATGTAAAAACCATCCTCATGGGCTGTACAGAAACAGTGGTGGCCATGGTTTGCCAGAGAACTTAATCTCAGATTCTAATGGAATATGAGACTGGTTGAACCCTTACAAATCAATTAGTACAACTTGTTCCTTTTAAATATTGGAAAATGAGGACTAAGTAATTGACCAATTTGTTTGCACTATTCATGTATAATACACATAGAGCATCAATAGTACTGACTCAGAAGTCAACAATATTGACTTCTTCTGAAGACAGTTGAAAAGATATGCTTGAACTGGGTAAAGGGTATGCGGGAAAAAAAAAAGAAAAAAAAAGGGTATACAGGATTTCTGTTATTTCTTACAATTGCATATGAATCTATAGTTACCTCAAGAAAAACTTCAATTAAAACAGATATGTTTAAGCTAAAGAAAATCCAGTTTTTTAGATACCACATCCAGCTGTAGAAAGAAATCAGGAAACTATCTTTTCTTCTAAATAGCATTTGAAAATGTTTCATTAGCAATCACTTAATTTCTTGATATAGAAACAAATGCCTGTAAAAGTTAACCACACAGATGGCAAAATACCAAAGAGCCCCAGACAAATTCACATCTGTGTAGAAATGTGCACCATTGAACTTGCAATGACGCAAGTCATCGTCCTTTATCAAGTGTGTTACAGAGAAGTTTTACAGCTAATCTTGTCCTTAAGGATAAACCTGGTTAAGGAGGGCCACTCCCAAGGCTCTTGGCCAGCAGGGAAATCTCTGTGCTGTTTTCAGTGTTAGTAGTCAGGACAGTACTTTGCACTACAGGAAAATACCCTGGGACCATCTTTATTTTATGTGGCAAAGCTAAAGATGGAGAAGACTCCTTCGTCCCTGTAGAAATGCAGCCATATCTATAGTGGGACCTACCCCAATTCCAAACCATCTGTAATAGAAATAAAATACCAGATGCTTCATCACTGTTGGTGAGTCTCTTGTAGAAGACCTAAGCCTATATTGGAGCTCCTATAGTCCCATATAGTTTGGGGTTTCAAAATAATACACCAAGGTAGCATGTACAAAAGGAGGATTTTATACATTGGTTAGAGAGTCTCACAGTTAGCTGGAGTCTAAAAATTGATTTAAGAATTGATTGAGCAATTGATTGATATATTCATCAATTGAATGATTGATTTATTCATCATTCAACATTCATTGAACATCATCCATGAACCTTGCCCTGGGCTAAGTAAATATTATACTAGATCAAGTCAGGAAACCTCATTTTAGGAAGATATGAAGTATTTGAAGTTCTGGCTCTAAATGTGGCTAGAATATATTCAACAGTGATATGATGGTATAAAGTAACCCAAGTATGTCTTAAAGTTCTCCAAAGCCTTCTAAAACTGTATGCATAGTCTTCTCTGTGAGGATTTCCTGTGTGGATAGGAGGATATTTTGCATCTGTACAGAGATGCAGACTTTTTAATAAACTTAAGCTTTCAACCTTCTCTTAGGTGATCTTATAGAGTGGATGTTCTTTAACATATTTGACACTGGAGGCAAATTAGACCTAGAGACAATTAGAGACTTGCTTATACCAAGTTAGTGAGGCAACCAGTCATTTAGGCAAGCAGTATAGTATAGCAGAAGCAAAATGTGGGCTTTGGGTTCAAACTGTCCTGAGTTTGCATCTACAAACAAGGCAGCTTGGGCAAGCTCCTCAGCCTTCTTGAGCCTCAGTTTCCTTATCTTTAAATGAGAATAACACCCATCACTCTGAGTTGTTATGAGGATTAAATGAGAAAATATGTGTCAAATGCTTGGCATACAGTAGTGAATCAAGAAAAAGTTAGATTAAGTGCCCTCACTTTTTCTCCTGCTCTCCTAGAAGGAGAACACTGAAGGTACAGGTTTTCTATTATTGATCCAGAAGGATAAAATTATGCTTTGCATTGTGCCCACGGGGCATGATTTGGTGGGTCAAGTGAAGGAAGAGGGCTGTGGTGTCGGGGGTTTCTTAACATCCAGTAGCACAGGCTTCACTCTGTCCCCTTCTCTCTGGTGTATGCCTCAGAGCAGTGCTGTCCCGTAGAACTTTCTACAATAATGGAAATGTCCTATATCTGTAGTTTCCAATAAGATAGTCACTAGCCACATGAGGCTTAGGCACTTGAAACGTGGCTAGTGCGACTGAGGAGCTGAATGTTTAATTTTATTTCACCTTAATTAGTTAACATTTCAATGTGATTAGCCACATTTGGCAAGTGGCTACCCTATTAGACAGCTCAGCTGTAGAGAATTAGCCTCCCGTAAGGGTAGAGTAAATTCAATTTCCTGGCTGCCTACACAGATTTGATCCCATCCTGCTAATTGCAGTCTGGTCCCTTCACCTCCACTTCCAGAGATAGCCAGTGACACCTTGTGGGAATCTGGGAGATTCTGTCGTGTAAATTGCTTTGGGTCTCAGTGTTGTGTTGATTTGTGTCCCCCCAAATTTCATACATTGAAGTCCTATCTCCAGTATCTCAGAATGTGACCTTATTTGGAAACAGGGTCTTTGTTAAGATGAGGTCATGAGAGTGGGCCCTAATCCAAGATGATTTGTGTCCTTATTAAAAGGGGAGATTTGTACACGGAGACATGCACACAGGGAGAACACCATGTGAAGATGAAGGCAGAGACTGGGTGATGCTTCCACAAACCAAGAAACTCCGAAGATTGCCAACAAACCACCAGAAGCTAGGAGAGGAGCAGGGAACGGATTATCCTTCTCAGCCCTCAGAAAGAACCAAACCTGCCCACACCCTGATCTTGGACTTCTGGCCTCCAGAACTGTGTGAAGATAAATTTCTGTTGGTTAAGCCACCCAGTTTATGGTTATTTTGTTACAGCAGCCTTAGGAAACAAACTCACTTGGGATTCAGTTTTCTCCTGTCTGCATCCTCAGTTGCCACTTGTCCTGCTTTAGCGCTTTCTTTCTTTTGTGGCTCTTGTCTCCTCCCCTGTTCACATCTTTGTCGCCATATGCCTAAAAACAACAACAACAACAAAACACTCTTTATTGTTGTGTAAGTGAGATTGGGGAGGGGTGAGACCAACTGTGTTCCATTTGGCACCTTTCCTGGAAGTCTGGATTTTAAAATGTTTAAAAATTTTTTTTTCCAGTTTTGGATTTTAAAGAGTCTTATTTGCAAATATGAGTCCTTCCTTGTCCCCTCAGTATTTCCTTAGAGAAGCAAGATGCCCTTGTTGAGAAAACAAATTAAAATTTCTCCCAAGGGTCTAAGTGCTGCTTGGAAGAAGGAAAGCAAATCATTTTTAGGGGAGAGATGTCTCCACTAACATCTTTCTTCTGTTTAAAATAGATGAAGGGAGTTAAAACTCCAGATGTTCCGGGGTGGCAGGGAAGTGAGAGAGGGTTGAAACATTTATATATTTGCTTAGAGGAGGTGCTGTTTCTATAAATCTGATAAATGATTGCTGCAATGTCTACTTAGACAGACAGCAATTACACAAAGTTGCAAGTCAGGAAGAAAAGCAAGGATATGACAAGACATGTATTTAAAAGCCATTTGATGGAGGCAGATTCCAGGTTGAATAAGAAATAAACAATTGAGTGACTCAGATTTCATCTTGGGGATTTCAACCGTCACAGCAGGAAGGATTTTCCAGGTTGGAACTGAAGTACTGAAGTTCTTACTTTACATAATAAAAATGGAAATCTACGAAGGATTAAAGAGAATTTTCTTCATCATCCCATCCTTATTCCCATTTCCCATGCAGTCAAAAGTTTCTTATTGGTAGTTGGGTCTAAATAAATGTCATTATCCTTTATACAAGACTTCTGAATAATAGTAATAATATACTAAACGATTATATTTAATTGAGCATTAATATGTTTCAACATTTCAGTTTTTTCTGCTGAGTGGCAGAACACATCAAAATGTAGTGGCTTAAAAAAACCTAACTTATTATTTTTCACAATAATGCACGTTGAATGGGCAGTTGGTCCTGCCTAGAATTCACCATGTGGCTTCATTCAGCTGGTAGATTGCCTGGGACCAGGCTCAGCTGAGGCTCCTGTCCTGGGCACCTCTGTTCTTCAGGTGGTTGACTTGTGCCGCCTCATAGCATGGCGGTCTCAAGCATTGCAAGAGGGAGCATTTTAACAGCAAAGAAGTAGAAAACTGCCAGTCCTTTTAAGGCCTGGGCTTAGAAGTCCCAGAACATCCCTTTCACTGCATTCTGTCCATCGTAAGTCACACTTAAAATTTCCTCAGTTGATCTCAATCATTGCTGACACCATCTTTATAATTAGATTTCAGTAGATTCACCATGTACAACTTTATATGTCAATATTTGTGCTGTTGTTCTCAATAGGGGAAAAAGCATTTTGAGTTCAGTGATTATGGAGATTTAGAAGTATACTTAATGAGTGTGTCAGTCAAATTAATAATTTCCACAGCAATAACCAAAAGTGCTGCTGGCATCTCACCAGAGTTTTAAATAAGGTCTTCATTTAAATTTTAGAAACTGGAGAAAAAAGCCACCAGGCCAACCCGGATTCAAGGGGAGGGGAGACAGACTGCATGGCTTGTGTGAGGAGCAGCTGTGTGTACGGGGATGGGTGGAATTATTTGGAGGACATATATAGAAACTCTCCCAGGCAGACACTGTGCTTACTGCTGCATATGTATTATATTTAATCATCACAACAGCCCTATCAGATAATTATTCTTTTTGCCACTTCATGGTGGCCACACCATGAGGCTTGTGGGATCTTAGTTCCCTGACCAGGGATTGAACCTGAGTCCTTGGCACTGGACTGCCAGGGAATTCCCTGACTCTAATTCTTAACACTCAACCAAAGCCAGGCCTTCTTCCAGACCCAATAATATCTTGCCCTTTTCACTAACTCTGAAAGCAGAAAGAATTCCAGATTTAGTTAGAGAGCCGTGGATGTGAATCTGGCTCTATTACTTTCTGGGAGAGTTTCTTATCTTTCAGTCTAGAGCACTTCATCTGTGAAGTGAGAATTGTAGTGTCTTGTCTAAAAGGTTCTGGCTAGGAGCAAATTTAACAAAATATAACAAAATAAACTATACTATACTAATAAACTATAGAGTTGGGAAAGAGGCCCAGTGGTTTTAAACACTGGGATTACGGAGTCAAGAATACTTTTATATGACTTTCGCTAGCATTTCTTTTAATAAATCGTACCCACTGGAAAAGAGTTTATAAAAAAGACAAAAACTGAGAGTGGTTTAGAAAGCCTGCTGCATAATAAACCACTGTAAATTTTCATGCCTTAAAACAATAGTTTATTATTCCTCACAGATGTGTGGATTTACTGGGTCAAGAAATCCTTCAGGATTTATTGCTGTGGTTACCTTCAGAAAATACAATCTGCCACCTTAGTTATTTTGGCAGATTCCATTACTCGTTATATCTTTGACTAGGAAAACTTTCTGAGAATCAAAAGGGGTCTGGTGTCTTGATATCAGTGACCAGTCTCTTTCAGATTCGCACAAACATTCATAGAAAATATTGGCTGACTGGCTAACTTCTTCAGAAGTCTGCCCCTAACTCCTTATGTGTCCTTGGGAAAATCTCTTAACCTCCCTGAACTTCAGCTTATTTCTCTGGAAAACTGGGGAAGGAGGGTTGGACTACATGATCTCTGAAGTGCTGTCCATAGTCGACATTCTACCATTAAAAAAAAAATCACTAGGCACTATCCGAGGGGAAAATATTTCACAACCTAATTTTTGCAGAATCCTCAAAGGTTAGGAGAATATATATTGGCAACCATACTCTAACACAGAAATATGCACAGGATATAATTTGATGTCTTGGGTTTGTAGAGCATCTGAACAACTTTGTAATTTGTGCTATTTAAATTTGATAGAAAATATCAAGTGTTATATATTAGGAAGTAAGATGATTTATAACGATCTCATTCTAATTCTAAAAGCTCAATTCCATGTTAAAGTTTGGCTTACATCTAGAGACATATTTTAAAGATTTTTTTTTTTTTTAATTTGGATGTGCAACTAAGGTTGCACCACGCAGGATCTTTGTTGCCGCATGGGGGATCCTTTTTTAGTTGCGCATGCGAACCCTTAGTCGCGGCATGTGGGATCTAGTTCCTTGACCAGGGATCGAACCCAGGACCCCTGCACTGGGAGCACGGAGTCTTAGCCACTGGACCACCAGGGAAGTCCCTAAAGAATTTTTTAAAATGCTACATTATAATCAACTTCACAGAGCAGGAGAGCAAGAATGATAGTATTACCCCTTTTGTCCTGCAAGCCATTTTGTAGATGGAGAAATAAGGAGCCAGAGAGAGACATTTCATTAGGAACGTTGAGTCTGGGTGTGTCTAGGAGAGAATGGTCAAAATAATGTGGAGCTTAGAGATGACAGTAAATGAGTGGTTGAAGGAACTGGAATGTTGGCTTGGAGAATGTAGGGAACTATAGAGTCATCAAAGATTTAAAAGGATGTCATCTGCTGAGAAAGACATTTTGGGTAACTCCATCCAAGAGAACTAGGTAGAAGTGACTAAGTTCAATATAAAGACTTCCAGTTGATGTAAGGCATTTTCTAATCATTATAGCCCATGTTTAGGGCTGATGCCCTTGAAATAGTGAAGTTTCTATTACTAGAAATGTTTAAACAGAAGCCAGGTACACCTTGGCAGAGATCTGGCAGGATCGATTCAGGCAAAGTATGGAAGTATGGTGTGGACATAGGACTGGATGACTCTGGGAGGGGTTTTAACTTCAGAGCTTTTTTTTCTTTCAGTGACATTCAGTGACAGTGGTAAGAGGCTAAGCAAGCCACAAATGGGAAAAATAGTTGCCACCTCTCTAACAAACTTTCATGCAGATCTCCCAGAAAGCAACACCAAGATGCCAACTGGTGAATGTTCAAAGGCCAGGAACAGACAGTGCGCTAATGAGGAAATATAAATAATTCATAAGCTTATGAAAAAATGTTCAACCCCATTGATAAAAGAAATGCTAATTCAAATATCAATAACATTTTTCATTTATTAAATTCGTGAAGGAAAGAAAACTAATACACAATTTTGATAAAAGTGCAACGAACTGTCTCAAACATGGTTGGTGAAAATATAAATTTGTTTAGACGTTCCCAAAAGCAGTTTAATAATGTGTATCCAGAGCTTTAAATATATTTAAACCACTCTATATGGACATTTAGCCATATTAAAGAATTATTATTATTATTAGATGCAATTACTCTATTGAAGTTAAGGTAAAAAACAAAAAGCATTTTTATATTCTAGAAATACATATTTAAATATTAACAGATGAAATAATGATGTTTAGAATTTGCTTCAAAATTACCCATTGGAGGTTGGATGTGCCTGCATGGGAGTATGGGTGAAAAGTGATTGATTATATATTGATCTTTGTTGAAGCTGGGAGATGGCTATATAGGGATCCATTTTGCTATTCTCTTCATTTTTTTATGTATGTAAAATTTTCTATAATAAAATGTAAAAAAACCAACCAACCCCCCCCACCCCCCCCGCCGCTTCCCCACTTTACATTCTCTGACTTAAATAATTTTCCACTAGGGGAAATATCTTGATGAAGTGAGCTGATTGGCATACAAAGCTTTATGCACAAAGATAATTTCTGACTGGCTCACTATCCTGCAGTGTCACTCACCAGTGTAAACCATTCAGTGGCATCCCATTGCTGTCAGGATTAAAATCAAAAAGTTGAACCCACCTGCAAGGTCTTAGATCCATCTGACCTCTGCTTACTCAACTTGACAGATGTCCCAAAACACTCTTTGCCCCATCACTTTGGCCTTCTCTTAGGGAATACTCTCCCTTGACCACCTTCTTCAGGTCAACTCCCACTCCTACTCCAAATCCCAGGTCAATACTGCTTCTTCAGGGAGGTGTTTCTGCATTTCCCCAGATGGAGTGCGACCCTCTGTCATACGCTCTCACAGCACCACGCACCTCTCTCATTTAGCCCTCTTCTCAATTCTAATCAAGTAGATAATTAGATAATTACGTACTAGCTTCATAATGACTGTCCACCCCTGTCAGTGACCTCCACTCTCTTATATCTGTATCTACCAGAGTTCCCAAATATCGTAGGAATTCAGTGAATACATGTTGAATTAATTAACTAGTAAAAGTAATCTAAATCCAATGCAGCCAACTAAACCCTGTGATGAACTTAACTCTCTTCCTTGGTTATATTTCTGTGTGTTAAAATGGAACGGCAGATTTTTTTTTAAAATTAATTAATTAATTAATTATGGCTGTGTTGGGTCTTCGTTTCTGTGTGAGGGCTTTCTCTAGTTGTGGCAAGTGGGGGCCACTCTTCATCGCGGTGTGCGGGCCTCTCACCGTCGCGGCCTCTCTTGTTGTGGAGCACCGGCTCCAGACACGCAGGCTCAGTAATTGTGGCTCACGGGCCTAGTTGCTCCGCGGCATGTGGGATCTTCCCAGACCAGGGCTCGAACCCGTGTCCCCTGCATTAGCAGGCAGACTCTCAACCACTGCGCCACCAGGGAAGCCGGAATGGCAGATTTTTAACCTTCCAAAGGCAATGGTAGGATGAGGGGCTTAAAAGGAAGAGCGCCTCCTGCTCTTTTCTCCACCTTAGACTTTTGACAGTAAATGTATCTTAGAACTAGTGGGTGCCTCCTTTGCCTTGTGAGAAAACTACATCTCACATCTTCCCAGAATGAAAATCGCCTTCACTCTATAGCTAGGACTACTTTGCACAGTGGAGCTGACAAAGAGAATAGAGAAAAAGTCCAAAATGCCCATATCTCAGGTAATGAGTGCCTGAGAGAGACGAGGTGATTAGGGGTAAAAAAGAGAGAACTATAAATTGCACAGTATATCTCTGGCTTTTATTTCATTATCTCAGGAATACATGTTCTAGGGACAGCTGCTGTATTCTCTTGGCTTCTGCTCTAAGCTAATGAGGTCAACAAATTTTAATCAAGGAGAAAGATGTTCCTGTTAATTAGGTAATGAATGGGATTTGTCCATTTTCTATATTAAATTACTTTAATTTCCAGAGCAAAAGAGTCTACTTCCTGGCTAGCTCACTTTCATAATCTAGACAATGGAAATAGGAGGCAATAGAAAAAAACTGTCAGCTCTAAGTTCTACTGCAATTCTCGGCGGTTCACATATACACGCTGGCTCATTTTTTAAGAATTTGGGCCAGAACGTTCCTCCGTTGGGGTTTGTCTGGTTGTTCCTCACAATTAGATTCCGATGAAACATTTTTTTTTTTTTTGGTGGAAATTCTATATAGACAATGGTGGGAGACACGTGATGTCATTTTGTTCTCCACCCTCATTCC
The DNA here is from genome assembly GCF_949987535.1 of Balaenoptera acutorostrata. Taxonomy (NCBI): domain Eukaryota; kingdom Metazoa; phylum Chordata; class Mammalia; order Artiodactyla; family Balaenopteridae; genus Balaenoptera; species Balaenoptera acutorostrata. The sequence goes on along the minus strand of NC_080067.1, from coordinate 34,809,753 downwards.
TCATCTCCCACCCCCCCCCCACACACACTTTAAAAGAGACAACACTCAAGCAGCTTGTAAGGCTAAGCATTTGAGAATTCAAATGGGCAGCTTTTTATTTCTTTATATTCTGACTAGACCGGATACTCAAAGGTTTTGTTTGTTTCTGAATAAACAAAGATCTGGGCTCATCATTGACTTAGCTTTTTCAATCAAACCCCGTAAACTTTGGCTAAAGACCCTGGACTTGCCCACCATAAAGACTCCAAGGCACTTTTTAAAGACTTCCCTGAAAAGGGAAGCTATAATTTGTTTGGAAGAATTGCCCAAGTGTTGCATGTAGGGAAACATTGGACAAGGAAAGAAAAAGACATAGACAAATAGACATTCTCAATATAGAGTAGCTTTCTTGTTTAACAGAGCGATGTCATTTGCTTTCATTCATTCATTCAAATAAATAATTATTGAGCCAAGAACTATTCTAAGTGCAGGGTTATAGCCATGAATTAAACCAACAAACCATCCTTCTCCTGCTCAAACAAAAAATTTGCCTCTTCTTTTAAAAGTCAATTTTGTGGCAGACTAAAAGATGTTTCCTTTTGAAAATGCATCATTGCTCTTTCTGTACTTATAGAGATAAATAAGTACATAGGAAGAAAAAAATAAAACCTCCTGGAGGGGTATGCCAGAATGTTGTTGCTAATTTTTTCCCCAGGGGAAGGCAGTGGTTTCAGGGCTCATACTTGTCTGATTGGCATTTTTCTGTGTTTTCCATGTGTTACCATGTTTCTGTGTAACCATGAACAAAACTAATGTTTTGTTACCTGAAAAATGAAAACCCCTGCTCTTGAGAGTTTTGCCCCAGGTAAGGTCTCCAAAGGCCGGGTGTGCTGGCCTGAGGCTGAGTGGTGTGTAATAAAGGAAAAACACCCTATTTACAGGTGGCAGGGAACAAGAGCTGGTTTAGAAGCAAAGGCTTTCTCTGGAGGTCCTGTGAGAGAGGAGAGATAAGGAAAGGTGCAGAGAGAGACAAATATCCTTAGGCTCCGGTCCTGGTGAATACCACAAAGATGCCACTTAACATTTTTATTTCAATTTGTCAATGAGCTGTTACGTTTAGCCTTATCTTTGTTGACTAACCAAAGGCATGGAGGCAGCCTAGTTTAGCTCTGCATTTACTCTGAGCAAATTCTATTGTGGGCTAAGGAGCGAGGATTCAACCACATTACTCCATGGGCTTCCATTTACCACCCACCAGGAACCCCGTGAGAGAGAGTCATAGACTAAAGGAGAGCTGATAAGGGCCTGAGCTGAGCATGCCTGGAGAAATTTCAAATACGTGTTCTCATCAAGTACAAAGGGAGCCAGCGTGCAAAGAGGAGAGTCAGTACAGAGGTACAGAGATGGCTGATTTGAACTGTTAGCTCACCTGTGAAGTTGTCTCAATCAACAGGTGTGCCTGGAAGAGATACACAGAGTTCTTGCATCATGCCTGGCCCGAGCTGGATGCTGAGGCCTGGCTCCTGTCCTCACGGAACTTCCATCCCAGGAAAGGGGACAGACGATGCATGTGCAACACAAATAATCAGTTAAGAATGTGTTAAACACTGGAACCAAGCAGAAAGTGAAAGAAAACGATGGGCAAGGAACTGAACAGTCCAGAAGGCCTCTGAGATAAGACCGTCGAGGTGATATGACAGGTGAGAATAAAGGGTGAGAACAAACGGTGAGAATTAAAGGGTGAGAATAGCCAGCACTTCTACGGGAACCACCAGGAACTGCTGTACACTTTAGAGATGACTTTCGTTTCTTCACAAAGATCCGGACTTTACCTCCTATTTTTGTTTTCTAGATGTGAGCTGGCCACGAAGTAATCTCTTTTACTTTAGAAATTTGACAAGTTGAGAAAGAGGAGAATAAATATTGTTTTAAACTCTAACTAGTACCATTTTAATTCATGGAAAGAATTCAAGTCAAGCCACTAATCAGAATCTGGTGACTAATCGCTGTATTTTAAGCACTCACAGCGCGCCATGAGACATCTAAATGTTGGGTTTTTACATAGGAACAAGCGCTTCTCCACCCATCAGCAATTGCTATAAGGATCCCAGACTTATTTCTTCTTGTAATATTTTATCACAGTTCCATAAAAGGATCAAAGGTAAGTCTACACAGAACAGAACTTAAGAGGGCTCATCGTTGTAAAGATTTTCTAAAGATGCTTGAAAAGCCGAATCACATTGAAACAGCACGTCATAGCATGAGGAGATAATCTCTGCAATGGCATTGCATCCAACGAACCTGAGAACGACACCATTTATGGGGTACTTTGCCATGTGCCAGGCCTGGAACTAAACACTTTGCGTGCATCCTTCATGTAACCTCACAACCCCCCCCCCCCCACCCCCGCCCAAGACTGCCTTCCCATTTTACAGAGGAAGAAACAACAACCCAGTGAGGAAATATGGGCCATGGATACATTCCTGGCTAGTAATCAGGGCTTTCTGACTCTAAAGCCTGCAGCCACATTTAATCACTATGAAATGCTGCCTTTCCTCTCATTTCAATTCATTGAAAAAATTAGACGTTTCACAGAAGAGCAACACAGCCCATCTGCTGTTCCCATCTCAACCCTTCACATTCCATGAAGAAATCCACTGGCAGTGAAATGCCACCCAATAATCATAGTTGGAAATCTTTAACTCAAGTGAAAAATAAGAAAAAGAATACCTGGAGTAAATATTGAAGCATGAAGTAAAAATAATAATGATAATGATGATAATGCTTGCAGGCACACTTAAATCATACAGTCAACGAAGGAGAACGTATATAAATATTTGCAAATATTTATCACTTTTTAATATCTGCAACATTCTATTTAGAGGTTTGCTATTCTCCCTCTAAACTTTTATAAAATTAAAAACATGTGACTGGGACTTCCCTGGTCCAGTGGTAAAGAATCTGCCTTACAATTTAGGGGACGAGGGTTTGATCCCTGGTCAGGGAAATAAGATCCCACATGCCACGGGGCAACTAAGCCCTCGTGCCACAACTACTGAGCTCGTGTGCCTCAACTAGAGCCTGTGTGCTGCAGACTATGGAGGTCACGCGCCCTGGTGCCTGCACGCCACAACTAGAGAAGAGAAAACCCGCACACCACAACGAAGAACCTGTGCACCACAACTAAGACCCGATGCAGTGAAAAATAAATTAAATAAATAAATAATAAATCTTTAAAAAACAAAACATGTGACCAAGACGGCAGGTAAATATTAATATGTTTGATATTTTAAAAATTATTTCAAATTAATAAAAGCATGATTATCATATTAAACAAAAGAACAAAGGACATGAATATTTCAGAGTGGAAATATATATGATTAATAATGCCACCAAAATAACTAACCTTGAAGGTAATAAAGGAAATGCACATTAAAACAAACAACTCTATACCCTATTTTCCCTATCAAATAGACAATGATGGAAAAAGTTGATAACATCACAGCTTGTGAGAGTCTGGTGAAGCGGGACTGATCTATTTCTGCTGGGAAAGAGATTGATATAATTTTTCTAGAAAGTAATCTGAAAATGTTTCACTAGCCCTAAAATGTCACATCGATATAAGGAATTATTAGGTACTAAAATATTATTTTAAAATAATATTTAATGTCATGTAAAAGGCTATACTAAGTGAAAAAGATCACATTACAAAATGATGATCCGTTTTGTAGCAAAAATGCTTTACATAAATATATGGAAACCAGACTAGAAGTAGAAGCTGAAAACGTTAGAGGGATTATCCACAGGATGACAAAGAGATATTTTTTGTTTCCCGTAGTCTGGCTTCCTCTCTCTGCCAGGCCCCAGTTTTCTCAGCCCTATTGCATCTGAGACATCCTGATCCAACCAATTCTCCCTCCACCAGGCTCTTTCCCTTGTCCTGTGAACAGGCACCTGCAATTGGAAACCTCTCCTACCAGCCCTTCTAGCCATGACTCTGTCCTTCCTGTTCTTGAGTCCCAAATGCCTTTATTTTCTTCTTAAATAATTTTCCTATTATTGTCAATACATGTTTACTTTTTAAAGTTGAAGTTGAAAAAAATATTCTTTTAAAGACACTGAATGTATCTTTTTCATTTCCACGGTTCATCTGCCCCTGCATGAAGGTAAGACCACAGTTTATCTTTTTCTTATGTCCATCCCAGGCTACTGGAGGCAAACCTGCTTCCTACACTTTCCCCAGAACGATGCTTTCTAAAGTGCATTTTTCAGCCTGAGAGAAGAAAAAGAAATCAGGAAATAAAACTGACTTAGAATCCTTCTACTTCGAGATGAGCGCAGTGAACAACATTTCGGTGGGTATCTTTCCCGTTTATTTTGTCATGACTGAGCCTCTCTGAAAAACAAGCCTTCACTCACCATCTCTGTCTCCTCATCTCTTTACTCCTCAATCTGCGGAGCCTGGCCTTCCCCCCGCTCCGCACCTTCCTGGGCAAGGTAAAAAATTACCCCCTTTGCAAAATTCAATGGATAATTTATCTTCCTGGAGCTCTCTGCTGCTCTTAAATTTACTCTGTCTGGCAATTCAACTTGCTTAGTTTATAAAATGTTTGTCTCTCCTGGTTCTCCTTGAATCCCTCTGACCCCCAAGGCCTTTTCATCCACTGCCCATCTTTCAAAATAGAAACACAGCTCCATCTCTGGCCAAATACTCTTCTCTCTCTGCAGCCTCTCTCTGGGCAATCTAAAGCAAATTTTCATTTCAAATCATAATCTCCAGCCCTGACCTGTGATTCAACTCAGGTGTTAACTGCCCATGGTTACGTGTCCACTCAGCAGACAGTAGAACATTGTTGGAGAGAACAAAGACTTTGGGGTAAGGTGTGCCTGGGTTTAAAAGCCAGATCTGCCCTTTACTAGCTGTGTAATTAATGGAAAATTATTTATTGTCCCTACCACTCAGTTTACTCATTTACAAAATGAGTATGGCCATAGTAATTCCCTCATACGGATGTTGTATGGATTAAATTAAATAGTGCATGTAAAGCACCAGTATAGAGTAAATGCTCAACAGATTTAGTCACTATTGTTGTCATGTTCCAAACTCAACATAACTAAAACTGAAATCAGTGAATGCCATTACCCTTATCCAATACCCCAAGCCAGGGCCCTGGAAGTCGTCTTCCTACCAGTAAGAATGACGTATAAACTGAATCACTTTGCTGTATACCTGAAACTAACACAATATTGTAAATCAACTGTACTTCAATAAAAAAATTAAAAATACTAACTATATACACACAAAAAAGAATGACATGTAGATTCCTGGATCCCACCCCAGACTTGTTAAGCCAGAACCTTCAGAAAAGAGGCTGGGAAGTGTCTTTATCAGGCTTTCCACTTGATTCTTAGCAGAGAAGATTGGGAAACTTCTTTATACTCCTCCCTTCCTTCCTCACCCGTCACCATCTCATACCAGTTATTACTTAAGATTAATTCTTGAATCTACCCCGTCCTCTTCATCGCTACCACTACTGTTCTAATTCAAGCCTTCAGCATCCCCAGGCTGGAGCTAGTCTAGGGCTAACCTTATCCCTAATAGATGTACCAGGGAGTGTGGTTATCAAGGGTTCTCTCCCTTTCTCACTCTCACTCTCAACACGGCCACCCTTTCCAGGAATTAGTACCACTTTGAACCTCAAGCCCAGGTTGGTACCTTTCTCCCTTTCTGAGCTGGGCCCCAGTCCTCAAAACCTGTGGCTCATCAACTGGGGTTCTATAAAATAAGAATGGACATGTTAGTATCAGGCCAACTCACCCACTGACTTTCAGGTAGGCAACTGCCCCTAGATTCTATACAGTTCACTCAGGGCTGCCTGCCTGTTCAGACAGTCTCAGATCCAACCCGCATCCCAGGCTGCCTTCAAGATCAGTCTCTGCAGCTTTGTGGCACCCTGCCATGCCCTCTTCCCCACCAACTAGTGGACTAGCCAACCAACTGCCTCCTCCTCATTGGAAAAATTCTTTAGATATACTGTTAGTGAGAAAAATATAGACACAAATTGACATACAACAGAATTACTGTTGAGAAAAGAAAAACACCATATTTATACATATAAAAATAATAAATAAAATCCCATTGCCCTCAGTGATACATAAATATGTAATGTGATTACCTATGGGTAATGGGATTTCACAAATTTTATATATTGGGAATTTATTTATTTTGTAGTTAAAAATAAGGCATGAATAATAAAGGAAATCAGGTGATGGACTGAAGTGTTGTCTACATGCTCCCCTCCTTGGTTTTTCCTGTCTCCCATCCCTCACCCCATTTCCAGCTGAGAACTAGGCTTTGTAATTCCTGACTCAGGAATTTTGGACAAAGATATCCACCTCTGTTAACTAAAAACCCAAGGGGGTAAGATTATGTCAGGTCAGTGCTTCTCAAACTTCTGTGCACAATGGTTTACACGGACAGCCTGTTAAAACACAAATTGCTGGATTTTAATGAGGGGGAGGGAAGAATATACATATATGTAGTTTTTTTCTATATCTGGAAACACAACAAAAATCTGTTAACATGGATTACCCTTAGGCAATAGCCAGGAATGGCAAGAAACGGCGAGGGCAGCACCCAGGCTCTTCATCATGTACCTTTTCATATTCACACATACCAGATGAATGTATTACTTCAAAAATAAAACATTTTATAATGTATGCATATAAATATATAAATAATTGAGCAGCTTGAATCTTTAGAAAGACTGACTCCAGCCAATTTTGTCATTCAACTTAGTCATATAATCTTTCCCAGAAACTAGGTCTGTGACTTTGGCCAACAGCAGATTGCACAAGTAATTCCTGAACTCATGTGAAAGGTGGGCAGGGTCATGAGAAGGGAATTTTTAGCCACGAATTTAAAACAACGAACGCACACTACAAGCTTCTGGTGAGAACTTGAGTGTTTAAAACGGGATCCTTATGATCCTCTGTCATGAGAATTGATCTCGTGGGACATGATAAGGGCACAAACTGTTAGAAAACTGCATTTCCTTTGTAGTGGGAAAGGATTGCTAATGAAACTGATTCATAACTATTAGCATGCTCTTGAATGACAAGATTCATTATAAATTCAGATTCACGGAGAAAACACTGCTTCTTCGTCTCTCCTGTTTTTTTTTTAATTAATTAATTAATTAATTAATTAATTTTTTTATTTTTGGCTGTGTTGGGTCTTCACTTCTGTGCGAGGGCTTTCTCTAGTTGCGGCAAGCGGGGGCCACTGTTCATCGCGGTGCGCGGGCCTCTCACTATCGCGGCCTCTCTCGTTGCGGAGCACAGGCTCCAGACGCGCAGGCTCAGTTGTTGTGGCTCACGGGCCCAATTGCTCCGTGGCATGTGGGATCTTCCCAGACCAGGGCTCGAACCCGTGTCCCCTGCATTGGCAGGCAGACTCTCAACCACTGCGCCACCAGGGAAGCCCCAGTTCAATAAGTCTTGACACATGTATATGCCCATGGAGCCATCACCACAATCAAGATAACAAACATTTCCTTTACCTCCGAAAGTCTCCTTGGGTTCCTTTGTAATTCTACCCTCTCACTCTTTCTCTACATCTCTCACCAGCAAATACTGGTCTGTTTTCGGTTCCCATATTAATTTGCATTTTCTAGAATTTTATAAAAATGATTCATACTGTATGTACACTTTTTTATCTAGTTGCTTTAACTCAGGCAATGATTTTGAGATTTATCCACGTTGTACATATTAAGAGTTAGTTCCTTTCTGTTGCTGAATGGTATTCCATCAGAGAGTAAACCACAATGTGTCTAACCATTCATCTGCTGATGGACATTGGGTTGTTTCTGAAAAACCACTGAGAGTATTTTATTTCCTTGTGACCATCTCACAAGTCATTCATTCTCCCCATTTTACAGATGAAGACTCAGAGAGGACAAGAAACGTATCCAAGGTGCACGCACAGTAGGTGGAGCACAGAACCTTAAATTGTTAGAATGTTCAAGCTGAAAGGGACATTAGGACTCCCCTCTCTCTCTCTTTTTTTTAAGACTATTTGGTGTTAAGATTTGAATTGTAATCAACAAGAATTAGGTTATTTCTCTTTATTCAGGATAACATCGGCAGATCTTACTCTGACAGCTAAATACTGATATCCCTTTATCATTATTATTATTTTTAATTTATTTATTTTATTATTTAATTTATTTATTTTTCGGCTGCATTGGGTCTTCGTTGCTGCGCGTGGGCTTTTCTCTGGTTGCGGCGAGCGGGAGCTACTCTTTGTTGCGGTGCGCGGGGTTCTCATTGCGGTGGCTTCTCTTGTTGCGGAGCACGGGCTCTAGGCACGCAGGCTTCAGTAGTTGTGGCACACGGGCTCAGTAGTTGTGGCTCGCAGGCTCTAGAGCGCAGGCTCAGCAGTTGTGGCACACGGTCCCAGCTGCTCTGCAGCATGTGGGATCTTCCCGGACCAGGGCTCAAACCCGTGTCCCCAGCATTGGCAGGCAGATTCCCAACCACTGTGCCACCAGGGAAGCCCCTGATATCCCTTTATTGAAATTCATTCTTAACATGCTTCTGCCACAGGGAATTACTCTGTGATGTTCTATCAACCTAAGGTGACCTTTTTTTCCCACAGAAGCAGCAGTGTGCTGGGCTGACTTGTACAGGCTCACGAGACCTGAGTGTTAAATTTTCAGAAGTTAAACACTGTTATTATAAAAATTAAATAATAAAAATTTGCCTCTACCTGAGATGCATCACTGCCATAGCCCCTGCTCCCCTCAGCTCCCAGCTTTCCTGACCTCCCAAGTCTGGATCATGTGCCCTTCCCATGGGTATCCTGAATGTCCCCATCACAGCACCGCCATTGCCGGGTCATGGGAGAGGAGAATATTTATGTTTGGTTCACAGTTGTATCTCAAGCCCTCAATATATGTTTAGGGAATGAGTGAATGAATGAATTACCTCTGAGGAAATAAGGTGAAAAAACAACCAAACTGAGTGTACTAGAGCCAGGCGGATCCTTACCTACCTTCTCTTCTTTGGTCTTCATCACAGGTCTATGAAATAGGAACTATTATTCCCATTTTACAAACTCAGGGGATTAAATGATGTTGGAACCGAATGCTGGCAGCACCAAAAAACTCTCCCCACAATATCAATCTATTCCTCCATAATATCACTCTTTTCCAATGCACTGGCAATCATCGATTGATAATTATATACTGGGGCCAGAAACAGGTGTCTGTATCATCTTATTCAGTCTTCACTAACTGCTCTAAGGAGTAGACGGTGTCACTCATTTGTGGGTAAGGAAACGAGGATGACCAGAGGGGAAATGACTTGTTAAAAAGTGCTGTAGATTTGTAAAAATGAAAAATCACTGTGAGCTGAGTAGGTTGAGAAGGCTTTATGGTGAAAGAGAGATTAGAGTAGATACTTGAAAGAAGGGTAGCATTTAGATAAAATTAAAGTCATCAGAAACAGGGCTTCCAGTTGGGCAAAGAGGGGTAGGGCGTGAGTGTTTGACAGTGAGGATACGAGATGACAAGAGTGAAAGTCCACGATTAAGAGTTAGGAGAACATAAAGATGGAGAAGTTGGCTGGGCCATTAACATGGAGAGCCTGGAAAAGGAGTGTTTCAGAAGTTGTATCCTAAAGGAAATAGGAACAATTTTGTAGGAGTGACATTATGAAGGGTGTATTTGATTTTTTTTTTCCTTTTTTTTTTTTTTTTTTTCTTTTTTTTAACATCTTTATTGGAGTATAATTGCTTTACAATGGTGTGTTAGTTTCTGCTTTATAACAAAGTGAATCAGTTATACATATACATATGTTCCCATATCTCTTCCCTCTTGCATCTCCCTCCCTCCCACCCTCCTTATCCCACCCCTCTAGGTGGTCACAAAGCACAGAGCTGATCTCCCTGTGCTATGCGGTTGCTTCCCACTAGCTATCTATTTTACGTTTGGTAGTGTATATATGTCCATGCCACTCTCTCACTTTGTCACATCTTACCCTTCCCCCTCCCCATATCCTCAAGTCCATTCTCTAGTAGGTCTGTGTCTTTATTCCCGTCTTGCCACTAGGTTCTTCATGACCTTTTTTTTTTTTTCCTTAGATTCCATATATATGTGTTAGCATACTGTATTTGTTTTTCTCTTTCTGACTTACTTCACTCTGTATGACAGACTCTAACTCCATCCACCTCACTACAAATAACTCAATTTCATTTCTTTTTATGGCTGAGTAATATTCCATTGTATATATGTGCCACATCTTCTTTATCCATTCATCCGATGATGGACACTTAGGTTGCTTCCATGTCCTGGCAGGCAGATTCTTAACCACTGCACCACCAGGGAAGTCCCTGTTAGGTGTTTTTCGAAAGTTTTTTTAAAAGCAGTTTCTTCGGTTTATTTTTTTATTTTTTATTTTTTTCCACACACACACACTGTATTTTATTTTTACAAGAGATAAATAGACTGACACCAAGCATTGTACATGGATGACCACAACAAAAGCAACAATGATTGCAATTACCAAACATGAAACACACTTATACTATGTCATAATATTGACATTCAGTCCAGTAATCCTCCACTGTAACAGCTCCTTTACTTTGCAGTGAAAATTGATTTGTATATTCTTTTCCTCTGAGTCCTTGTGGGATTTTTTTTTTTTTAATTCAGACAGAAAGTCACAAAAATTATACTCATCCTCATCAGTTCACTCAGTCCCATGTAATTAATTTCTTTTTTTTTTCATCTTGATCTTTTGTTAGCACTTTTATGAGTTCATCAGTTTTTCATTAGAGTTCTGAAAATGCTTATTCATTCAGTTCAGCAGTACAGTCAGTTACCAGAAACCTGTACTTGTCAGAGTCTTTTCCATGAATTTCTTGAAGATGAAACCTTTTTATAGGAACATATTTGCAAAATCATCAGAGTACACCCAGAACTGTCTGTAAATGACAAAAGACTTAAAAATGACCATGGTTAAAGATTTGATGAAAGTTCATAATAATGCAGTTGACAAGAAATTTAGTTATTTCTGAGATATACATTTTAAAGTAATAACTAGGATTATTACTTATAACATTATACCAGAACATATAAGATTTTTAGACGTTTCCTGTAATGTCTGAAACATTTATATTAACATATTTCCATACATATTTCCATACAAATACAAATATAAGATTTTTAGAAATTTCATGTAATGTCTGAAACATTTATATTAACATAGTTCCATACATATTTCCATACAAATACAAATATAAGATTTTTAGAAATTTCATGTAATGTCTGAAACATTTATATTAACATATTTCCATACAAATAACCCAATGAAAGTTTAGTATTAGTTGTTTTGTTTGTTTTTTTATACTGCAGGTTCTTATTAGGCATCAGTTTTATACACATCAGTGTATACATGTCAATCCCAATCACCCAATTCAGCACACCACCATCCCCACCTCATCGCAGTTTTCCCCCCTTGGTGTCCATATGTCCATTCTCTACATCTGTGTCTCAACTTCTGCCCTGCAATCTGGCTCATCTGTACCATTTTTCTAGGTTCCACATACATGCATTAATATACGATATTTGTTTTTCTCTTTCTGACTTACTTCACTCTGTATGACAGTCTCTAGATCCATCCATGTCTCAAAAAATAACTCAGTTTTGTTCCTTTTTATGGCTGAGTAATATTCCATTGTATATATGTACCACATCTTCTTTATTCATTCATCTGTCAGTGGGCATTTAGGTTGCTTCCATGACCTGGCTATTGTAAATAGTGCTGCAATGAACATTCGGGTGCACATGTCTTTTTGAATTACGGTTTTCTCTGGGTATATGCCCAGTAGTGGGATTGCTGGGTCATATGGTAATTCTATTTTTCGTTTTTTAAGGAACCTCCATATTGTTCTCCATAGTGGCTGTATCAATTTACATTCCCACCAACAGTGCAAGAGGGTTCCCTTTTCTCCACACCCTCTCCAGCATTTGTTGTTTGTAGATTTTCTGATGATGCCCATTCTAACAGGAGTGAGGTGATACCTCATTGTAGTTTTGATTTGCATTTCTCTAATAATTAGTGATGTTGAGCATCTTTTCATGTGCTTCGTGGCCGTCTGCATGTCTTCTTTGGAGAAATGTCTATTTAGGTCTTCTGCCCATTTTTGGATTGGGGTGTTTGTTTCTTTGATATTGAGCTGAATGAGCTGTTTATATATTTTGGAGATTAATCCTTTGTCCGTTGATTCATTTGCAAATATTTTCTCCCATTCTGAGGGTTGTCTTTTCGTCTTGTTTATGGTTTCCTTTGCTGTGAAAAAGCTTTGAAGTTTCATTAGGTCCCACTTGTTTATTTCTGTTTTTATTTCCATTACTCTAGGAGGTGGATCGAAAAAGATCTTGCTGTGATTTATGTCAAAGAGTGTTCTTCCTATGTTTTCCTCTAAGAGTTTTATAGTGTCCAGTCTTACATTTAGGTCTCTAATCCATTTTGAGTTTATTTTTGTGTATGGTGTTAGGGAGTATTCTAATTTCATTCTTTTACATGTGGCTGTCCAGTTTTCCCAGCACCACTTATTGAAGAGACTGTCTTTTCTCCATTGTATATCTTTGCCTCCTTTGTCATAGATTAGTTGACCATAGGTGCGTGGGTTAATCTCTGGGCTTTCTATCTTGTTCCATTGATCTATGTTTCTGTTTTTGTGCCAGTACCATATTGTCTTGATTACTGTAGCTTTGTAGTATAGTCTGAAGTCAGGGAGTCTGATTCCTCCAGCTCCATTTTTTTGCCTCAAGACTGCTTTGGCTATTCGGGGTCTTTTGTGTCTCCATACAAATTTTAAGATGATTTGTTCTAGCTCCGTAAAAAATGCCATTGGTAATTTGATAGGGATTGCATTGAATCTGTAGATTGCTTTGGGTAGTATACTCATTTTCACAATGTTGATTCTTCCAATCCAAGAACATGGTATATCTCTCCATCTGTTGGTATCATCTTTAATTTCTTTCATCAGTGTCTTATAGTTTTCTGCATACAGGTCTTTTGTCTCCCTAGGTAGGTTTATTCCTAGATATTTTATTCTTTTTGTTGCAATGGTAAATGGGAGTGTTTCCATAATTTCTCTTTCAGATTTTTCATCATTAGTGTATAGGAATGCAAGAGATTTCTGTGCATTAATTTTGTAACCTGCAACTTTACCATATTCATTAATTAGCTCTAGCAGTTTTCTGGTGGCAGTTTTAGGATTCTCTATGTATAGTATCATGTCATCTGCAAACAGTGACAGTTTTACTTCTTCTTTTCCAATTTGTATTCCTTTTATTTCTTTTTCTTCTCTGATTGCCGTGGCTAGGACTTCCAGAACTATGTTGAATAATAGTGGTGAGAGTGGACATCCTTGTCTCGTTCCTGATCTTAGAGGAAATGCTTTCAGTTTTTCACCATTGAGAATGATATTTGCTGTGGGTTTGTCATATATGGCCTTTATTATGTTGAGGTAGGTTCCCTCTATGCCCACTTTCTGGAGAGTTTTTATCAGAAATGGGTGTTGAATTTTGTCAAAAGCTTTTTCTGCATCTATTGAGATGATCATATGGTTTTTCTTCTTCAATTTGTTAATATGGTGTATCACATTGATTGATTTGCGTATATTGAAGAATCCTTGCATCCCTGGGATAAATCCCACTTGATCGTGGTGTATGATCCTTTTAATGTGTTGTTGGATTCTGTTTGCTAGTATTTTGTTGAGGATTTTTGCATCTATATTCATCAGTGATATTGGTCTGTAATTTTCTTTTTTTGTAGTGTCTTTGTCTGGTTTTGGTATCAGGGTGATGGTGGCCTCATAGAATGAGTTTGGGAGAGTTCCTTCCTCTGCAATTTTTTGGAAGAGTTTGAGAAGGATGGGTGTTAGCTCTTCTCTAAATGTTTGATAGAATTCACCTGTGAAGCCATCTGGTCCTGGACTTTTGTTTGTTGGAAGATTTTTAATCACAGTTTCAATTTCATTACTTGTGATTGGTCTGTTCATATTTTCTGTTTCTTCCTGATTCAGTCTTGGAAGGTTATACCTTTCTAAGAATTTGTCCATTTCTTCCAGGTTGTCCATTTTATTGGCATAAAGTTGCTTGTAGTAGTCTCTTAGGATGTTTTGTATTTCTGCGGTGTCTGTTGTAACTTCTCCTTTTTCATTTCTGATTTTATTGATTTGAGTCCTCTCCCTCTTTTTCTTGATGAGTCTGGCTAATGGCTTATCAATTTTGTTTATCTTCTCAAAGAACCAACTTTTAGTTTTATTGATCTTTGCTATTGTTTTCTTTGTTTCTATTTCATTTATTTCTGCTCTGATCTTTATGATTTCTTTCCTTCTGCTAACTTTGGGTTTTGTTTGTTCTTCTTTCTCTAGTTTCTTTAGGTGTAAGGTTAGATTGTTTACTTGAGATTTTTCTTGTTTCTTTAGGTAGGCTTGTATAGCTATAAACTTCCCTCTTAGAACCGCTTTTGCTGCATCCCATAGGTTTTGGGTCGTCGTGTTTTCATTGTCATTTGTCTCTAGGTATTTTTTTATTTCCTGTTTGATTTCTTCAGTGATCTCTTGGTTATTTAGTAACGTATTGTTTAGCCTCCATGTGTTTGTCTTTTTTACGTTTTTTTCCCTGTAATTCATTTCTAATCTCATAGCGTTGTGGTCAGAAAAGATGCTTGATATGATTTCAATTTTCTTAAATTTACTGAGGCTTGATTTGTGACCCAAGATGTGATCTATCCTGGAGAATGTTCCGTGTGCACTTGAGAAGAACGTGTAATCTGCCGTTTTTGGATGGAATGTCCTATATATATCAATTAAATCTATCTGGTCTATTGTGTCATTTAAAGCTTCTGTTTCCTTATTTATTTTCATTTTGGATGATCTGTCCATTGGCGTAAGTGAGGTGTTAAAGTCCCCCACTATTATTGTGTTACTGTCGATTTCCTCTTTTATAGCTGTTAGCAGTTGCCTTATGTATTGAGGTGCTCCTATGTTGGGTGCATATATATTTATAATTGTTATATCTTCTTCTTGGATTGATCCCTGGATCATTATGTAGTGTCCTTCCTTGTCTCTTGTAACATTCTTTATTTTAAAGTCTATTTTATCTGATATGAGTATAGCTACTCCAGCTTTCTTTTGATTTCCATTTGCATGGAATATCTTTTTCCATCCCCTCACTTTCAGTCTGTATGTGTCCCTAGGTCTGAAGTGGGTCTCTTGTAGACAGCATATATATGGGTCTTGTTTTTGTATCCATTCAGCCAGTCTATGTCTTTTGGTTGGGGCATTTAATCCATTCACGTTTAAGGTAATTATCGATATGTATGTTCCTATGACCATTTTCTTAATTGTTTTGGGTTTGTTTTTGTAGGTCCTTTTCTTCTCTTGTGTTTCCCACTTAGAGAAGTTCCTTTAGCATTTGTTGTAGAGCTGGTTTGGTGGTGCTGAATTCTCTTAGCTTTTGCTTGTCTGTAAAGCTTTTGATTTCTCCATCAAATCTAAATGAGATCCTTGCTGGGTAAAGTAATCTTGGTTGTAGGTTCTTCCCTTTCATCACTTTAAGTATATCATGCCACTCCCTTCTGGCTTGCAGAGTTTCTGCTGAGAAATCAGCTGTTAACCTTATGGGGGTTCCCTTGTATGTTATTTGTCGTTTTTCCCTTGCTGCTTTCAGTAATTTTTCTTTGTCTTTAATTTTTGCCACTTTGATTACTATGTGTCTCGGCGTGTTTCTCCTTGGGTTTATTCTGTATGGGACTCTCTGCGCTTCCTGGACTTGGGTGGCTATTTCCTTTCCCATGTTAGGGAAGTTTTCGACTATAATCTCTTCAAATATTTTCTCTGGTCCTTTCTCTCTCTCTTCTCCTTCTGGGACCCCTATAATGCGAATGTTGTTGCGTTTAATGTTGTCCCAGAGGTCTCTTAGGCTGTCTTCATTTCTTTTCATTCTTTTTTCTTTAGTCTGTTCCGCAGCAGTGAATTCCACCATTCTGTCTTCCAGGTCACTTATCCGTTCTTCCGCCTCAGTTATTCTGCTATTGATTCCTTCTAGTGTAGTTTTCATTTCAGTTATTGTATTGGTCATCTCTGTTTGTTTGTTCTTTAATTCTTCTAGGTCTTTGTTAATCATTTCTTGCATCTTCTCAATCTTTGCCTCCATTCTTATTCCGAGGTCCTGGATCATCTTCACTATCATTATTCTGAATTCTTTTTCTGGAAGGTTGCCTATCTCCACTTCATTTAGTTGTTTTTCTGGGGTTTTTTCTTGTTCCTTCATCTGGTACATAGCCCTCTGCCTTTTCATCTTCTCTGTCTTTCTGTAACTGTGGTTTTTGGTCCACAGGCTGCAGGATTGTAGTTTTTCTTGCTTCTGTTGTCTGCCCTCTGGTGGTTGAGGCTAAGAGGCTTGATGGGAGGCTCTGGTGGTGGGTAGAGCTGACTGTTGCTGTGGCGGTCAGAGCTCAGTAAAACCTTAATCCACTTGACTGTTGATGGGTGGGGCTGGGTTCCTTCCCTGTTGCTGTGGCGATCAGAGCTCAGTAAAACCTTAATCCACTTGACTGTTGATGGGTGGGGCTGGGTTCCCTCCCTGTTGGTTGTTTTGCCTGAGGCAACCCAACACTGGAGCCTATCCGTGCTCTTTGGTGGGATTAATGGCAGACTCTGGGAGGGCTCACGCCAAGGAGAACTTCCCAGGACCTCTGCTGCCAGTGTCCTTATCCCCACGGTGAAACAGAGCCACCACTTGTCTCTGCAGGAGACCCCCCAACACCAGCAGGTACGTCTGGTTCAGTCTCCCCCAGGGTCACTGCTCCTTCCCCTGGGTCCCGATGCACACATTACTTTGTGTGTGCCCTCCAAGAGTGGGGTCTCTGTTTCCCCCAGTCCTGTCACAGTCCTGCAATCAATTCCCACTAGACTTCAAAGTCTGATTCTCTAGGAATTCCTCCTCCCGTTGCCGGAACCCCAGGTTGGGAAGCCTGACGTGGGGCTCAGAACCTTCACTCCAGTGGGTGGACTTCTGTGGTATAAGTGTTCGCCAGTCTGTGAGTCACCCACCCAGCAGTTATGGGATTTGATTTTACTCTGATTGCGCCCCTCCTACCGTCTCACTGTGGCTTCTCCTCTGTCCTTGGACGTGGGGTATCCTCCTTGGTGAAGTCCAGGGTCTTCCTGTCAATGATTGTCCAGAAGCCAGTTGTGATTCTGGTGCTCTCGCAAGAGGGAGTGAGAGCACGTCCTTCTACTCCGCCATCTTGGTTAATCCCTTTTTTTTCCTTTTAAAATAGAATTTATTAAAAAAAATTCTAACTTTCTTGAATATTTATCTTTAACTAATTTTTTTTCCCTTGAAAGGAATCATAACCCATCTAACCTAGAGTTCCCACTTTCTGAGAGATAGAAACCTTGAGAAATGGAAAGTGCTAAGAACTTGAACTCTGCTATTTCAGAGTGGAGCAGGACATACCATTCCTCCCTGTGAAGAAGACTTTCTGCCTTTTTGAAGTTGAGAAAACACTGGAGTCCTATGTGATTAGTAGAGCAGGACCTCTGAGTAAATCAAATGGCTTATGAGGGAAATTCTGGCTCCCTTACGCCCCCTTAATCACTCAAACTCAGCTCAGAACTCTCAGCAAGGATCAGCAACAAGTTCTCATGGTTACTTTTTTCCCTTATTTTTGGGCCTTTCTTGCCAATGTTCTTGAAATAAGGTTTCTGTGGGATTTTTGCCTGTTTTTCACTGGCATGCTTCCTCCCACTCTCTTTACTTTCCACGGGAGACTGGACCCAGGAAGGGCAGACCTGCCCACCACCTCCTCTTTATTAAAGAGGGACTCGGGGGCGTGTGACCTACATCTACTGTAGACTAAGAGTCCAGCCTCGGAGAGACAGAGGTTGGTCAGTGTTTCTCAGGCTCCTCTTGCGATAGAGCCAAGTACCAAGGGAAGATTTCAGAGGGAGGTGTTTTAAATGCAGGAGGCCTGAAAGCAAATGGGAGCTGAGCATTTGTGCTCCTGAGGCCTGACGTCCCTGGAGGGGCTCCCAGCTGGCTTGGGCATCCAGAAATTTCAGTCCCTGTGGTTAGACTTATTCCTGCAAGGAGACACTGCGCTAACTAGGTACTATACAATTTATCATACAGACTGGGACATTTTTTTTTTTAATAAATTTATTTATTTATTTATTTTAGCTGTGTTGGGTCTTCGTTTCTGTGCGAGGGATTTCTCTAGTTGCGGCGAGCGGGGGTCACTCTTCATTGCGGTGCGTGGGCCCCTCACCATCGCGGCCTTTCCCGTTGCGGAGCACAGGCTCCAGACGCGCAGGCTCAGTAGTTGTGGCTCACGGGCCCAGTCGCTCCTCGGCATGTGGGATCTTCCCAGACCAGGGCTCGAACCCGTGTCCCCTGCATTGGCAGGCAGACCCTCAACCACTGCGCCACCAGGGAAGCCCCAGACTGGGACATTTTTAAAAATAAAAGAGATTAACAAAAATAATTAAAGCAATATAGCTCTAAAAATATTTTTGAATGACAAATTATTGAATTTATAAGGTAGTTCTATTCAAAAACTATTTTCAAAAATAAAATTGTTTCCAAAAATAAAAATAGCATGTTCATATGTATTAAAGTAAAATAAAAAAAAAAAACTTTATAATGATTACTTGAACATAAAAAGTAACATAAGAAGAATAATTATTTTTGGTACATAGTAACATGCTTTAAAGGTTTGTTAGATATAATCTGTCTCTAATAACACTTCATAAGTGTTTTTTTCCTGAAGACTATATTCTTTTTCAATAGGGTCCTTTTATTTTTAATTTTTCACAAAATTTCCTGAAACCTTCAAATTTGCATTTTATAGTTAATTTGAATTGTTAACACCTTTTTTTGTATAGTTATAATCTAAATTAAAAAATTAAAAAATTTAAGGTCTGCATAATACCTGATAAGCTCAGAGCAAAATGAGTTTCGATTCTAATTTTATTTTATTTTTTTGCACTAAAATGTATAAATACTTAAATCCAAATATTTTCATAGGTACTCTTTTTTGCCTCTTGGACTATCAATTTTTCACCTTTGTTTGACAAATACTTTTCAAAAAAAATATCATAAAAAATTCTCTATATTATGATTTTTTTGAGTGTATATCAAATATATATATATATTTTTGAGTGTATATCAACAAATATACATGCTGCAAAAATATAGGCCTTTCAATTTCATTCTATTGTGGTACAGAATACAAATTTAGGCAATTAAAAATAAAAGGTTTATCAAACATTTCTTCGTATGAGTCAAAATAGTCAAAAGCACAATTTTGGAATTTTAAAATTAAATCTTGTAAACCACTTAAACTCTCATTGTTTATTTTGTTCAATTCCTCCCTTGTTTTTATATGGCTTAATTTCAATGTCTTCCTGTTTGCAAGCTTTAGTTTCAATAATTTCAATTTGCCAAAATGTAAAAGTTGAAGTTTTGGGGAACTCCACTTATTGAATACTTCGAATAAACATTTCCAACTGATTTTGTACAAAATGCAGCAAACTTTAAATAACATATTTACAAAAAATGTTCAATGACATTACAGGACACTTATGTTGAGTTAGATATTTGTTCTTGAAAGATTCAAATGTTTCTAAAATCTAATTAATATTGGACAGCAAAAAGTGAATTTATACACCGCCATACCCAAGTATTTTCTTGCTTCAACAACAGTGTTGTCATGAAAATTATATAGTTCAGTTATTTTATCTGTATATTTATAAAAATATTTGTAAATGTTGATAACACAGCTTCTATTACAATTGGTAGAGTATCACAGCCTGTTTGAACACAATTATGAATCATGTGCATGGCAATCATTTCCAGTACATTTTTGTTCCATAGCTTTAATTTAGTAAGAGCATTGTTTTTTCCCATAATTCTGTACACCACCAAAGTTTGTAAACATATTATGGCTGCAAAAACAAATAATTTAATCCTTGGTGTTGAACTTTGTAACTGAATTTACAATAGCAGTCACAATAATTTCAGGTGTTTTGCTTTCAACAAAATAAAATCCTAGAAGTTTTACTCTGATGCCAAGAAAAAATTTTTGGAGGGCTTCAACTGTTGCTATAATTTACTGGATTTTTTATGACACCAGATGACAGAGATATAAAATTGGCATCATTTAATAGTTTGGCAAGTTCGTCTTATGTTAATGGAGTCAAAACATTATTGGCTATCACTTTACAAGTGTATGTACATGAAGGAGCTTGGAATTAAAACAGGACAAAATTAAAATAGAAAAAGGTCATTAGAGCTACATCAAAAGACATGATTCAAGAGGGGTTGTGCCAATATACCTTCTGAAGCTGCACCCGCTCAACTCTTGTATTCAATCCCAATCTTCTTAAGTGAACTATTAACTTTTGAAGTAGACTCTGGTGTTTCTCAGAAGATTGGTATCTCCTCATTTTCAAGAGGTCAGTGATTTCACTGTGGGTCCCATTGTGGGTCATAATGTATACATTTTGTGCAAGTTTTGCTTTCATAATTAACTTTCTTGAAAAGTGGAAGTTCTGTGCTTAAGTTTTCATTAAACTCATACTTTCATTTCCTTGAGATCATTGCTCTTGAAAGGGTTTATTGAAAAATCAAAAGGCATCGTCAAACAATAAAATAAATATTTGTGGCTTTACACCATTCAAACATGGCAAAGCCACCATAGCTTCAGGCTACACAGTGAGCTCTATGGTAGGACGGGTCGTGTTCTATTTCCTGGGCATATATATATATTTACCTAACCCATAACTCTACATGTTTTCCATTGACCTGGTGCTTGGTGACTTTGTGCATTTCAGAGAATGTCACAAGCTGATACAACAAGTGGCGGGCGGGGTCAGCCCCATGGACTATTTCTCTCACCACAACCTGAAACCAAAAGTAGTTATTTGTCTCTAGCAGCTCATGACTGAGTGTACCTCATTTTATGAGGGAGGGCCCTGCATGATGGCAAGGAAGTATTAGCTATATTGCTTCTGGAAAGAGTTGGGAAAAGAAAAATGGGATATTGCTGGTTTCTTTCAGATTTTCCATATGTTAAAGTGAAAACATCGCACAAGCACCTCATATGCTATTCAATGAGACTGTGGCAGAAGCTGGTAGTATAAAGTGGCTGTCTACCCAACCCATTCTGGCTTGTTTTGACACAACTATTAATAAAAACACTTCTGGGACAAGTGTTACACCAAAAAGATGCTGAGAATATAGGTGTAAACTGGGACCCTTTTGAGCAAACTGAGAAATATAATCACCCTGCCCTGACCAATTTTTTTCTGGTTGCATTTGGCTACATGACAGTATCTGCTTCCTGAGTTGTCATTAAATAAACCTTATCATGTCTTTATTCTTAAAGTAAAACAATTCACTGATATTGAGTTTATTTAACTTCTGGAACTGGACCTTTAATAAAGCATATTACGAACATTGTGCTTGGCCTCATGCTATGAAAAAAATCCCGGTTCTGATCTGGCCCACAGGGCTTGTGGAAGAGGATCCCCCACCCCTATCTCTTCAGCCTCATCTTGTTCCATTTCTCCTACTTCTTGATGCTCTGCTGAGCTTGTCTCGGTTCAGTTCTTCAGACACGCCAAGTCTTATCTGTACTCATAGCCCTTGGAGGCTGCTCGCTCTGCTAGGGATGCCCTTCCTCCCATCTCCCAAGCTTGGCTCCATCTCTTCCTGGGGATGCTCTCAGCTCAAGCTTCATTTCCTTAGAGAGTTCCTCCCTGGCTGCTTACCTAGGGGAGGTTTCCCTTGGTTTTTCTCAATCTCAGCCCATATTTGTTTCCTTCCTAGAACTTATTGCTTTTTGTTGCAAATAGTTTATTTTTTGGCTTATTTATTATATTAAAAAAAATAACAGTCCCTACCATGAGAATGTAAGACCCTTTTCATCCTCATATCCCCAGATCTGAAAAGGGTAGCTGACACCAAGCACAAATAAATATTTGTTGAATGAATGGATAACATACATTAATATTTTGATTAAGGTGCCAAATACATATCAAAAGATTTATAAACAGTTGGGTCAAATTTAGTGTATAGGAAAATGTTGATTATAATACCAAGTTTCTAAAAAATGTCTTATTTGAATAATGATTTCTATTTTATATTTAGTAAGTTATTCCCAAGGGCACCACTCTGCTCATTACAGAAGCACTTCCCAGATCCTCAAGACTGCAAAAAAAAAAAGGGCAGCTGCTCAGGTCCACTTGCTGAGATGGTGCTGTGAGTGTCAGAATCCCTCCAAGCACATAGGGTTTAGACACTGTGGGGAACTGGGAATTTAAGCCAAGAGCTTCCTTTCAGCTTTTTACCTTTATAAACCTGCCCTTGTATGGAACTGTGGTTTTTGAACAGATGGTTGAAATGGCTTTGTTAGATGCAAGAGTTTGTTATGTTGTTTTCATTAGCTACAAACCATTGATAACTTTCTTTGCATTATTTGATAAACATGCTCCCTTCTTCCCTGCATTTCTGCTCTGCAAATGTTCTGATTTCTGGAAAAAATTTACTCTATGAGACAGTCTGTAAAACAAAATGAACATCTCATATTTTATCGTTTAAAAGGATAATCCCTCGAGTTTGGTTTTAAAGCATGCTCATTTAGTTCCAATTAATGTCATAATCATGAGCAAATAATTTGTGAAATAGTTTTAATATGCACATTTTTTAAGTTATTCGTTGGTAGTAAAAGGCTGCTTTATAATTACATATTCCATGTGTGATTTTGGCTAAGGGAGATACCTGAGGTTGTGAGAAATTAGAGAGAACTATGTTAACTGTCCATGAATAAGGGAAAGGAACTAGTACCTCAAGTCACACACAAAAACCAGTCTCAGTACTATAGTCTCTTTATGTTTTCAACTCTCAACAATAACTGCATGGCTAAATATCTAATATTAAAGCATTAATTGGATAAATTATATTATATCTATGCTCCAGAGTGCAATAAGGCATTAAACATCATGTTGTAGAAGAATATCAAATGACACAATAAGCTGTGATATAAGTGAAAAAAGTAGGAGATACAAGCATATGTACAACATACCACTTTTTAACTATAAAAAGGCAGAGAAATATTCATGCAGAGAAAAAAAGACTACATGGTAATCTCAATACACGAAAATATTAATGATGATTTTCCCTGAGTGGTGGGAATAGGAATGATCCTTCCTCCCTCCCCCCTTCCCTCCTTCCTCCCTCTCTCCCTCCCTCCCTCCCTCCCTTCTTTCCTTCCACCCTTCCTTTCTCATTAAGATTAATGAAGAAAAGAAAGTAGGAGAGGGAACAGTTAGAATTAGCAAACAGTTAATTTTCTTCATTTAAAAATGTACCTAAACATAGTTTAAAAAATTGAAAAAGTGCCAGAAGAGACATGAGAGGGAGAATATAAATACCCATTCCACTCACACTTCCCTGTCCTTCAATTTTCTTTCCCAGAGACCACCTCTGTTAACACGTTTTTGTATATAACTATATAATTTGTGTGAATAAATATACATGTGCATTTGTGTGTATATATATTTCCCTCTCTTTTTTACACAAATGCTAGCATAATAAATCATTTTGCACCTTTTTAAACAACTTATCATGAAGATTTTCCATATATATCACTGTATAGACTATCTTCATTACCCTTTACAGTTGCTTAGTGTTCCACTGTCTGAATGTGCTGTAATTTATGAGCCCCCCCCCTAGTGATGAGTATTTAGGTTGCTTCCAATCTTTGTTACTACTAACATTTTTGTAATGAGCATACCTCAACATATTTTTGTGTGCTCATGTGAGTATATTTGTGGGTTAAATGCTTAGAACTGGTGAATCAAAGGGCACACACACTTAAACTCTGAAATGTTCCAGTTTATAACCCACCAAAATATACGTGAGGACCTCTTTCCCCAGAAGCTCATCCATGTTTTGAATATATGCCAATCTGTAGGTTAAAAAAAGTGATCCTGTGGTTCTAATTAATTTTTCTTATTATAAACTAATCATAACATTCTAGCTGAAATTTATTTATTTATTTATTTATTTATTTATTTATTTATTTTTGGCTGCGTTGGGTCTTCGTTGATGCACATGGGCTTTCTCTAGTTGCGGCGAGCAGGGGCTACTCTTTGTTGCAGTGTGTGGGCTTCTCATTGCAGTGGCTTCTCTTGCTGCAGAGCACGGGCTCTAGGCATGTGGGCTTCAGTAGTTGTGGCACATGGGCTTCAGTAGTTGCGGCACGCGGGCTCTAGAGCGCAGGCTCAGTAGTTGCTCCGCGGCATGTGGGATCTTCCCAGACCAGGGCTCAAACCAGTGTCCCCTGCAATGGCAGGCAGACTCCTAACCACTGCGCCACCAGGGAAGTCCCTAGCTGTAATGTTTTAAAAGATATCTAGGTTATTGTTTTCAAGTCCTCACAGTAAAGGAAGTTATTATAATGAAGAGGTTTTGGGCCTGGGTAAATGAATAACCAGTGTATGGATGACAGCTGAGTTAGGGGTGACAGACACAAAGCCTGGGTACTGTTCTCCCTCTTCATGTTAATAATCCATTATGTTTTGTTTTGTTTCTGGGCATGGACGGACCCTCAGAATCCTTCTAGACAAAACTCTAGGGTGTGCTATCACTCAGTCAGAACTGACATATTAGCTTATATTCTTTGCCCTACTTGTTTCAGATAGTTTATAACTAAATAAAGGGACAAACCCCTGGCCATTGGTATCCCACATGACAACCAATTTAAAAAACAGAATTCCTCTGCCATGAATCTCTGTAGGATTCACACAGTGTCATACAGCCAGTTTGACTGTCTTTTCTTTTTTCACAGAATTATTGGAGATATAGCAAGCCCCAATAACGCTCAGCGACAGCTGGCTTACTAATTCACCTTTCACTGGCCGTTTTCTTTCCTGACTTTACTCCCCTCCTCTTTGAATACTCCCTTCACCTTCCAAATAAGCTACTTGCATCCAAATCCCCGTTTCAGGTCTCTTCTGGGAACCCAAACTTAAGACACAAACTTAAGACACAAACTATTTAATTAAATCTTATTTAATTTTCATAATGCTCTGTGAGGTTGGTGTCAAAACTCCATTTTATAGGCAAGAAAACTGAGCTAAGTAACTGAGTCAAGATAGGGAATGGCAGCAAATATTCTTATTTAGGTAGATATTTGGGTTTTTTGGTGTTTTGCTTTTAATCCCTTGTTGTAGTTCTTGCTAGGAGTAAAAACAGGCATCTAACTTGAGAGGGTGCAAACCTGGGGGCCAGGCTGACTGGAAAGCAAGGCCTGATACCAGTTGCTGGGGGGCAAACACATAAATCAGGTAGAGGTGTCACCCTTTCCCAGGGTCTCAGGCTCCTGCTTTCACATTCCTTCCTGTTTTATCTTTTCATCATGACCTTCACAAATGTACCATTGAAGTAATTCCTTAAAGACATTAAACCTTTAAGATGTCCAACTTTTGTTTTAAAAAACTGTTTTAAAAAATGTGCAACTTTGGGAAACTCCATGCAGGGGGCAGATACAGAACCCCTCCCACCATGCATACATCTAATCCCCCTCTAAATAAAATGCCCACAACTCTCCTGCTTAAACTGACTGGCTCGTGGCTTTTCAGTTCCTCTGGGTGACCTGCCATCTACCTTCTCCCCTCACGCAGGGTTTTGAAAACTGGGAAAAGACATGTATCAGCTGAATAATGGGGACCCAGAACAAAGCATAGAGAAGCAAACTTGGCTCCAATATATTTTCCTTTCTTCCTCCTTACACATCCAAGGAACTTCTCTGAAAATCTTGCCATGGGTGAATGTAGTTTGCTGGGCAGGTTCTGTGGAGATGTCTCACCAGCCTTTTACACGCTCCCCTCTGAATCCAACCTCACGCCCGCATTACACAGAGCAGAGTAACTTCTTCAGACACAGTCAATAGATATTAGAAATAGTATTTTATTACTTTTTTATGATAATTCAAATTTTATGACTTTTATAATCTGTTCTTCTTAAGAGCCTCAGAACATTGGACGTATCTAAATATGGAGATACTATAAGATTCCCTCGCAGCCCTTTCTCCACCATCAAAGTACATTGGAGGAAATACTCATTAAAGAAAGTGCCAGAGACCTTGGGAAACTGAACAACTTTCTACAATTTCTTAAGTGTTAAATGATTCAAATATTTTGGAATGATAAACTAATTTGGGGATAATGCCACCATCATAATTAAATGGATTTAAATAATCTGAACATATATTAGGTTTCCATGCACTTAGGCCTTTGTTATCCAATATTATTCTACTATGTCTCAAAAACATTATAAATATACACACACACAGACATAAAACATATACATTATATGTGTATATATATATAAATCTTAAAGGAAATACTTCGGAGATCAAAGAATTACAGACATGACCATATAAAATGATTTGGATATTGTTGTTATTGTAGGTTGTCCAAGAATACTCAAGTGTAGGAAATGGTGTTGTGTACTAAAGACTACAGCTAGATCTTCAGCAAGTTCTTAATTTTAAATTTTATGGAAAAGTCAAAGGAAAAGGACAAATAAAATCATTAGTACATTGAGAAGATGTCAAGGGAGGAAAGCTAGTTGATTAATCCTTCAGAGTCTTCCAGATATGTGTATTTATCTGTGGGGTCCCAGGATGAGCCCATTGATGAACGTAAGTATTTCTTTTCTTTTTTATTGGAGTATAATTGCTTTACAATGTTGTGTTAGTTCTGCTTGAAGGTGTGTTTGAATTTTCAAAAACTCAGTTATTTTTATGTTAGGGGAAATCAGAGTCTTACAGAACTGCCTTGTACTAACCAAATTTACAAGAGCCTGATTGATAACCAGGTTGCTGATTAAGTAATTTGAAGTGGAAAAAAAATAGAGCTATTAAGGGGTCTGGAATATTTATGTTCTCAGGTCAATATTTTCTCTCACTTGTGGGAAAGTCTGCCTCAGAAGTTGAGTACTATGGAAAGATGCTTGGTAAAAACAAAGTCAGAATAAAGGAAGCTGGATCATTTTAATAAGAACTGTCATTATAAAGAATCAACTGAGGCTGAAATGATTTGGATAAAATGTCTGTATTTTTTTTCAGAGGCTCAGACTGTATATTCTCAGTGAAATTTACAAACTTGTCTTTTTAATACATTCTGGTGATAATGCTCAAGTCCCTACAGAAAAATTCACCTCTAAAATATGTTTTAAAGGCCTTTTGGCACCGATTCATTTTCTAGAGCCAACTATTTTGGTGTGAATTTTGGTGTGGCTTGAATCATTTCTTTTATAGCAAAGTCCTATCAGTACAATTAAGAGAGGTTTCCCTCATAATATTTTTCTATCAGTTTCCACTTCTTTCTTTAAACACTGTTATCTACTTCCCCTGCCAACGACCTTTACCTTTCTGTCATTTGGATCATTATGCCACAAACTGGATGCTTTGGAAATGTTGAAATATTACACTTTAGTGCAATTACAATGTGTTAGTTCCATTTTGCTGGCACTTATCACTTTAACACTTCAGTAGCAAACATGTTGGGACCCAATGGATAGGATTTCTGCTTTGTGGACCCCCCACCAATTTTCTTGATTATAAGAATCAAGTTAGGGAGGAATACTGAGCAAACTGTACTTCCCACATTTTCTGTGGACAGAATTTAAGAGTTCAGTGTCATGGTTGAATCTATTAGCACTATTAGATTTATCAGGAACAAGATAGCATGTTCTTTCTTTTAATCTTCATATCTTTAGCATCTATCACAGTGTCTGGTGGAGAAGAGGTGTCAGGAGACAATTCTCCATAGATTTCTCACATTTCTACACATCTTCCATGTAGAGGCATTGAATGTCTCTGCTATGTAATATTTTTCAAGGATGTTGGTGTAGCAAACTGCCTTAGAAGAGGGAGGAAGTCTCCTTCAATAGCAATAAGCCAGCATGCTTACTATTCAGTGTAAAAGACCTGGTCTCCCTAAGCTCAGAGTTCTCTCAAATGCTGACACTGGCTACTCCTACAGCTCGAAGTGATAAAGTCCTTTGTCTCTGACCCAGGAATCTCACCACTTGTGTCAGCATCTATGAAACTGTGGCAAGCTAACTTGTGAACTTGAAAGTAGGGCAAAATCTCATACAGTTCCTGAGAGTAAGTGCTCAAAAAACAAACAAAAACAATGACAACACAAAACAAACGAACAAAACTCTGTTGAATGAATGAATTAAAAAAAATATTTAGGGGGCTTACCATTCTTCTGAATAATCAACAGTTAACCAGAGAAAGAGCCCAAGAACTTCTCTTTGCAAGGAGCTATTTCACAATACATTTTCATCAAAGTACCAGTGTGTGATAGTCAGCCTGTGTTTATTTTAGATATCAGTGTTGACTTTAAAATGTTGGCAGCAGTATGTTTGGACTTGGCTAAACATTGAGTTGTACGATGGGAACCGAGTATTTATTTAAGCACTACCTAGTCATATAGGAACTCCAGACCTTCAGTAGTTTTTACTTGCTTCTGCATCAGTAACCCTAATGGATGAGGCCATAGTTTTGGTACACCGAGCTGAAATTTTATTCTCTCTTTCTAGAAATAACAATTATTTACCTTTAGAATGATGCTTTCATTTGGAACCCAAAATACCAACTTAGGTGTTTATTTTTCCATCTGCTTCAGAGGTGGATTTGTTTTTCTCTCCATTTTAGAATGCCTGACAAATCTGAGGTTGGAAGTCCTTTACGAAGAGGAAGTGACCTAGTCTTTCCATGTGGCAGATGGCCAAGCTGCCACCTGTTCCCCTCCTGTTAATCATGATTCCAAGAGCCTGAGGAGAGTGCTGGTGCCAGGCAGCTGGGGATCCGGGGAGAAAAAATGTTTTCCAAAGATAGACAAGTAATTTAAGGTCAATCATCATTCATAACTATCTTAGAAACGGTATGGCATGTCAGGAGGGAAAAAGTGCTAGGATCCAGGAGACATAGGTTTACTTCTAGGCTTGCCACATTTTCTGTGATCCTGGGCAAGTCATTTGAGCTCTCTGGGTCTTAGTTTTCCCAGTTGCAAAATGGTAACAATACCTGCTCTGCCTGTACTAACACTGTTTCGTGCATCAAACGAAATAGCTCAAGTCTAGTTAATAAATGTAATAATCATACAACCTTTTTCTCAACATTTTGGTTATGAATTTAGAAGGGCTTTGAAGGCCATAAAGTTCTACATAAATGGAGGTATTATTAGTAAGGACTGTATCCACCGCATTCCTTTTGAGTTTTTTACTTCACTTTTTTTTTGCACTGAGCGAAATATCACTCTAAGTAATCAAGCAAATACAGTTGCGAATACCATGCACACGTGATTGAAAGTTTTAGATCATGGCCAAACCGACTTGTTTTTTTGGACTCTTTTTATGTGACGAGCTGGATCAAAGCAATCAAAACCGAAGCAGAATCA
Source organism: Balaenoptera acutorostrata (assembly GCF_949987535.1). NCBI lineage: Eukaryota > Metazoa > Chordata > Mammalia > Artiodactyla > Balaenopteridae > Balaenoptera > Balaenoptera acutorostrata. The sequence goes on along the minus strand of NC_080067.1, from coordinate 34,780,208 downwards.
AATCAGCATTTGATAAAGATATAGAAGTTATGATTTCTTTCTTATTCATTAGATGTTCTTAAAGGATTTAAAACTTGGTCAACTACCCTTGACCCAATTTGCCCCAGTAAGACCCTGAATGGGATATAGAATGCTATCTAACAGCTTGTTGATTTCTGTCATGAATCAGCTTCCTGGGTGGTGCAGAAAGACTTTTTCTTTTTTTTTTGATGTGGACCATTTTTAAAGTCTTTAATGAATTTGTTACGATATTGCTTCTGTTTTATGTTTTGGCTTTTTGGCTCCTGACCAGGGATCGAACCCGCGCCCCTGCATTGGAAGGAGAAGTCTTAACCACTGGACCACCAGGGAAGTCCCAGTAAGATTTTTCTTGATTCTTGGAGAAGAGGAACCGATTACATAGGGAGCTGGTCTTTGTGGTAGCAAGTCACTATTGCTATAATCAAAAGTTGTATGTTTTGACATGGAATGGGAGAAAAGAGTTAATATTCATATTTTAGATTTTCATGGAAATATGGAATTCATAAATATCAATATATATTCATAGAGATATTCATAAAAGTGACAGAAGGGATAAATATTCCTTTTTTATAACCTAAATAACATGCAGAAACTAATACATTTCATTTGGGTTTTAGCAAACACTCCTAAATGTGATATATTTGTCCTATTATAAAAATTTAATGATACTGAGGAAAATAGAGATGAAACAACCTGCAGAAGAACATTTTTTAAACTTCTTCAAATTTCATCTCTAGGATCATCTGTAAATGGGTTAATGCCATTTTATGTGTTGCCTTAATAAACTGTAATCACCAGTTTCATGTTCTTAGGAGATAATCCTTTTAATAATGCATCTATGGCTTGGCTATAAGATAAAGTGGTGAATTATTTACGTAAAGATATATTATCTCAAATTGTGGTTCACTTGTAACTTGCTGTTGAAAGATATCTTTATAGTACTGAGGCTGCCATATGTGTTTCATGTACTAAAGATATGATGATTCCCTAAAATACTCAGTAAATAACAGTGTCTCCATTATGAATTTTAATTCTACTTTAAATATATACTATATATTTCGGACACAGGTCCCTCAAATTGATCACCTTGTTGATCGCTCATATGTGTTTTCAGAAAAAATAGCTATTCTAAGTTTTACTATAAAAGACCAGCACATATTTGAACAGATACAACTGGTGGATATCGTCATTGGCAATCAGATCAGTCTGGCTGAAAAAGGTGCAGAGCAAAAAAATCATGTTTTATGTGTTTTCCTGCCTAAAGTAATGTTCATTGTTATTATCTGTAAAATAATAGCGCCAATATTGCTAAAACAAATTTTAGAACAAGCTAGGGTGCATAGCAACCATCTCTCCAGATGAACTGGTAGAGTCTAAATTTTCACTAATTCACTTTATTTCCGCTTATTTAACATGAATGTGGAATACCTTGTTTTTCCTTATGTACAGGTAAAGCTTCTAAATATCTTTATAATGGAAAAATACAAACATATCCAATGGTAGAAAAAGTAGTATAATTAAACCCCACACGCCCATCATGCAACTTCAACAAATATTAACACATGGTCAATCTCACTCATCTATACTTCATATCATTTCATCCAAAAATACTTCAGTGTGTTTCTCTAAAATATATGTATAAATCTTAAAAGAATAACTGCTCACATAAAATGGCATATGGTTTCTGTATTAGTGGCGTTTGGCAGAGTATAGGCTGAAGAGTTAGCCATGTGTACAGGGGCTTAACAAAATGCCCACAAATATTTGCAGGTTTAAATATTTATTTCAAAACAGAAGAGCCATTGTATTCCCTGGTGGCTCTACAATTCCAATTGGTTGGCACCTGCAAAGCCATTTCTAATACCTTTCATAACTATTTGTGGGTGGATGGATGAATACTTTCGTGGTTAAAGCAAACTTGGGAAACTTTACATGTTCTTCTTGTGGGAGCTGGTAGAGCAGGATGGTTTTATCCAGCCACAAAGCAGCAGGGAAAGAAGCTCTGAGACACACCAGGTGCAAAGGAAACTCTCTACCTTTCTGACACTCTGTACCAGTCCCTAGCCAGGGACACTTCTTCCTTAATGCGCTGTTATTGACTTTACCTTTCTCTGGGGCCATGATCTGTACATACAGTGAGAAAAAGACATATAGAGGAGACCCAGTCCTCTGTAAATATACAGTGGACTTCTGTAGTGTTTGCACAGCTCTTCAGAGCTTACAAATTTCATAGATGTTGCCACCTTTAAACTTCACTATAATGCTGCTAGGTAGATATTATTGTGCCTGATTTATGGTGACTGAGCCAAGGATCAAAGTCAAGGGACTTACCAAGGTGGTGCAGGAGATGAAGCTGGGGCACAAGGGTTCTCTGGCAGGTTCATGTTTGTTTTACTCTACTGTGCTGTCTCTGGGCTAAAACTTTTTTTTTTTTTTAATAAATTTTAAAATTGTAAAGGATTAGGGAAGGTGTATGGAATGAGTTTACAGTGTCTAACATGTTGAATACAGAGTTTAGGTATACAGGCTTTAAAAGAACAATGGAAGAGTAGACCTTCCTCTTCCTTCTCCCATCTCCTAAAGGAATGAAGATGCCTCTTGCCTTCTCATGGGGGGATGGGTCTCATTAAGGTGCTCTCCACATTAACAGTAGAAATGGAGTCAATGTATTGATCCCAGACCCCTGTAAAACAAGGGTCCTTTGTCTGGGTGCAGGGACAGAATTCAGTAGTCCATGGGATTGGATGAAGAAAAAGTTCCTTTAAAAATTTTTCCTGAGGAGGACCTTCAAGATGGCAGAGGAGTAAGACGTGGAGATCACCTTCCTCCCCACAAATACATCAAAAATACATCTACATGTGGAACAACTCCCACAGAACACCTACTGAACGCTGGCAGAAGACCTCAGACCTCCCAAAAGGCAAGAAACTCCCCACGTACTTGGGTAGGGCAAAAGAAAAAAGAAAGAGACAAAAGAATAGGGACGAGAACAGCACCAGTGGGAGGGAGCTGTGAAGGAGGAAAGGTTTCCACACACTAGTAAGCCCCTTTGCGGGCAGAGGGGGGTGCTTCAGAGCCACGGAGGAGAGCACAGCAACAGGGGTGTGGAGGGCAAAGCCGAGAGATTCCCGCACAGAGGATCGGTGCCGTCCAGCACTCACCAGCCCGAGAGGCTTGTCTGCTCACCCGCTGGGGCAGGCGGGGGCTGGGAGCTGAGGCTTGGGCTTCGGAGGTCAGATCCCAGGGAGAGGACTGGGGTTGGAGGCGTGAACACAGCCTGAAGGGGGCTAGTGTGCCACAGCTAGCTGGGAGGGAGTCGAGAAAAAGCCTGGAACTGCCTAAGAGGCAAGAGACCATTGTTTTGGGGTGCACGAGGAGAGGGGATTCAGAGCACCACCTAAACGACCTTCAGAGATGGGCGTGAGCCGCGGCTATCACTGCGGACACCAGAGACGGGCATGAAATGCTAAGGCTGCTACTGCAGCCACCAAGACGCCTGTGTGCAAGCACAGATCACTCTCCACACCTCCCCTCCCGGGTGCCTGTGCAGCCGCCACTACCAGGGTCCTGTGATCCAGGGACAACTTCCCTGGGAGAACACATACCATGCCCCAGGCTGTTGCAACATCACGCTGGCCTCTACCGCCACAGGCTTGCCCCGCATTCTGTACCCTCCCTCCCCACATCCTGAGTGAGCCAGAGCCCCTTAATCAGCACTCCTTTTATCCCCTCCTGTCTGAGTGAAGAACAGATGCCCTCAGGTGACCTACACACAGAGGCAGGTCCAAATCCAAAGCTGAACCCCAGGAGCTGTGCGAACAAAGAAGAGAAAGGGAAATCTCTCCCAGCAGCCTCAGGAGCAGCAGATTAAATCTCCACAATCAACTTGATGTACCCTGCATCTGTGGAATACCTGAATAGACAACGAATCATCCCAAAATTGAGGTGGTGGACTTTGGGAGCAATTGAAGACTTGGGGGTTGCTGTATGCGACTGGCCTGTTTCTGATTTTTATGTTTATCTTAGTATAGTTTTTTGCACTTGTTATCATTGGTGGATTTGTTTATTGGTTTTGTTGCTCTCTTCTTTTCTTTTTTAATTTTAATTTTTTAATTTTAATAACTTTATTTTATTTTATTTATTTATTGTTTTCTTTCATTCTTTTTTTTTTCTCCCTTTTCTTCTGAGCCGTGTGGCTGACAGGGTCTTGGTGCTCTGGCCAGGTGTCAGGCCTGAGCCTCTGAGGTGGGAGAGCTGAGTTCAGGACACTGGACCACCAGAGACCTCCCAGCCCCACGTAATATCAATTGACAAGAGCTCGCCCAGAGATCTCTGTCTCAATGCTAAGACCCAGCTCCACTCAACGACCAGCAAGCTCCAGTGCTGGACACCCCATGCCAAACAACTAGGAAGACAGGAACACAATCCCACCCATTAGCAGAGAGGCTGCCTAAAATCATAATAAGTTCACAGGCACCCAAAAACACACCACCGGACGTGGTCCTGCCACCAGAAAGACAAGATCCAGCCTCATCCACCAGAATGCAGGCACCAGTCCCCTCCACCAGGAAGCCTCCAAAAGCCACTGAACCAACCTTAACCAATGGGGGAAGACACCAAAAACAACAGGAACTATGAACCTGCAGCCTGCGAAAAGGAGACCCCAAACACAGTAAGTTAAGCAAAATGAGAAGACAGAGAAATGCACAGCACATGAAGGAGCAAGGTAAAAACCCACCAGACCAAAAAAATGAAGAGGAAGTAGGCAGTCTACCTGAAAAAGAACTCAGAGTAATGATAGTAAAGATGATCCAAAATCTTGGAACTAGAATGGAGAAAATACAAGAAACATTTAACAAAGACCTAGAAGAACTAAAGAGCAAACAAACAATGATGAACAACACAATAAATGAAATTAAAAATTCTCTAGAAGGAATAAATAGCAGAATACAACTGAGGCAGAAGAACGAATAAGTGACCTGGAAGATAAAATAGTGGAAATAACTACCACAGAGCAGATTAAAGAAAAAAGAATGAAAACACTTGAGGACAGTCTCAGGGACCTCTGGGACAACATTAAATGCACCAACATTCGAATTTTAGGGGTCCCAGAAGAAGAAGAGAAAAAGAAACGGACTGAGGAAATATTTGACGTGATTATAGTTGAAAACTTCCCTAATATGGGAAAGGAAATACTCAATCAACTCCGGGAAGTGCAGAGAGTCCCATACAAGATAAATCCAAGAAAAAACATACCAAGACACATATTAATCAAACTATCAAAAATTAAATACGAAGAAAAAATATTAAAAGCAGCAAGGGAAAAACCACAAATAACACACAAGAGAATCCCCATAAGGTTAACAGCTGATCTTTCAGCAGAAACTCTGCAAGCCAGAAGAGAGTGGGAGGACATATTTAAAGTGATGAAAGGGAAAAACCTACAACCAAGATTACTCTACCCAGCAAGGATCTCATTCAGATTCGATGGAGAAATTAAAACCTTTACAGACAAGCAAAAGCTAAGAGAATTCAGCACCACCAAACCAGCTTTACAACAGATGCTAAAGGAACTTCTCTAGGCAGGAAAAACAAGAGAAGGAAAAGACCTACAATAACAAACCCAAAACAATTAAGAAAATGGTCATAGGGACATACATATCGATAATTACCTTAAACGTGAATGGATTAAATGCTCCAACCAAAAGACACAGGCTTGCTGAATGGATACAAAAACAAGACCCATGTGTATGCTGTCTATAAGAGACCCACTTCAGACCTAGGGACACATACAGACTGAAAGTGAGGGGATGGAAAAAGATATTCCATGCAAATGGAAATCAAAAGAAAGCTGGAGTAGCAATTCTCATATCAGACAAAATAGAATTTAAAATAAAGACTATTACAAGAGACGAAGAAGGACACTGCATAATGATCAAGGGATCACTCCAAGAAGAAGATATAACAATTGTAAATATTTATGCACCCAACATAGGAGCACCTCAGTACATAAGGCAAATGCTAACAGCCATAAAAGGGGAAATCGACAGTAACACAATCATAGTAGGGGACTTTAACACCCCACTTTCACCAATGGAAAGATCATCCAAAATGAAAATAAAAAAGGAAACACAAGCTTTAAATGACATATTAAAAAAGATGGACTTAATTGATATTTATAGGGCATGCCATCCAAAGACAACAGAATACACTTTCTTCTCAAGTGCTTATGGAATATTCTCCAGGATAGATCATATCTTGGGTCACAAATCAAGCCTTGGTAAATTTAAGAAAATTGAAATTGTGTCAAATACCTTTTCCAACCACAGTGCTATGAGACTAGATATCAATTACAGGAAAAAAACTAAAAAACACAAACACATGGAGGCTAACCAATATGTTACTAAATAACCAAGAGATCACTGAAGAAATCAAAGAGGAAATCAAAAAATACCTAGAAACAAACGACAATGAAAACACGATGACCAAAACCTATGGGATGCAGCAAAAGCAGTTCTAAGAGGGAAGTTTATAGCAATATAATCCTACCTCAAGAAACAAGAAACATCTCAAATCAACAACCTAACCTTACACCTAAAGCAATTAGAGAAAGAAGAACAAAAAACCCCCAAAGTTAGCAGAAGGGAAGAAATAATAAAGATCAGATCAGAAATAAATGAAAAAGAAATGAAGAAAATGATAGCAAAGATCAATAAAACTAAAAGCTGGTTCTTTGATAAGATAAACAAAATTGATAAACCATTAGGCAGACTCATCAAGAAAAAAAGGGAGAAGACGCAAATCAACAGAATTAGAAATGAAAAAGGAGAAGTAACAACTGACACTGCAGAAATACAAAGGATCATGAGAGATTACTACAAGCAACTATATGCCAATAAAATAGACAACCTGGAAGAAATGGACAAATTCTTAGAAAAGCACAACTTTCCGAGACTGAACCAGGAAGAAACAGAAAATATAAACAAACCAACCACAAGCACTGAAATTGAAACCGTAATTAAAAATCTTCCAACACACAAAAGCCCAGGACCAGATGGCTTCACAGGTGAATTCTATCAAACATTTAGAGAAGAGCTAACACCTATCCTTCTCAAACTCTTCCAAAATATAGCAGAGGGAGGAACACTCCCAAACTCATTCTACGAGGCCACCATCACCCTGATACCAAAACCAGACAAAGATGTCACAAAGAAAGAAAACTACAGGCCAATATCGCTGATGAACATAGGTGCAAAAATCCTCAACAAAATACTAGCAAACAGAATCCAACAGCACATTAAAAGGATCATACACCATGATCAAGTGGGATTTATCCCAGGAATGCAAGGATTCTTCAATATACGCAAATCAATCAATGTGATACACCATATTAACAAATTTAAGGAGAAAAACCATATGACCATCTCAATAGATGCAGAAAAAGCTTTTGACAAAATTCAACACACATTTATGATAAAAACTCTCCAGAAAGTAGGCATAGAGGGAACTTACCTCAACATAATAAAGGCCATATAGGACAAACCCACAGCCAACATCGTTCTCAATGGTGAAAAACTGAAACCATTTCCACTAAGATCAGGAACAAGACAAGGTTGCCCACTCTCACCACTATTATTCAACATCGTTTTGGAAATGTTAGCCACAGCAATCAGAGAAGACAAAGAAATAAAAGGAATCCAAATTGGAAAAGAAGAAATAAAACTGTCACTGTTTGCAGATGACATGATATTATACATAGAGAATCCTAAAGATGCTACCAGAAAACTACTAGAGCTAATCAATGAATTTGGTAAAGTAGCAGGATACAAAATTAATGCACAGAAATATCTTGCATTCCTATACACTAATGATGAAAAATCCGAGAGAGAAATTAAGGAAACACTCCATTTACCTTTGCAACAAAAAGAATAAAATACCTAGGAATGAAGCTACCTAAAGAGACAAAAGACCTATATGCAGAAAACTATAAGACACTGATGAAAAAAATTAAAGATGATACAAACAGATGGAGAGGTATACCATGTTCTTAGATTGGAAGAATCAACATTGTGAAAATGATTATACTACCCAAAGCAATTTACAGATTCAATGCATGCCCTATCAAACTACCAATGGCATTTTTCACAGAACCAGAACAAAAAATTTCACAATTTGTATGGAAACACAAAAGACCCAGAATAGCCAAAGCAATCTTGAGAAAGAAAAACAGAGCTGGAGGAATCAGGCTCCCAGACTTCAGACTATACCACAAAGCTACAGTAATCCAGACAGTATGGTACTGGCACAAAAACAGCAATATAGATCAATGGAACAGTATAGAAAGCCCAGAGATAAACCCATGCACATATGGTCACCTTATTATTGTTTTTTAAAATTAATTAATTAATTTATTTATTTTTGGCTGTGTTGGGTCTTCGTTTCTGTGAGAGGGCTTTCTCCAGTTGTGGCAAGCGGGGGCCACTCTTCATCGCGGTGCACGGGACTCTCACTCTCGTGGCCTCTCTTGTTGCGGAGCACAGGCTCCAGACGTGCAGGCTCAGTAGTTGTGGCTAATGGGCCTAGTTGCTCCGTGGCATGTGAGATCTTCCCAGACCAGGGCTCGAACCCGTGTCCCCTGCATTGGCAGGCAGATTCTCAACCACTGCACCACCAGGGAAGCCCTGGTCACCTTATTTTTGATAAAAGTGACAAGAATATACAATGGAGAAAAGACAGCCTCTTCAATAAGTTCTGCTGGGAAAACTGGACAGCTACATGTAAAAGAATGAAATTAGAACACTCCCTAACACCATACACAAAAATAAACTCAAAATGGATTCGAGACCTAAGTGTAAGGTCAGACACTCTAAAACTCTTAGAGAAAAGCATAGGCAAAAAAAAAAAAAAAAAAAAAAGCATAGGCAGAACACTCTATGACATAAATCACAGCAAGATCCTTTTTGACCCACTCCTAGAGAAATGGAAATAAAAACAAAAATAAACAAATGAGACCTAATGAAACTTAAAATCTTTTGCACAACAAAGGAAACCATAAACAAGATGAAAAGACAACCCTCAGAATGGGAGAAAATATTTGCAAATGAAGTGACCTACAGTAGATTAATCTCCAAAATATACAAGCAGCTCATGCAGCTCAATATCAAAAAAACAAACAACCCAGTCCAAAAATGGGCAGAAGACCTAAATAGACATTTCTCCAAAGAAGATATACAGATTGCCAACTGGAAAGGATGTCCAACAACACTAATCATTAGAGAAATGCAAATCAAAACTACAGTGAGGTATCACCTCACACCAGTCCGAAAGGCCATCATCAAAAAATCTACAAACAATAAATGCTGGAGAGGGTGTGGACAAAAGGGAACCCTCTTGCACTGTTGGTGGGAATGTAAATTGATACAGACACTATGGAGAATATTATGGAGGTTCCTTAAGAAACTAAAGATAGAACTAACATATGACCCAGCAATCCCACTACTGGGCATATACCCTGAGAAAACCATAATTCAAAAAGAGTCATGTACCACAATGTTCATTGCAGCACTATTTAAAATAGCCAGGACATGGAAGCAACGTAAGTGTCCATCGACAGATGAATGGATAAAGAAGATGTGGCACATATATACAATGGAATATTAGCCATAAAAAAAAGCGAAATTGAATTATTTGTGGTGAGGTGGATGGACCTAGAGTCTGTCATACAGAGTGAAGTAAGTCAGAAAGAGAAAAACAAACATCGTATGCTAACACATATATATGGAATCTTAAAAAAAAAAAAAAGTTTCTGAAGAACTTAGGGGCAGCACAGGAATAAAGACAGAGATGTAGAGAATGGACTTGAGGATACAGGGAGAGAGAAGGGTAAGCTGGGATGAAATGAGAGAGTAGCATCGATGTATATACACTACCAAATATAAAACAGATAGCTAGTGGGAAGCAGACGCATAGCACAGGGAGATCAGCTTGGTGCTTTGTGACCACCTAGAGGGGTGGGATAGGGAGGGTGGGAGGGAGGGAGACACAAGAGGGAGGGGATATGGGGATATATGTATACATATATCTGATTCACGTTGTTATACAGCAGAAAGTAACACAACATTGTAAAGCAATTATACTCCACTAAAGATGTTAAAAAAAATTTTTTTTCCCTGAACCTCTAACACTTCCTTCAGTTATGAATATAGATTCCAAACCACAGTAATTATTAACTGTTCCTGTAAGTCTGTCACCAAGAGAAATAATTCCCATCACATTACAATTGTTGTAGATATCTTGAAAATATCCTTTACGTTCATCACTACCTCAAAATATTGTAGCTACTACATTTGGAGCTGGATCTTATTATTTAATGTGTTAATAAAGACACACATGTTATCATGAAGTTTTAAAACCAGTTTTCATCATTGTATTTTTTTTTGAATTTATTTTTATTTTATTTTATTTTTATTTTTATTTTTTTTAAACATCTTTATTGAAGTATAATTGCCTTACAATAGTGTGTTAGCTTCTGCTTTATAACAAAGTGAATCAGTTATACATATACAATATGTTCCCATTTCTCTTCCCTCTTGCATCTCCCTCCCTCCCACCCTCCCCATCCCACCCCTCTAGGTGGTCACAAAGCACCGAGCTGATCTCCCTGTGCTATGCGGCTGCTTCCCACTAGTTATCTATTTTACATTTGGTAGTGTATATATGTCCATGACACTCTCTTACCCTGTCACATCTCACCCCACCCCCTCCCCATATCCTCAAGTCCATTCTCTAGTAGGTCTGTGTCTTTATTCCCGTCTTATCATCATTGTATTTTTGTATAATTATTTATTTTAATTGTAATCATATGTATTTTATTTTATGCATTTAAAAACATTACTCTTAGAAGGGGTATAAACATCAGTATGCTGTCACAGTGTCTATGGTTCAAATAGAATTTAAAAAACTTACTCTAAAGGAACATGCACTGAAAATCTTAAATTATTCCTAAGGAACAAAAGTTTTAAAACTTTTTTTTTGTTTAAGGAAAAAACTAGGTTGAGGCAATAATTCCTTAATCTCATCATCTCTTCCATCTCTTTACTTGGTCCATTGAACTGACAAACAGCCCAAGGGCAATAAACTTTCATTGAAAATGATTCTCCTTTTTCTTCTTGGAAAAATGACCAAGCTGCTAAAACGGCTGAGTTTGGTTCGTGGGACATGCAGGAAATAACTTAATAATTTTAATTTCAGTTGACAAGCACTAAATTATATGTTAAATCTGTTCACATAAGGGAAGATATTTGTTGCAGTAACATCTGCTAATATGTGCTTTTCTCAGAAAACCATTATATTACAATTTTTAATCTACATATAGAAATGAAAGGCTCTAAGTATTTGACTAATATATTTTGATTATCCATATATATCAAGAGGAATTCAGAATTTCCATGTGATTGGTCTAATAAAACTCTCCCAATAGTCCAGCCTTCTGCTTTGCTGCCAAAAATCCTTTTGCTTAGCTTGCTATTTCTTCTTACATGTATCCACACTGGGCAGAATCTTTGAGAAGTTAGTTAGATGACTGTCAAGGGGAGTATATAAAGCATAATGTTCAGAAACAGCAATAGGTAGAAAGAATATGTGGTTGTTCCTCTTACAGCTTGTATCCTTACAGTGTCAAGCTCTGTGGTTCATTGAGCAGATGGTATTCTTCATGTCCCCATGCATGTACCCTGGTTGATCCATCTCCCTGCAATGTTCTTCCTGTTCCCATTTACTCCTTACAACCTCAAGATCTGCTAAGGCCTCATTTTCTTGCAAAAATTTAGCCTGACCCCTCCTCTCATTCCAGATGGGATTAAATATCCCTCTGTACTGCTAAAGTCTTCTGTCCTGCTCCTTCTTCTTCTTCTTTTTGTAATATTTGTTTATTTATTTGGCTGCACTGGGTCTTAGTTGCAGCATGCAGGATCTGTAATTGCGGCATGTGAACTCTTAGTTGTGGCATGTGGAATCTAGTTCTCCAACCAGGGATCAAACCCGGGCCGCCTGCATTGGGAGCACAGACCACCGTAGCCGCTGGACCTTAGCCACTGGACACCAGGGAAGTCCCCTGTCCTCCTTCTAGGGTCATGAACTGTTCTCGCTGCCCATCCACCCAGACCCTCTCACTCTCTACTCAACATCATGCTGTAGACTGTGAACATCTCATGACTAGAACTATGCCTTTGAATTATAGGCAAATATTAGGCCCTCAAGATTTTCTGTAGAATGAAATGAATAAGTGAATGAAGCCAACAAATGAAAGACTAATGTGACAGGTAACATGAAGACTGAAGAATGTGGAAGGAAGGGAGGGGAAGCAAGTTGATCCCAAGCAGTCTCAGTTCCAAGATGTTGACAGAAATGTGTGTGTGTGTGTGTGTGTGTGTGTGTGAGGAGGAGTAATACAGGGGAGGTGAGCTTTATGTCTGGCTGTATATAAATGTTTTCAATGTGACAAGTATGAAAGTTATTCTGCTACTTACTGGTGTCTAAATGCTGCATTTCTCTAAATCAGAGAAATTGGTTCTGTACTTTCACCTACATGACTGGCAGAAAATTCAACCTCAGTCATGCTTGGGGGATTCTCTCTTATCCTCCAGGGGTTCATTCAAGAATTTCCTGGTATCTGGGTTGCCATAGACTGCAGAGTCCTTATCAGCTACTCCATCTGCTGTGTCTAAAGCACTGGTCAGGCAGTATGTTCCAGGCAGACCAGAGATGTCCCTCATGGTGGTCTACCCCTCTACCACACACAGGCCCACAGAGCCCCCCAGGGCCTCAGGGTTTCCTATGAGCCTGGAGGTAAGTGTTGAGTCTCTAATAGGCATCCTGAAATAATTCCTGTTAGGCACTTACATGCAAGGGAGCCCAAGTCCCAGGTTCCTCCAAAAATCTGCCTGGTTCCTATGCACATTTCCACTCCCAGCCTGAAGAAAACTAACCTTCCACCTCAATTAGGTAGCTTCTGTGGCTTCAACTTCAAAGCCCCAACTTCCATGTGCTCCTCTGGGGAACACAATCCAGGGAAATCTTTGTACTGGGTGTCACGGGTGGGAAAAGGAACTGGAAATACCAGTTATTCCTTTCTTAACAACTCACTTTGTTACACAGGTTTTCAGAAGTAACAGGAAACGTTATCTCCCTCCTCCCAAAGCATGTCCCCACCCCCCTTCCACTGGCAGCCCTGAATGTCCCCACAGTTCCAGCCACTATTTCGCTTTGCAGCATGGAAGAGCTCAAAGCATGGGGTCTGGGCAGCTGTCCCAGTTTTCTTCATCCTGTTCATGACTCCAAAGAAAACACATTTCTGACTCAAAAACAAGCTGGAGGTTTCTGTTGAGACCTCAACTATTTTCCCAGAGTCCACCGTAAAAACAATAAGCTTATGTTTTAATTTAAAATGATTTGTTCAAGTTTTTGTGGCAAAACCCTGCATAGTTTTGTTTATCATACAAAGAACCTCAAGTCTACTTCTAAGCAATATATTTTCCAAAATATAAAACAGTCTTCTCTCTGCTGACCCAAATCTCAAGAAGAATTAACATTTGTTACCATAAAGCGCCAAACAAATATTTATAAACACAATTCTTTTGTCACTTGCATAATTTTGGCAATCATTATTCATGCTAGCATTTCTCTTCAAAACTCAGCATTAACGTTTTCTTCAAAATATTTTACTTTGGTAGTATAAATGTACCCTATATTGCCAAAGGCCTATGGACAAATGTGGTCATCAGCGTATTATGCTGAAACTTGGCTTCCTTTTTGGAAACGGTAGGAAATTCATGAGAGAAGTTTTGGAAAGAAGAAATATTTTAGTGATCTAATACCATAATATTTATGTTCTCTTAGAAATAGTAGCAACTAGACCCTCCTTGTAAATAACACAACTAAAAATCTGCCCCATTCTATGAGTAACACTTCACCTTAAAATAAATATATTATGGAAAGGTGAACAAATAATATTGGAGACAAAAAATGATTAACTTGTGAATATTCACATACTTCTCTTCACTGTCCATTAAGAATAATTCCACCGGTGCCAACTAGGTTTGTGAGCATTTGTGATACAATAGAAGTAGAGACAAGATGGGAATGTGTGTGCTTTGCAATGAAATAGGCTAAATTTTACTTCTGGAAGATAAAAGACTAAAGGTGGAAGGAAAGGCAAGAACCAAGGAAGTCTTAGAAAAAATTTATTGGGGGTTTGGGCTGAGTAAGGGGTTGAAATGGCAGAACTTTCTGGGCTCACTGAAGGACAGGCTGAGGTTCACAGACCAGGTGGGGACTGGACTTTAAGATGTGCTGCTGTGTATCAATCCCCTCGACAGACTCTGGTGAGGACTTTTTAAATGTTAAATTTTATTTATTTTAATTCTTTGAATAGATTGAACATTCACAGTTTCAAATTTTTAAATGTACTCTGAGGTGTATCAGGAAGAAGCCTCCCTAACAATCCAGGTCCCAGCCACCCAGCTCTCATCCTTGGAGGCCACCAGTACTACCAGTTGTTTGTCTATCTTCCAGAGGTATTTCATGCACATTACAAGCAGATAGACGTTTGTATTATATATTCTCCCCCCACCTCGTTTTTTATATGAGTAGTTGCATATTACACAAGGCCTTCTGCACACTGTTTTATTGTCTTTACAATATCTGGGATATTGTTTCATTTTATTAGATAAAGAGATTCCTCTTTTTTTTTTTTTGCAGCTGCAGAGTATTCCATGGTAGCAATGTACTTTTGGGGCCACTTCCAGTCATTTGCCATGATATACATGATGCTATGAATTATCCTATTCCTAATTTATTTTTGTGCCCCTGCACCCCTTTGACAGTCTGGTGAAGCCTATAAATTTCTTCTCACCATGATGTTTTCAAGTATATAAAATAAAATCCTTAGTATCAAAAGTAAACCAATTATACTGAAATGTAATTATCAAAATATTTTTTATTTAGAAATATATGTGTTTATTAATGAATTAGATAATGAGATCTAGCAATGGGTCTAATAACTAATTTCAAAGTATGGATGAGCATAAATGATATTTCAAAATATCTAAAACTGTAATATGACATAAAATATGACTTTTATTGGTAACAAAGGCACAGACTGACACTATTATGGTTTCCTGCCTAGTTTCATAATTAAAGGAAATGATAAATTTCAGTTAGAGCTTAGTGAAAACAAAAACACATTTTTTTTTACCATTCAAGTTGATAAATTCTCTAAATTTTTCTGTGGAGCTCTTGTTAAGAAGTTCTGCCTTGCACATACACCATTTCCTAAACAGTCAAGGGTATTTGTATATATTTGTAAATACCTAGAAGTGCTTTGAATTAGCAAGTGTTAATAAATTTGTAAATGAATTCATATTGTCAAACAGCCAGAAATACCGTCATTCCACCAGCATTGAATGATGATGTGCTAGTAAGCATTTTAATCTTTGCCAATCTGAGAGGTGAAAAATGGTACTTTGTTGTAGTTTCATTTTGCATATTTCTTATTAAAAGCCAACTTGAGCATTTTTTCATATATTCAAGAGCCGTTTTCTCTATGTTCCGTCCTTTGCTTATCCTCCTATTGGTTTGTTGGTAGGCGTATTGTGTGCTGCAAATTCCAGGAGGAATCAATCACGGAGTCTGTGATGTAAACAGCACCCCCTGGAGTTGGCAACACAGAAGCCCTAGTTATTGGTCCCAATAAAGATTTAAATTGCTATCCATTGCATTTTTACCTTAGATAACTCTTCCTTTGAATCATCTGAATAGAGTAAAATAGAATCTGGAATCCTTAGAACAGAAGTCTTATTTAAGTAACAATGCTGTCTAAGACAAAATCTGGAAGAATTCACAACATACTGATAACTGAAGTTATCTCTGGCAGGAAAGTGGTACCAGAAGGGTGTGAAAGAATTTTTACTTTTTGTAAAAAATGTATTTATGTATTATTGTATGCCATAAATAACTTAAAAGAATGAATACACATGATGAAAATTCAAATAATACAGAGGGGTATAAAAAGAATCCCTTCATCCAACTTCCTCCAATATAGGAATTAAAAAAAAAAAAAAAAAAAGACTGTGAATGTTTTCCTGAGCCCATATTGTGGTTTTGAAATACCTTTCCCACTACAAAGAACCAGAGCTTCTTGGAGAAATAACTGATTCCAGGTTTAGGGCAGGAAATGTACAAGATGAGCCTGGTATATCTTGTTATACCAAATAGCAGGGAAGTTACCAAAGACGACTAGGGCCATGGCAAAAGGACCCAGGATTCCACTAGAAGAGGTTCCCATTGACCAGAGAGTGAACATCTTGAGTAAAGATAATAACGCAATGGCCTGAAGTACATCATGACCTCCAGGAGTTCATCATGATATTAGACAAAATTAAATTAATTGGTCATACTGTGAGGATGATGAGGAACCCACTTATTTTGAATGCTGGTTTGCCAAATTTCTTATTGAGTCACCAAATAATGGACAAGGGGAAAATTCTCATTTTTAAAAGTAGGCCAGCTAATAAAGGAAGATGTAACAATAGAATATACCATTTTATAACTCCTAATGAGTATTTATCTGGGCATTGATCATTAACAGCAGTGAACATCACTAAATGGGAAACAACCAGACCTTAGGTGGCTCCTAATGAAAGAATATAATCCCACCTAAAAAGCTGTCTTGCCAAAAGGAGAAAACAAAAAAGATCCCACATGTGATGGAGCCTCCAGATCCAACTACAAATTTGCAGGAAATGCCGGTGAGCACGTTAAACAATACAGGTTTACAGACTGTGGGGAACTTTACAGCTTTCTTCAACAAAGACACGGAAAGGAAGAAAATAAAATAGGTAGAGGGGAACCTTCAGAGACAGATCAACCCATCATAATATGCAGACCTTATTTGGATCTTGATTCAAATATACTAACTGTACAAATGAAGCAAAACAACTAAATCTGAACACTGACAGGACATTTGATGATATTAAGGAATTATTGTTACTAATTTATAATATTTTACATAATGCTTTGGTGGTTATGTTTTTTAAAGAGCCACTCTCTTTTAAAGATACATACTGAAAAACTTACAGATGAAATAATTTGATGTCTGGAATATGCTTCACATAATACGGAAAAGAGGAAGTATTTGAGTTATCGAGGCAGCAAGATTGGCTGTGTCTAATTATTGGAGCTGGCTGAGGGGATCTGCGGGGGCCTTATTTTATATTATTCTGCCCAATTTTGTTATGTTTAAAAGTTTTAAAGTAAACAAAATCATTAGAGATCAATTTTTCCTGAATGAGGACATTGTGGCACTGAAGGTTGAGAAATACCTCATTTCTGTTAGGTTCTGTGGCCACATTGTTTAAAAAAAGAACCTGAATTTTAAAATTCACATTTGTTATGAATCAGAAATATTCCTATCTCCATTCCATACGAAGGAGCAGCTGTGTAGTCAGGCAGACTGTCTATGTGGTCATGAGGCAGGTCGATGGGTTTGAAGAAGGCACGTGCTGAAGATCCGCTTACCTGGAAAACCGACTTGGGGTGGAGATTGCCTTGAAGAAGGTTTCTTAGGGAGGGCTCTCGGGATCATCCCCTATGAGGAGAGTGGAGGAAACAGGACTGGGCAACGGGAGAAGTTGAACCATGATGCAGCTCCTGCAGGGACCTGAGCTGCTCCCACAGAGAGCCCTGGAACTAAGGTGGCCCTTCCACGTTGTCCCAGTTGAAGCAAGGAGGTCGGGCCTATTCCTCCTCATCAGTCATTAGAAGTGGGTCGCCCTCAGGAGGGGCTTTACCTCAGGCGAGGCTGCTTCCTTAGGCTGGGAGCAATTCCCACAGAGAGCCTCAGCTGGGGATGGCTGACGCGCCCAGCGCACTCTCAGCTGCCAGAGAACAAGGGCCCCAGGCCCAAAGGGGATCTGGGCAGTGCCCCAGAGAGTTCACTACATGGCACCGAACCAACTTTCCTGCACACCAACCTAAGGACCGTTGCTCCTAGGCGAATAACATGTAAGGCTTAGTCCCAAAGGGCAAGTCTCTACGTCAAATTCCTGACAACACGCACCAAACCCATATAAGGTGACCAAAGGTTTTGTATTATTCACATTCTTTATATCTATGTGACTCTGGTAGTGAATATCTTATATGACAGTGGTCCCCAAGTCCCTTGAATTTCCCAAAGTGACAATAGGGCTTTTTGAATTGTTTCCAGTACAATTTTGAAGTGAAATCTAACATTTAATTTTTTAAAATTATTTTTATTTTGAAATAATTTCAAGTTTATGGAAAAGTTGCAAGAATAGTGCCAAACACTACTAGGTAGCCTTTATCCAGATTCACCAATTGTTTTTTTGCTATCTTCACTTTATCATTTTCTTATATAATCACCATACAATGCTTAAAATCAAGAAATTCAACGTTCATAAGATGCTATTATCTAACCCACAGTCCATATTCAGATTTCACCAATTGTCACAATAATGTCTTTAATAACAAGGTTTTGCCCTCTGGTCCAAGATCCAATCCAAGATCATCCCTTGCATTTAGTTGCTATGTGTCCTTAGTCTCCTTCAGTCCAGTTTATTTCATCCCTCTGACACATTTGAAGATTGCAGGCATCTTTGGCAGGAATATTGTAGAAGTGACTGTACTCACTTTCTATACAGCACAATAAATTACCACAAATTTAGCAGATTAAAACAATACACATGGGACTTTCCTGGTGGCGCAGTGGTTAAGAATCTGCCTGCCAATGCAGGGGACACAGGTTTGAGCCCTGGTCCAGGAAGATCCCACATGCTGTGGAGCAACCAAACCCGTGCACCACAACTACTGAGCCCACGTGCCGCAACTACTGAAGCCTGTGCACCTAGAGTCCATGCTCTGCAGCAAGAGAAGCCACTGCAGTGAGAAGCCTGTGCACGGCAATGAAGAGTAGCTCCTGCTTGCTGCAACTAGAGAATGCCCATGCGCAGCAATGAAGATCCAATGCAGGCTAAAATAAATAAATAAATTTATAAAAACAAAACAAAACAATACACATTTATTATCTCACAGTTTCTGTGGGTCAGGACTTTGGGCTCAGTGTAGCTGAGTGCTCTGTGAGGCTATATCAAGGTTCAGTCAAGGGCTGAGTTCTCATCTTGTGGCTCTACTGGGGAAGGACCTGCTTCCAAACTCACCCAGGTTGTTTGCAGGATTTACTTCCTTTTGGTTGTAGAGCTCATGCTTCTTCAAAGTCAGCAAGAAGAGCAAGACTCTAAGATGGTTCTGCTGGCAAGATGGAGGCTGATATGATGTAAGATAACAGCAGGATGGCTCCCATCACCTTTGCCATATTCTATCGATTAGAAGGAAGTTGCAGATCCCACCTACACTCATGATGAGGAGGTTCTACAAGGACATGAATACCAGGAGGTGGGATTATGGGGGCCACATTAAAGTCCACCACAGTGATGCTGCATCCTCCTTGCATCCTACCCAGTGGTTCACGATATCCATTAGTCTCACTACTGGTGATGTTAACTTGGAACACTTGATTAAGATTGTGTCCACCAGGCTTCTCCAGTTACTCTTTTCCCCTTTATAAATCATAAGCATTTTGTAGGGAGATACTTTGATACAATGTCAATACTGCATTTTCATCAAACTTGTAATGAATTAATGTCTCTATAAACTTGTGAATTCCTATTGTATTCAACAAGTCATAATCTATTGCTAATGCTCAAGCTGTTCCAGATTTGGCCTGGGAAAGCTGTTTAAAACTGGGCCCTAAAAAAAAAAAAAAAAAAAAACAAAAAAAAAACAAACAAACAAAAAAAAAACTGGGCCCTGTGTCCTTTTGACAGGGATCCATCATCCCTTAAGCAATTCTTTACTTTCTGGCTGTATTGCTTATATTTTTATTTTCTATATACCATGATGTTTCTATATCTTAATAACATTTCTGGCTGGGGAGATACTACCCCTCCTGGGGCCAGTCAGCTTAGAGATAGCAAAGGCCCAGCATGCGTTTGACGTGCAAACTAATCAGTCCAGAGCCAGATAGCCCCTATCTGGCCCATGACTCCAGGAGGCAATACTCCTCTGCCTTCATCATCCCAGGGCCAGGTGCCAGGCAACTAGGGACAATCCCTATAGTTTAGAGCCTGCTGAAATTATTCAAACTAGCCAGTTCTAATTGTCTACCCTGCCTGCCTTGCTTTGCCCTTGAAACGCCACCAGTGGTGGCCTAAGCTCTCCCCTCACACCTGCCCCTTCGGCCTCCTGACCACCCTAGTGTCTTTTCCATGTGGCCCTGGGTGGCACCCTGTTTCCAGGGCTGTGAGTATAATACATTTGTTTTCCAGGCTTCCACTGTGTCTCCTCTTGTGGCCACATCTAACTGACTATTACATAAAACAACACAGAACACAGAGCACAAGATATTCCAGAATCATCTTGTATTTTGCTACTTCAGCCCTAGAATCAGCCATTTCTCTAAAGGGTCTTGGTTCCTTTTATTGGAGAATGGTATTGGGTTAGCCAAAAAGTTCATTCAGGGTTTTCCATAACATCTTAAAACCCAAACGAACTTTTTTGGCCAACCCAATATTTAGAAACTGGTATCTGGGTGCTAGGTGTATTTTACTTATAATGGTATTAACATTTGTGACTATACCTGTTCTCATCTGACCAAGCCTCCTGGATTGGAGGCAATATGGTGTAGTGGTTAAGAGGGTCAGCTCTGGATCCAGACTGCCTGAACTCAAATCATGGCCACCGTGGACAAATTGCAAGGCCTTGGGAGAGTCTCTTATAATGGATCACCTGTGTGATGGTGTTTATAGCAGTGCCTATCTCAAAAGGTTGCTATGAGGTGTACATGTAAAGTTCTCAGGCTCAGGCCTGGCACACAATAGTTATTTAGTAAATATTTATTGAATGAAGGATCCTCATGTTGATCAGAAGCTCTGAAGGAAGAATGAAAATGAGGGGAAAACCTTAATCTACATCTTTTTTAGAAAATAAATAAAAAGTGAATTTGTCAGGGATCTTCATTCTTCTTACGGAAATTTTTTTTCTTTAAGAACTCCCCACAACAACTTTTAAATTGTCTTTAATATACTGTGAGAAGCTAGAAGACCTCCTGTGAAATGTCACATATGTGATTCAAGAACAAAAATGCTTTGCACTCATTTATGTTCATGTTCTTCCTTCTTCATTAAAAAAAAAAAAAAGAAGAAAGAAAGAAAGTAACTCACACAAGCCTCTTGCCAAACCTGTGTCTGGGATTCTGATTCCTAAAAACATGAAGTCATCTCAGAAGACACCAAGACTATTGAGAAGACAGTCAGGAAATTGGAGGAGGAGGTGATCAAGAAGGACAAGGTCCTGTGATCATTCTCCCCTGTGTTCTCATGAAGGGGAGTGAGAGCAGCCAGAACCTGCATCTGCAAAGGAAGATGCAAGGCCGAGCAGGGTTTCTACATCCTGAACCTGCTTTTAATAATATCTTCTTGACAACTGGTATCTCTAGCTCAAATTCCTGATTTAATTACTCGGAGGGACAGCTATCCTGAAGGCTCTCACTAAAGAAGTTTATTTTGTTCCCATTGGGCAAAGAACAAATGCATCAGAAATATTCTAGATGATTTTTATGTTTCAACTTGGTATTCCAGGCCCTTTGCAATTCTTGCTCAAGTATTCCTCACCTTTTAAATCTGAAAAAGTAATTTCTGAATCATTATGAAGGCATTGTTGAGAAACCATGACTCTAAAGAATCTTTCAGTCATTTGAAACAGGCCAGGCTAACTGTTTAACTTGAAAATGGAATGAATTTCCCATCAGGGTTCCCAGAGTACGTGACTGTGTTTTTGTAACCTACAACAATGAAGGGAGTTGTCACTAGATGATTCGGCTAATTAGAATCTCAACTCCCTTTCTGGGGAGGAAATCTGAGGCATGGTGTTTGTACTAGATGCTGGGGTAGTGCTTACTTGGACTTCGGTTCTCCTGCATTGGTGCCAGGTAGAGACTATGGACAGGGAGATAGAAAGTAAGGTCAGCGTCCACCTCGGCCAGAACTGAGCCTTTGAGCCAACCCATGTCTGCCATGTTTCCTTGATGTCTGTCTGTCTGTCTCTCTCTCTCACACAGACACACACACACACACACACACACACACACACACACCCCAAGTCTCAACTACTCCACTGCTGTAATGCTGTTCTGGGTAAAATTCCCTAGGACAAAATCAACAGTAACCCAAGTTTTCTGCTCATTCATTATCAGTGGGAATTGCGCCATGCTGGAGTTTGACTGACAACCACAAAAACAGTTTGGCTGAAAAGTGGCAAGGCCACGAGGTCTAGGTGGAGGATTAACTCACCATCTTGGAATGGTTACTTGGAGAAGGTTCACATTGCCTCTTACTTATGCTTCAATCTAAATCTTGGAGAGTGTTGAAGTCGTAGAAACAACTAAAAACTGTACAGCAGGAAGATTCTTTTTATTCAGAACTCAAACACACACACACACACACACACACCCAATCCCCTGTCACCAGGGATTCCTGGAAAGTGGTGCCTAAAAATCACCTCTGAGCCAACCACTCTCACTTCCTTATGTGATCTTCAACTGCCGGCTGGCAGAAGCTCCACTGGGCTGAATTTTAAATGACAGGAAAGCAGCAGGGGAGAGAATTCCACACTAACCTTTCTGGAAAAAAAAAAAAAGGCAAGCATATTTTTTATATAAGCTCAAAGGCCAAGTGGGGAAATCGTTTTACACATTAGACTAGGGTAAAGGAAATGAAAATAGGTTTTATTATTTCTCTCCTATACCGAATCTAGAAAAAGAACAAATTACTCTTTTTTTAAACTTTTAGTGGTGCACATATCTTGATTTTTGACAGTCCTATTATGCTACAATAAAGCCAAGTTCATGCAAAACTGTCCATAGGCTTAATCCTGTGCTGTCCACCAGGGTTCTGACCATTCAACCCACATTGGTGGAAAGTCTCATTTGAAAACACCAGGCTAACTTTATTTTTTAAATTTTATTTATTTTTTAAAATTGAAGTATAATTGATTTACAATAGTGTTTTAGTTTCAGGTGTACAGCAAGGTGATTTGGTTATACGTGTATATGTATCTAACTATATTATTTAAAAAAATTATTTTCCATTATAGGTTATTACAAAATATTGACTATAGTTCCCTCTGCTATACAGTAAATCCTTGTTGTTTATCTATTTTATATATGGTAGTGTGTATCTGTTAATCCCATGCTCCTAATTTTTCCCCCTCTCAGGTTAACTTGAAAATCATTTATCTAATTAAAGTAGAACCCAAATGATTAATGTCTGGGAATTAAGTTATTCAGAACTGCCAAATTAAAAGTCCTTAAATCTGGTCAACGTTTTTCACTGGAGAGGGTGTGGTGAAATAGTAGAAAAAAGCCAAATGTGTGAAGGGAAAAGCATAAGGGTCTGATTCAGAGATACCTGAGTAGGAGGAGTCCGGAACGTGTCACTCACCAGCCTCGTGACCTCAGCCTGCACGCATAACCCACATGAGCCTCAGTTTCCTCACCTGGAAACAGCCCCCCACAGGACAGCTGTAAAATTCAATTACCACACAGGAGAGCTGGCACGTGTCTATAGATTATTGTCCCTCCCTCCTTCCTCTAATGCACAGTAACTTGGTAACAGTTTCTGTCATCCTCCTCAAAGGCAGCTGGGATCTGGGGAAGAAAAAGAGAACCACAACGGGAAGCACCTGGTT
Source organism: Balaenoptera acutorostrata (assembly GCF_949987535.1). Taxonomy (NCBI): domain Eukaryota; kingdom Metazoa; phylum Chordata; class Mammalia; order Artiodactyla; family Balaenopteridae; genus Balaenoptera; species Balaenoptera acutorostrata. The sequence continues at coordinate 34,756,370 of NC_080067.1, read as the reverse complement.
GATGGGTTCAAAAAACACAAACAGACGAATTCATCACCTTTCATTTTTTAGGGTTTGTTTTTGTTTTAATTATCTGTGGCTTTTCTTCTGAACTGAAATTAACCCTTTTGGACCTCGGTGGCCTCATTTATAAAATAACTAGAAAGCTGGGTCACCTGCATCAGTGGCTTTCAACTCTGACTGTGCATCAAATTTCTTGGGGAGCTTTCTTAAAATGCAGATTCCTAGCCCCACCTCGGAGAGTCCCTGTTTCCCTTGGGCTTTGTCCCAAGTGTGTGTGGTTTTAGAAACCCACAGTGTGTGTGGTTTTAGAAACCCACAGGCCATTGTCCATTGAGACTCAGATCATCTTTGAAGCCCTCCACCATCTCATATGGCAGGCTCTGTTACAAAACCCGAAGAAATGATACTCAAGTCAGAAAACAAGAGTCCTTCTCTCTTAAAGTATTTGTGCGCTGGTTGTCACAGGTGTGCGTGAGGGTGGTCACCCTCAGCTCACCCATTCCACAAGGGGGCAGGCCAGTCCTTCTGAGCAGACAACCCCCAAGAAGGGAGAGCTAGACCCACATCTGGAGCTTCAGAATATGGAGCAGGTGTCCCAGGAGGTGTCTTGTCTGAAAATGACAATGAGGCCAGGGAGTTCCCTGGTTGATGAGGGGGTAAAATGATGGCTCTGAAATGTTGAGCTAAAACTACCAGATGGAGGTGAGGGAAGTGAGAAGTAAATGGATGAGGGGAAAAAATGGAACTCTGGTTTAATCTTGGGCCAAGAAGCTTATTTTTTTGTTTGCATTTCCATTTGTTTGTTTTATATTTTAGATTCCACATATAAGCGGTAACATAGAGTTATTTGTCTTTCTCCTTCTGACTTCACTTAGTATGATCATCTCTAGATCCACCCATGTTGCTGCAAATGGCATTATTTCATTTTTTTTATGGCTGAATAATATTCCATTGTATATATATACCACATCTTCTTTATCCATTCATCTGTTCATGGACATTTAGGTTGCTTCCATATCTTGGCTATTGTAAGTAATGCTGCATGCACATGCTGGGATGCATGTGTCTTTCTGAATGTTTTTGTCTTCTTTGGATATATACCCAGGAGTGGAATTGCTGGATAATATGGTAGTTCCATTTTTAGTTCTTTGAGGGACCTCCATACAGTTTTCCACAGTGGCTGCATAAATTTATATTCCCATCAGTGTACAGGGTTCCCTTTTCTCCACATCCTCACCAACATCTGTTATTTGTGGTCTTTTTGAGAATGGCCATTCTGACAGGTGAGGACTGGTGACTCATTGTGAGTTTGCCAAGAAGCTTATTTTCAACCCAAGAATAAGAATAAATTGAGCCACAATCTAAAGTGAGGGGAAAGCCAGGAAGCTGTGGGTAGGATGGCTCACCACTGCTCCCTCTCTCCGCCTTCCTCTTACTGTGGTGGGATACCCTGATTTCAATTTCAAGTCCAACGCTCACCTTTTCCTGAGGATGCCTGCTCCTCCATCTACACGGTTGCAGAGATGGTTTCTTGCAGCAAGTTATTCAGGCCCCCCAGGCATGGGCACGTGTCCCGGTCTTGTCCAGTGCAACTCCCTTCCCTCAGAATCTGGGGTTGGGATGGGTCTCTTGAACAGAGAAAAATGTAAACTTGGGTATCGTCAGTAGCCGTATTCTTTCGTGTGGGAGAGAAAACGAGTTTTCATTACGAAGAATGAAGTTATGGACAGAAGAGTCAAAAATATAAGATGGAGATTGAGGAGGACATTCTGGATTTCCTACAGAGTTTGGTTCCCCTTGTCCATGATTCCCACCATCCCATCTGCATCCCTACCTTTGGAGTTCGTAACTAATGTCTCTTTGGTTAAAGCAGCTGGAACTGGCTTCTGTTATTTATAATCAAAAAAGCTCTAATGAGTATGGTTATTATTTACAAATGGTTATGTTTTTCAAGTGTCAGTTGAGTGAGAAAACTAGTGCTTTCCCAACAAGGAAGACAAAATACACGTGGAAGAAAGCAACCAGGAGGCAAGAGATATGAGTTAAAATCTTCCTCTTAGAATCTCACAACCACGTCGAATCACAGACCACTGACATTAGTTCTTAAAGGTAACTGCTTTCTACTGCCCACTAGCTAGATGACATTGGGAAGAGTCTTTAATCCCTGTGGGTTTAACCATAAAATGACCATAAAGATTCTGTGAAGGGGTGGGAGCTGAACCATTCACTCTACTGAGGCTTCTTCCAACATTACAACCTATGCTTACATTGATATTATCTTGATATTATCAAAAGGAGTTTTCCTTGAAATTATTCTTGAAGTCACATTCCACACATCAAATGGTTAGGAGAGCTCGTTATAAGAGGCACATGACAGGTGCTCATGGGCATGACGGGTAAAACTGAAATGTTTCTAATTTAAACATAACAAATGCCAATTTTGCCTAACTTTTCATAAGGCATTTTGGCTTCCCTTAAGAGCAAATCATCTTCGAACTGACCATATTCAACTTCCCTATGTATTTGAACAAAATTTAGCAAATATTTATTGGCAGCCAACTAAATGCCGGACTGTGTTAGCTGTTGTGCCTTCAAAGGAGAAAAGATGACCTGCTCTCTAGGACATCCGTGGAGCTGGGGAAGCTGGTGAAGACGCGCATTAGTGCATCGTGGTCTGATTGGTGCTCGATGGGGTTGTGTTAAGGGCAAAGTGGGAGCGATGAGCCTCTGGGAGGTAGGCAGGGGTGTGATGGGAGGTGTCACGGAAGAGTGATGAGTTCAGCCTAGGGAACAAAGCTGGGGGGATGGACTGGGGCGGGGAGGAAGAACAGGGCCCTCTGGCAGTGGGTCAGCATACCCAAAACGTGCTCAGGGACATGCAGTCCTGCAGTGCAGTATAAACCACTCTTTCCAAAGCTATTCGTGAGTTGAGGTTGATTCCAGATGCAATGAGGGAGATAAAAGTGAACTTTTAATAACTGTAGGAGCTCCAGTATTTAAACGTTAGTCACAAAAAATAATAAAGGGATCCAGTGTCTATTGGAGTGATGGAATATTAGAGACGTAGATACAATGAATCGTAAATGGAGTAGAGACATCTTGCCTGGGAGAGAGTGTGTTGATGAAAGTAGTAATCATAAGTAACATTTACGGAGGGATTGCTAAATGCCAGGTGCTTCACGCCTTAGACACGTTGACTCACTTCATACATCGTAACTCTGTGATGTAGGTTCTATTATTATCCTGTCTCAGAGGCCCTCTTCCTCACCCATTCATTCCGCTTTCCTGCACTTATCACCAATACACAATGTATTTTATTTATTTAGCACTACTTTTTATTTGTCTCCTTCTGATAGAATGGACTCTTCTTAAAGGTAGGGATTTTTGTTTGTTTACTGCTGCATCCCCAGCACTTAGAAAACATAGTAGGAGCTCAGTAAACATTGGTGAACAAATGAATGATAGAAACTGAGGTACAGAATCATTGATAACTCGCCCCAAACAAATAGCCAGGCAGTGGTAGGATCAAGGAGCAGTATTGTGGACTCCAAAGCTAAGGGGGTTCTGGATGAGATTGTGGGCTCACAGAGAGGCAAAATAGAGTTGAGGGACTGGAGCACCAGCCTGCTGAGAATAGCCTTAAAAAGTCATTGATTCATTTATTTATTCATTCAATTTTCAGCAAAAATTTACGGAGCACCTACTATGCACCAGGCACTGGGGAAGCAATGGTGGACGAGGCAGAAAGGGTTCCCCAGCCAGAGGGGAGGAGAGGGGAAGACAGACAACAGAAAAGGAAACAAGTGAATACATAGAATAATTTCAGGGATGATAAGTTCTGGGATGAAAACAGAACAGGGGCATGTGATGAAGAGTAACAGGCGGGGCACAGCATCATAAGGTAGGGTCCTAGGAAAGGGCCTCTTTGAGGTGATGTATGAGTAGAATCCTACAGCTTGAAGCCCTGGAAGAAGATAAGACTCAGAACAAGGAAGACAGGAAGGTAGAGGTGGGGGAACGGCCAGCAGTGGGAGTTGGAGAGTGGAAAGAAACCCATGGCAATAAGGTCTGCACAGGAAACTGAGAGTTCACGGCCAGGAAGAAGGCCAGGGTCATCTGTTGGGCAAAGTCTGGCTAGGACCAGAGCCAAGTAGTTAAAGAAGTTGTCCAGAAAACCATATCTGGTCTTAAACCAAGAGCTGAAACAGAAAAGACCCTGCTTTAGGTTATCAGCTGAGGGGTAGAAGCAGAGGGTGGGCAAGGGCAAGGGACTTCATATTACAAGAGAATTTTGTCAGCTCAAGCCTGAAAGTGCCTTATGCTGAGTTGTGACGTGTCGCCACAATTCGTGCATGCACTGTCTTCTGGTAGAGCTGAGGCGCCATTGGGGGTGACAGTGGCCTTAGAGAACATCTAATACAAATGAGACTTAACCTGGGCTGTGGACTGGACCAGTGATCCCCAAACCTGAGTGAACATAAGACCCATTTGAAATGTTTGTAAAAAATGCAGGTGACTGAGCCCTACCCTGATAAATTTCTATTCAGTACGTCCACCAGGGGAACAGGAATCTGCCTCTGTCATGCAAGTGGTCTCTGAACAGGCCACACCTTGAGAAACGTGGGAAAGGATCCACTAACGGGCTTCAGGGAGTCCGTGAACCCCCAGGAATGGAATGAAAACTGTGTGTGTTTGCATATATGTACATTTCTTTTTCTGGGGAAGGGGGTCCATACCATTACAAGACTCAGAAACTTAAGAACCACTGATGGAGTTCTGCCCCTTGTCTTAGAGAGTAGGAAACAGAGTCCCAGGAATGTACGTGACTTTCCTGATCCTCAAAGCTGGCAGAGAGCAGAGTTGGGCTGTCACCTCAGACTCTCTCTTTCCAAGCCCCCCCCCCCTCTTCTCCCTGCACCACTGACAGTAGGGGTGGGGTAGAGAAGGAGGAAGGGGATTTAAGCACTTGGAGGCAAAGTCGTCAAAGGGTCTCTCTCCCCCTTTTTGACCTCTATCTATGGGCTAGGTCCTCAGAGGTGAGGGTTAGGATGACGATGCCTCAACAGAGGACCCAGTCGTTCACCTGCGCTGCCACCCCAGACCCTGACACCAGTGGAATCCCGTTTCCAGTAGGACTTAAAGCCAGGACAGAGGGCACACGCGCCTGGTGTTTGGATGCATGGTGGTGATGGATTAATGTTCTTGTGAAGACCTGCCTCCCTATAACTGAGCAGGTGGGTGGTTTCAGGCTTCCCTGTCTGCACTCAGTTTTCCATCCATCTATTTCTTAGGCCAGTCTGGATACACATCCTTCTTAGTACACTCAGGCCATATGCTTCCTCTTGGGTCCTTTTCCCAGTCTGGATCCCACATCATTAACCCCAGCCGGCTGCTCAGTTTTGGTATGTGTCCTGCCCTCTAGATTTGATCCGAATCCTTCAGACTCTGGCCTCAGCCTGAGCTTCTAGATTCACCAGTGGGGCTCACCTTCCTCTTTTGAACTAACAACTCCTTATCTTGACCTTTTGCCTCTATTTTGTGCTCACCATTTTGTCCTGGTGATGGGGTCCCTCCAGCCCTCCTGGCCTCACCTGGCCACTCAGTCCTCCCCCCACCCAGCTGGCCGGTGCCACCTGCTATTCAAGGGCTAAAATTATTCAGAATCTGACCCCTCCTTCTGCAAGATAACCATACCAGAAAGTTAGTCTAACACCCTTTCTCTGCCTTGCCTTTTGAGCCTGCAACAGATCTGACTGGTAGACTACCGCTTGCCCCTGCTCAACCATGTGTGTTTCTCCCAGTAATTCCAGACTCTCTCAATCTTGTTTCCCCACTCTGCTTGCCAAGTTTCTTTCTCTCCCGCTCCTTTCTTTTTCTTTCTTATTCTTTTTAATCCTTCTCCCAGGCTTTAGGCCTCCCTTGGATCTTCCTGGCAACCCTTTGCCTGACAGCAGTACTCAGGAATAAAAAGGTGCCTGAGCCCTTTGTGTTGACTAATGCCACCTTTGTTTTGGTGCCAGATTTGTTTTGGAGGCAGATGTCCGGGAAGGCTGGACAGTAGGCGCAGTCCTGCCGAGCACTCCAGAGGCAGAGGAAAGAAGGCAGCTCCGTAATTTTCCCAAAAGCTTCCTTAAATCCGTGGGTGATGGCTTGGACACCTTGCCTTTAACAGACAAGGAAACGAGCTCAGAGCTCAGGAGACTTGCCCCAGGTCTCGGATTAAATCAGTGCAGAGGTGAAAGTGAACACAGAGCCCTCAGACTGGAAGCTGTCCAGACAGCTGCATGGAACAAAATCACAGCCTCAACCAGAGCTGTCATGCTGTGGACGCTTGGCACTTACTGGAAAGTTATATTAGACTTTCCTGTGGATTTTTTTTTTATCCTGCGAAGGAGTTACACAGTGAATTCCTTGTGGAGAATTAATCATCTTCTCTCTTGCCTATGACTGAGGCTGTTTCTCACGTCCTGCCCCTGGTTTCACTTATCCCAAGGATTTCATTTGAAGGGCGGGACATTCCCCCACCTCCCCCCCCCCCCCCACCCCAACCGGAGCCTGCAATCAGGACCAATGAAAGCCAAGTACCTCATCCACCCGGTGACTTAGAACTCAGAGTATTTAAGAGGTTGCAGGAATGGGCTGAGAATGGCTTTTGCTTTCTCCGCAGACGGGCACGCTCTCATCTGATTTGGGCCATCACCGAGCCAAGCCGCAGAGTGAAGGGGGAAAAAATAAACTCCGCCACTATGTGCTACGGGAAATGCGCGCGATGCATCGGACATTCTCTGGTGTGGCTCGCCATCCTCTGCATTGTAGCTAATATTTTGCTGTACTTTCCCAATGGGGAGACAAAGTACGCTTCTGAAGACCATCTTAGCCACTTTGTGTGGTTCTTCTCTGGCATCATAGGAGGAGGTTTGCTGGTAAGTCATTCAGAATCATTCCAGCCTTAAAAAATTCTTTCTCGTTAGACAAGATGTTTTCATAGAAAGTTTTCTATGACGTATGTTTCCAAATCCAGGATTTTTGTTCATTCTTCTTTTGAAAGCAGATTATACAAAAGTTGAGATAGGTATAGTGTATTGATTTGATTAGATGTTGTTTTACAAAATCCCCTTTCAACGAAAAGTGAACTACTTTTTTGCTAAACTCTCTTACTTTACAGCTAGAAACAGATACTAGCTTTTAAATCCGATTTGAAAAACTGTAGTTTCTAGTCCTGGAGCAGGTAGTCATTTAACCTTTGCTCTGGGGAGCTGGGAGAAGTCCACTGGTTCTCTGTCTAAATCAACAGAGTTTTGGATCCAAATTCTCTGCTGTTTATTCTCAGGCATCAGTGACAGAGAAAAATATTGAATTGTGAGTGCGTTGCTATTGGGAAAGGACTATAAATTTTCTCCTTTATGTAAGCCTGGGGTGTGGAGTTTAGGAAAAATCCTTCAGTTAGCAACAAATCAGTGTCTGAAGGTAATAGTGGAATGTGTTGTTTGTTCCAAGGTTTGTTTTGAAGTGAAGTGAGAGGAATTTGCCTGCCAACCTGGGAGCTGAAAGTATTAGCTTCAACTACAGCATGGAAATAATGTGGACAAACTTGAGTTTGCCATTTTGAAATGCTGGGATTGAGAATTTTGAAGAGAAGTTTTATGGAATTGCTAATACCATACAGAATATTTTTCTTAGTCAAGTAAAGGATACTTAGACTTAATACACTAACTATGGTATGGCAAATCTGCTTTGAATTTAAGCATTACCATCATGTTAACATAATCATTTGTCTTTTCTTTCCCCACTAGTTCTCAGGTCTGTTTTTGTTTTGTTTTGTTTTATTTTTTGAGGTACAGTTAATTTCATAATCATTTGTCTTTAAGACAACACCTTGCTTGTTTAAACTTCTTTTGATCTTGAACTCAAAGTGTTTCAAACTTATGTGCTTTTAAGAGCTTTATTGTGAAGCTACAACCATATGCAATTGTGTCTTCAAAGAAGCACTTCACCTCTATTATACTGAGCTTTCATCTCTCTTGTTTATAAAAAAGTTTCAGTTATTCTGTTGAAGATTTGTTGTTATCTTCTATGCTTTTCAAGGGAAAACAAACAAACAAACAGACTTAAAAGACAGGGTTTGATAGTTTCCGGACAGAGTTTGCCTCTGGAACTATGTTATGAACTCTTATGGATTAACACATTTATAGGTAATTATTTTACCCCTCCCATGCTAAACCCTGACCCTACCTAATGTGATACATTACATGAAAACAAAGGAATATTACACGTTAGAGGTTTTTTTTTTCTCCTCAGAGTTTACATTCTTTGAGATATTTTGTCAACCTAACCCAAAGACATTTCAACAGTGTCAGAAAGAAAAATATTTTACCAAAAGATGCTGCGCCTGACTGACCCTATGGACCTGGGGAAAGACAATGACTTTAATTTGCGTGTTTTCTAAACAGATGCTCCTGCCAGCATTCATCTTCATGGGGCTGGAACAGGACGACTGCTGCGGCTGTGGCGGCCACGAAAACTGCGGCAAAAGATGCGCGGTAGGTTTTCCTGCGCCGGTGGGGAAGTGGTTCCTAAGAGGTAGCTGCGACGCTCTGTGCCTCACTTCTGGTGATTCTCCTTCCCCTAGATGTTTTCTTCTGTACTGGCCGCTCTCATCGGAATTGCAGGATCTGGCTACTGCGTCATTGTGGCAGCACTGGGCTTAGCGGAAGGACCAAGATGTCTTGATGCCAGTGGCCAGTGGAACTACACCTTTGCCAACACGGAGGGAGGGTAAGTGATTGACCCCCATCAGGTCGCACATTCTTATCCACCACGTGTGTATAGTGGTAAACCCATCAAACTAAAAAGGCATCAAGCATTCATTCATCCGTCGTCTCAACCAGGTTTATTCTCACTAACTCAGGCACAACTTAGGCAAGGGGTATCGGAGGATGAATGCCCAGTCCCTGACCCAGAGAAGCTTTTTAATGGATTCACTGACTCAGTCCTTGTGATAACGGTATGAGGTGACTTCCACTATTGCTTCCATTTTACAGATGAGGAAATGGAGGCACAGAGAGATGAAGTAACGTATCCAAAGTCACATTGCTAAGACATGGCAGTCATGATTTGAACCCAGGCAGCCTAGCTGTCAAGTTTGTGCTTATACAGTGTGTATACTATGCCAGAGCAATTGGATAATTTTACTATTTTCTAAGAAAATATTATGGAATCCTTACATAATATGGATGAAAACCATAGGAATTTAACCAAAGCCCAGGGTCAGTCATACCACCCCCCCCCCCGCAAGACACACACACACACTCACATATAACATAATAACTGTGTATAACACACCCTTTATTTAAAGTGATCAGGCTGTATAAGACAGATCTTATTCATGACTTTAACGTCAGGAAAATTTAAGTGGCTCCACTGTTTTATGTTGATACTTATCTCTTATCCATTATTGAGAAAAGAACAGAAATAGCTGATAGAAACTGATGTACATAATGATAAATGAATGACATTCTGTTTTGAATTTTGAAAGGTTTAGTAATGAGATTCACGAGTGAAAATAATAAGAATAATGAATCTGATTTGCCCTTATATTTTCAAGAATGTTTGTCTCCCATGAATTTTGTAGCATATAATGAAGTCATCAGATCATGAATATGGAATTAGATAGACCTGGGTTCAATCTCAGCTCTGCATTTACTGTCTCAGTAACCAGGAAAAGGTGAACTGAGCTCTCTGTACCTCAGTTATTTCATCTGTAAAATAAAGCCAATGGCAGTTGTCTGGAGGATTAATAAGATACTGTGTATAAAATACTTGTCACAGAAGCTGACACAGCATGAGCACTGCCATTCTTAGCTGTTAATATTATCTACTAGCTTTCAACAGGTACAGCCCAATGGTAGCTTCTGAAGGAAAATCAGCACTCACAGGAGTTTGAAATTTTGGTGTTCAAAATTGTTATTGATCACGAATTTTCAGCTCATACTTTTCATGCTTTGTTCTGAACATACTGAATGTACCAGTACAAATTGGTTACACATGTATACAAAAACATATGATCTACTGCACAAACCCACCTCTAAAAAACATTATGATTAATCCAAGGAGAGGTGAGAGTATCATTAAACTTTTTTATAGCTGATTATTTTATAGCCCCTCTCGTGATCCACACCAGCTTCTGCAAGAAACCTCCTGCTTCTGTGTTATTCCTAATTTCAACTTGTCCAGAGATTTCAATATGGGGAATAACAAGCCAGTGATTAGTTGCTCAATAGCCAAGTGGAGCCAAAGAATTTTTTTATATTGTGTTCTGAAATTATGGATTTTTGTTCCACTTTATATGCAGAAAGACGGGGCCAGAAGAACAGAATTTTTTTGCATGTCATCAACAAATTGAATTTCTGATTGGCTCAATGAACCATTCCAAAGCGAGGTCTCTTAATTTGCAGCCCTTTTGTTCTGTTGTGGTAGGAAGAAGTGATAAGGAAAGAATTATACCAGATCTCTTAGTGGAATTAAGTCAATCTTAGATTTCCCCACGTGATTGAATCCTATTTCATGAAGAATATATATATTCAGATAATGACCCCAGTATGGTTTGCTAACATTTTTACAGTGACTTCGGATTGTTATTCATCATTCGATGACTTTTCCAATGTGTTGAGTACTTACTATGTGCCAGATACTGGCTTGGGAATTGGATATACAATGATGAAGAGGTCTGGTTCCTACCTTCGTGGAGCTCAGACTTGTGGGCTAGATGCATAAGCAGCTCTTCTCCCTGGCCTAAGTTAGGTGTCCTTCCTCTATGGGCCCTTCTATGTCTTCCAAGGGCCCTTTTACCCTTGGTTTACCTGATCAGTGTACTGGTTACACTGAGATTAGCTATTGTTTCTTCTCTTAAGCGATGCTTTTCCAGGACAGAACCCAGGCCATTATATCCCCAGCTCTGTCTCGATGTCTAACCCACACCGAGTGTTCCATGATCTTTGTTGAATTTTTTGTTTATTATGGCAACAAGACCTGGGCTAAATTCCTAATTTTGTGGAATGACTTGGATTGGAAGAATCTGATATAGGGCATTGAAGAAATCTATTGATGAATGAAAAAAACACCACACAAAAAGTATGCTCATGAGACATCCCACTGGGTGTGGCCATATGTCAGAAGGTTCTCTTTTTATCCACAGTTACCTTCTGGATAGCTCCACGTGGTCCCAGTGCATTGAACCCAAGCATGCAGTGGAATGGAATGTCTCTCTGTTTTCTATCCTCTTGGCACTTGGTGGCATTGAATTCATCTTGTGTCTCTTTCAAATAATAAATGGGGTGCTTGGAGGCATCTGTGGTTATTGCTGCTCTCGCCAACAGGTAAGAACCTGTGTAAAAATGCACCATTGTTTTCATCCTAGAGAAAAAAGCCAAAATCAAACCCTGCTCCACCTACCGGTGTTTATTCCATTTTTTGTGGCATAACATTTACAGCATTCAGTTTTGCTCTCAATAGCAAGCTTCCTTGAGTGTCACAGTCACTGGGTTATCTTGGTTTTTTGTAGCTGGCCCTGTGTATATAAAACAATGTCACCCATAGACAGAGTGCCCCTTCAGGATCTAACCCACTGCCCCTGCTCTGGTTGCAGAGACACAAAAGAAATGTCCTTTCATTGCTTGCTCTCACATTCCCAACTAGTATACACAAGTAACAGCCATCATCCATTGCCCTAAGCATTGTGCTAAACCCCTATTCCAGAAAAGCCTATGATGCAGAGATTGAGTAACATTTCTAAGATCACCTAGTAAGGAAGTAACAGGCTTCAAACCCTGGGTCATTTTATGCCACAGCTTCTGCTCTTAACCTATGTGCAGCACTTGCTGTTCTGTTGGGTTTTCTACAGTTCCTTCCTAATAAGGAGTCACAGTAATGCCCAAACAGCTAAGCCTAGAGAATCACTAGTGGCCTTTGAATAGCAGCTCATTAAAAGCCTTTCACTGTGAAAGAAAACCAGGAAGCACTTGTTTCCTGGGGATATGATTTTGAGGAGAAATACGCATTTGTTAGTAAGGAGAGTTTTTGTTTCTGTATTTTCCTAAAAAACATATATTACTGAATTGATGGAAGTCCAGCTTTGGTCCAATTTTTCTTTCTTTCTTTCTTTCTTTTTTTTTAATGTCTTATTCTGTAAAGCAGGATTAGATAAACAAAAATTTACTTAATTTGTATTTTCCTAAGCATTCACTTCTCTGGTTCAAGGTCTCCTAACTTTCTTTGAAAGTAAGACAAAACCTAATGAAAACGAAAAGCCCATTGCTACCATGAAAAACTTTGCTGAACATAGATGGAAACTTTCTACGATTTTTGAGGGGAAGTTAAAATAAAATTCTAGATTTCCTTATCAGGCAAATAAAGCAAGACTAATAATTGCCTTGGGAGCCTGTCAAATTTCCAAGAAAACAGCAGAGTGGAAAGCCTTCAATTTGGAGTCGTTTCCAGGCAATATGGTTGGGGGGAGGCAAAGAATCCTCTTGGGATTACTATAAAATAACCTATTTTTAGCCTTGAATTTCCTACAAGGCAGAGTTTAAATTAGGTGAGAACCCACTGGACTTCAGCGCCGGTGCATTTGGGGGACGGGCATAAGTGTCAACGACCAAAATTGCTGTAGTGGTTCGGCAGAAAGTCACTCTCCTCTGAGTGGGGGGAGCCAAGAGTCCCACTGGGTTTCCCATCTGAGTCACTGTAGAGAGGCTTCTTCCCAGACACTGGGGGTCAGATCTGTTAGTTTGTAAGACAAAAGACAGTTTCAAAGAGCAAGGTTTTTAATGTAGATGAGTCAAATCTGTAACTCTGTAGCATTTAATTCAAAAATTGCCTGCCTTGAGCCCCCATCAGTGTGAAACTCCCAAGGCGTTATCTCTTAAATCCCTGAGATGAAAAACCCACCCCCAGCATATTCAAAGCCAGCCAAGCATCGTAAACTGCAGTTTCTATGGCCTTTCTCTGCAGCTTTTACTGGGGAAGGACAACAGTCTGGTTTGTTTAGGAAACATTTTGTGAGCATTGTCAAAGCTCTCAGTGTTGTTGACCCAACCTCTGCTGAAGCTGAGATCAGTCTGCTTTATGTTTGCTTACAACAGGAATTTAAAGCACTGAAATGTCATCGTTGTTTCGCCTAATCAGAACCTGATGCTTATTTCATTTTCTTTACAGCAATATGATTGCTAGAAGAACCACCCCAAGATAAAACTACAATCTTCCTCAATGTCACTGTAATTTATATAATTTACTTGTAATAATTTGTAAAACTTTGTACTAGTGTATCATACAGCACATGTTCTACTTTTATAAGTGTGTATAAAGACTGGCATCTTCACGGGATGTCAGTGTTTGAACTTAGTAGAGAAATTCTTTTTTTTTTTCGGAATGAGAAAATAAACCACACTCTGGAGGTAATTTACAAACTGAGTGACAGTTCTCAGCCTACCTGAGATAAACTCTGGCTGAGGTCATGTTTTTGAGAAACATTACAAGGATAAATATCACATTCTGATTACGACTGTAAATATTTATATGTGCACGTGTTTATGAAATGAAAGGTTTCTAGTTGCTTTTTTTAAGACCATTAAGGAGAAAATCCAACAATCTGAAAAGATGTATTTTTTCACTGTTTATATGGTGTTTCCCATTTGCATGCCTACAAATCTCTAACAAGGGGCCTTTTGAATTGAGTCGTGTTATAAAAGAGACAGATACTTCCCTGGCGCGGGAGGACAGGTTGAGAATGCGCGAAGTCACATGAATGAGTCAAAATACACATGCAGCGAGTTGTCGCAAGGACTACCAGATCCTGAATTTTCCTAACACGTGGAAAGCTTTTCGTCCTTCAAAGACAAGACTGAAGATCATGGATTCTAAAAAGACAAAGGCCTGGATAATTGGATAAGAAGAAAGATGGGGAACGGAATAAAGCAGTTGATCGTCATCATGGGAACATAGGGGAGGGAGGGCGGGAGGACCATGAGGAAATACCACCCCCCCAAATTTGCTTGTTTAAATACAACAAATAAAGTATTCACTACCGTTTTGTTGTTTAGTTTCGTCATCCTTTGTTTCAAGTTCCTCCTTTTTTCTTCCTATTTTTTTTTTTTTTTCCTGTCTGCAGGTTGTACGGTCTCCATTGCTAGGGGTTTTGTGTCTTCTGGTTTCTTTATCCCACTTTCTCTTCTTCATCTTCTCCCTCCTCTTCCACCCTCCTCTGCTATCCTTGCGTTTGGGCCATCATCCTAGTTAGGCAACCTTCCTTTCCACTGGGTGCTCCAGACATCCAGCTCCTGAGGAATGTAACAGACATTTTCTCTCGAGATCTTACATCTGTTGTATCGTTAGGCTCTCTCCAGTGACAGGATCCCCTGACCTATTGGGAATTGTCTTTAGAAATTGTCAGCTTTTGGTGTTTATTGGCCTATGCAACAGACAAGCTAGTGAATAAAGAAGCTTCACTGGCTGTTAGACAGCAGAACTCCTCCTGAGAGCCAGGTCTCCTGCCCGAAGGGTTCTAATCTTTCTTGTGCCTCTGTCTTTCTGACAGTCTGGTGAAGCTTATGGACTCCTTTGAAGAATACTGTTTAAAATGCATAAAACAAAGACAGAGGATGACAAAGTAAACCCAGATATCTGACTATTTTATCAAAAAATTTTTTTAAATTATAAGATAGTTGTCTTGATAGGCAGCTCCATCACACCAACATCTGTAGACTGGAAAACAATGATCACATGTGATCTAGCAGTGGGCTAAGGAGGGGGGAGTCTAAAAACTACTGTACATTTGAAATATGATTCCAATTGAATGATATTTTGAGATACATGCAACAATTTTAATGTGATATTGAAAAGATGTGTAATTTGGTATTGTTGTTCAAAGGACAGTCAGTGTTGATCATACTGCTGTAATTTGTTGCATGCAGTCACAATAAAGGAAATACTAAGTTTTCATTAGATGTTAATAAAAACAGTGACAAATTTTTTTCCCATCCAAGTTTAACACCTCCTCCCACCACAGATATCTATCCATGGGCCTCTTAGGAATTCTTAGACACCAGGTTAAGAACCCTGCATCCAAAAAAGAGGCATAATGATCGGTCATAAGCACTTTTCCCTCCTAAATCTATCCTCAAAGGAAATGGAAATAGTGATTATTAACCATGATGGTAATAATAGCAACTCAACTATTGAGTTCTGTGTCAATTACTGTACTTCATTTCTACACACATTATTTTACTGAAATCTCTCAACAGCCCTAGTAGGGGATACTTGTCTTCATTGTATAGAGTCTAAGACCAGAAAGGTTAAGTAGTCTACCCAAGGCCACATCTTTAGCAAGTGAAAAAACTGTGCTTAAATCCAGGTCAGTCTAACATGAAAACCCACTTCTTTCCTTGGCCCCTTCCACCTCCTCTGCTGCCCCTGCCCAGGTGCTGGAGTCTTGTCTCCTCCAACACTGGAACTCAGACTCTCCGCCCACCAAAGAGGGCTTTGACAGACCCCTGTGACCTCAGTCATCCCCATCAGAGCCCAAATTTGAGTGACTCAGAGTTTCCTCTAGTTTGTAAATTCTTTCACATAGACATTGCCATTGTCCAGAGGAAATAGCTTACACAAGTTCCCGTCTACCCTAGTTTATTTCTATTCATAGCTCACACTCTGGGTCTGTAATATTCTAAACCCCTCAATTCAGCTGGAAATTCCCTCAGGGATTGTACCAAAACAGCTTATTATCACCTGGCAACATAAAAACAACAATTTCTGTAGAAACTGAATCACCTGAATAGCACACATGGCCTCAAGGTTAGATAGTTCCTTCTGAGGATCATTTTACCATAGTTACCAGATTTGCAAATAACCACCTGCATAAAGGAAATCTCTTGAATTGAAATCTAAGGAAATTGATGGAATGGTACCTTCACTACAATCTCTTTTTTGTACGTGTGTGAGATCTCTTTGATTACGTTTCCTCTGACACTTACCCTAGTATGAACGGGTATGGGATTTGGTGCAATTTTTCAGAAAAGAGACAATCTAGAAAGTCTGCCCATCCTTTTTAACCCAATATTTTTACTTTTAGACCTTTATTTTAAGAGGATCATCAAGGATGTTCAGTTTCCAGGGATAATTTTGGGAGTATTGTTTATACCTAGAAAAATGACAAGAGCTTAAATGTCTGACAACAAGGAACTGGTTTGATAAAATGTAGTCAACACAGTAAAATATTATGCATATTTATATTTATAACATATGCATACACTAAAAAGTAATTTGGATCAGATTCTGGGTGATTTTTGTCTTGATTCATTTTGCTTATCTATACTTGGTGAAGTGTCTCCTATAAACACATACTACTTTTGGAAAGACAACAAAAAAGAGAAAAGAAAGATTCAGTTCCTAAAATTCAGGGAGCAGTCCACAGTCTTTAAAGGACACTTCCCAAGTGTACAAGAAAACCATTGTTCTTGTGGGTGAGCAGAGGAATCATTCCATGGTAAACACTGGAGAATAATTGTGTCTGCATTTAGGTGGAGGGATGAGCCAGGTGAGATAGGCAGTGACTACAGGCTAAAGATATTATGGGGAAAGCCATAATTCCCACTCTGTGTTTGGGAAACATAAGTACATGGTATCTACTTGGTCTAGCTACTAAATGAGATGTTTTATAAATATCAAATATGTATCTGTTTTTTCATTTTAAAAATGAAAGTAATGAAATACTTCTACTTTGAGCATTGGCCTTTTATCAGGACATTTTGTAGCACAGCCCGAATTTTCCTCATTTTACTTTTCTGAGATGAGAGGAGGGTTAACAACAGCATGGGTTTATAGGACTTGGCCCAGCCTGGTTTGTGAAAATGATCCAACGCGTTTGAACAAGTAGAGGAACTGAGTCACCTACCCAAAGTTAGTACAAATTGCTCCTCCTCCCCTTTTCGCATGAAATATTTGTGTGTGTGTGTGTATCTTTGTCAATTTAGATACTTATTTTGATTACTGCAGTTATAGAAGTCTGCTAGGCCTTTCTGGAGCTGGATTTCATGTTAATTCTAGGAACTGATCAAACAGCTTCCCTCCTTTTCTCTTTCTCTCTCTCTCTCACACACACACACTCACCACATATGTACACACATTTTCCTACTATATAGCAATTAAAAGGAACAGACTACTGCAGATGAGACAACATGGGTGAATCCCACAAATAATGAGAGCAGAACCCATCTACACTGTCTCCACCCCCAAGTTTGTCAACACAAGTCTGGATGTAATCTTGACTGATGTAACCAAATCCTTACAATAGAGGAAGGGGTGGTGAGTCCCTTTATGCAATATCCCACACATTAGGTTTTTATAGGAGCAACACCATAAGTCCCTAAGAAGGGCTGTTTCAAAATGTCTGTATTCAAAAGTTGCATCCTGGAAGTGGAAGATTGTGTGTTCCAATCGCTAATTCTCACCACAACCTCCTTTGTTACATGTGTACAAATATCACCGATTCATGTGCAGGGTTCAAGGCCAATGGCAGTGACCTCTCCTGTCTCAGGTGTAGATGATGCCTAGAAGGGTTTGAAAGCAAAACCGAGGTCGCCAGGTTGGGATCTCCCACAATACCTGACTCCATGTCATTTAAGGCGACCCCTTGACTAAAGCAATAATTTAAGAACTACAGTCAGCTCTCCCCATAATCTCTGACACCTATTAAATTTTGAACTTTAACAAAAAATTTTAAATCTTTTATTAAATCCTCCTTTTTTTACGTGCAGTAAAATGCACACAAAATGTACTTCTCCACGAACTTTTACATATGTTTATACCCATGTAACCACCATCTAGATCAAGATACAGGACATTTTCAGCACCCAGAAAACTCTCTCATGTCGTCTCCCAGGCAATACGTACCTCTAGAGTAGCTACAGTTCTGATTTCCATCAGCATAGATTATTTTTGCCTATTCTTGAACTCAATATAAATTGAAGCATAAAGCATGTTTTTTTCTTGTCTGGTTTTTCTCACTACACATTATGCTGTTGAATGCTGGCTCCTGGCATATCACCAGGACAATCTGTTCATAAGACAAAGCTGAGTGTATTGCCTACTGCCGTCAGGGATAACACCACCTTGAAAGAGCTTTGGTAGTGTGTTGGAGGGGGAAGGAAAAAGTTGAATTTGAGATTTTAATTCCGGTTTAAGGTGAGTCTTTTGATGGGAAGGTTTGAATAGGATTAATAAGAATTATGATATCTTTTAGGATTGTTGGGAAGAGTAAGGCAAGGATTTTGAGGTGAGAGGTTCAAAGACTCTTGAGATGGAAACGGTTGATGTTCTCTATTGAAGAGATGATAGGTCTTTCAGGAAGTTCCTATAATGAACAATAAAGTTGTTTGCCTGGGC